>NC_090277.1:46985000-47292500 GCF_040414725.1 Anabrus simplex
TATAGATAATGAGGAGACAAAGTCATAATGAAAAAGTAAGATACAAACTGAAAAAAATAAGCAATACATAAAGAGAACACAATAAGTAATAAAGTAAATGGAAATATAAGTATGGCAAAAACGTGATCTATGTACATGAGTAAGAAGCTAAATATTATGTACACTACACTATAATAATAATAATAATAATAATAATAATAATAATAATAATAATAATAATAATAATAATAATAATAATCTTGGCTTTCTAGATCGGGGCCGCTATCTCACCGTCATATAGCTCCTCAATTCTAATCATGTAGGCTGAGTGGCACGCTACCCCTACACCACAGGGCCGGCATAATAATAATAATAATAATAATAATAATAATAATAATAATAATAATAATTGTTAGACAACGAAGTGAAAGTCAAAACAGAGCCAACATTTATTATTTTTAAAGCAGTAAAAAATGGGAGTATAAAGTGTGATTCCAATTTGATCATGAAGTTTTCTATCATGCTATCGTTTTTAAAAAAACGAAAAATATTATCTGAATAGGCAGTGTCTGGAATATTTGAAATCATATTAATAATAAGCGTTCACTCTTGGCCCACGTCAAGATCCTAATTTCCTTATGTAAATGAGAGCAGGAGAAGCGTGACTAACATCCGCGGACTCCTTGAGATGTGTGTTTGTACTGGCCAAGTGAGGCGGACAACATTCAGACAATGTTAACTGTCTTAATGTCTCATCACAAACCAACAATCCAGTCACGGTTCGTACTCATATACATACTTCAACAGGCACCATTCCTTAGTCAAGAAGGTTTTCAAGCGTAACGCAACAGTTAAATTGGATACCTCAGGGATCAGTGTCAGGGCCATTGAAATACCTTTTTTTTTTTTTCAAATCTAAACGAAATTGTTAAATACATCTTTGCGACTTGTTGGAAACTGGACTTAAAAGGGCTAAAATACACAAGATACGGGAAAAATACCGTCCGATAATCGCTGACGGTATTAAGAGGGATAACGACAATTAAATTGAAGACAGGAACCAACACCTTAACAAGCAATATTCAAATAATTCATTTTGATCATTATTTGAAAATTAATGCGCGATCGGCTACATGGGATTGTTAATCAAGATGTCACAATTCCTTATAATGAAACGTCGACATCACCCCTGTGAACTACTGTACTTTTATTTTCTTGTCTCATACTTCTTTCTCTGTCTCTCTCTTTTTACTCTCACTATCTCAAAAGTAATATTAAATTTTTATAAGAAGGATATAAGAAGAAATGAACGCTCTATATATATTTTTCCTCGTAGTAATGTAGGTATATGGCTTCCATCTGTAAGATTACTACTCCACCCCGCCCGTTTGAAAGAAAGTGGTCTTTTCTAAAGCAGTGGAGGGATGACGAGAAGGAGAGAAGAGGGGAAGAGAAAAGAAGGAGCAGGGAGGATGGGGAAGAGTGGAGTTGTTTTCTTTTCCCTTTTTTAATTCTCCTTTTCAAGTATTTTTTTCCTTACTAAAAGCTGTTGTTAAGATGATACAGGTATTGTTAGATATTTCCGTGTTTGTTCAACGTATTTTTTTCTTACCTTCTTTAAGAGCAAATGATTATTATTACTACTATAGTACTGTTTTCTTTTCTCCTTCTCTGTTACTGCACACCCCTATTGTTTGTAAACGTGCATTATAATGTGTTTTCGTAAGCTTCCAGCATTATCATTTCACTAAAAAGAATCTGCATCATCGCAATAACTAAAATGACTGGGAGATGATTACATTCATAAAGCTAATTTAGATGTACATATTTAAATATATATTGTTACGTCAAGGATATAAAGAAAAGGGAGGTAAATTCAATTGGACATGGATACATACATACTTACATCTTCATAATAGACTGTTATGCCTTTCAGCGTTCAGTCTGCAAGCGTCTGTGAATTTACTAACCGCCGCCACAATCCTCTATTTGTAAATATAGCTCATTTCAAGTTAAGAAAACAGTATTGCTCTTACGACAACAGGGTTGCCATATCGAACTGCTCTACTCCACAGCATCACGGTAAATCGGTGGCACATAAATTTGTGAAATTCAGTATTTAAGTTCAAGACAAAAAGCGGAAGAAAATAAGGTACAAATTATTTTTATGAACTGAAGGGGACGGGGTGTTCACAAGGGCTATTCTTGGTTTGTACAGAATCAGAGATAAACTACGGCGGGTTAAAATCCTCAGCATTTAAGTGCAAGGCTAACTGGGGGATAAAATAGGCAAATACATTTTATAGGTTCGAGGGGTGAGGGATGCATTTTGATTGCATTTGATAAACTTCTCCAGACAATAAAGGCTAGAAAACAGACGCAAAAAATCAGTACTGTAGATAACTCTACAAAAGATCACAGTATTAATGTTAAAGAAAAATCATACACGTAGGCTTATCGCATAACTCTCACTCAACACAAGACAATTGAATACCAGCCGGCAAAAATGTTGTAACCCTCAAAATGAAAAAGAAATAAACAAGCGAATTGTTTGTGAATGGTTATTCTGCCATTGACAATTAGTTTAAATGAGTTCAATAGTAATTAATGCGTAATAATTTTGACAATGTGCGACTTTAAAATCAAGAAATAAGAGATGATCGATGGACGTCCGTGCAAACAGGTTGTAACTCTAACGGAAGTAGCACATTTTTTCGGGTTACAACGTTTATCCTATTGAAAATATTTATAGCTTTTAATATTATTTATCGTTTTTATTCTGTATAAAAATAATGAAACATAAAACACGCTTCTAATTTGAAGTACCCATTGTCAGAGCTTCCCATTGTTTAACAGAATTCACTGAACACCACCAATATTGTTGCGAGAATGTTTTGCAATGATGAATAAACATTACATTGTCAATTCACTTTGTCTTTAGGTTCTCATAAAAACCTCGATATTTTTCACGAATGTATCGACACATGTCTATAGCAGATTACTTTTCTTTTCCGCAGATACAGGCAATAATTCGTTTAATGATTACAATGAGCAATCTGTAAAAGCAAGACATATTCACGTGCATATACAGCATATATAATACATTATATACGTATATAATACAGTCGAGAATAAAAACTCTGATTACGCTATAAAATATAAGACATATGAATCTCCCATTAAACATCAGTCTGTTTTCAGACCAACTTTGCTTTACGGGAGTGTAAGCTGGGGGTTAGGGACTCAGGATATCTTATTCATAAGTTAGAAGTAACGGACATGAAAGTAGCCAGAATGATCGCTGATACAAACAAATGGGAACAATGCCAGGAAAGTACTCCGAATGAGGATATAAGCAAAGAATAAGTTAGGAATAAATTCGACGGATGAATCTGTACGCATAAACCGGCTTCGGTGGTGGTGTTATTTGAGGCGAATGGAGGAGGACAGATTACCTAGGAGAATAATGGACTGTGTTACGGAGCGTAAGATAAGTAGAGGCAGACAAAGACGGCGATTAGATTACATTCATGTCTAACCTCTGTAAGTACCTTGAACCAGAAACTATTCTACGAACAATTCTCACTGCAGCCCAATTGTCAACAGAGAAGTAAAGAGACTAAGAAGGAGGTACAGGTTGGAAAGAAATAGAGTCAGAAATAGCTGTGGAAGTAAGGAGAAAGACCAAGTCGTCAGCATAGGCCAAACTGCACACTACATTTTCACCAAACTAAATTCCTCCTTGCTAAGTAATACCTTTCAGCAGATGATCCATGTAAACTATGATTCACACACCACACGATACACAAACTCATTTGTTATTTCTTCGGCACGACAATGGAATACACTACCCGTCTCTGTCAGAGGAGCCTCACCTGCTAGTTTTAGGCAACTTTGTCACCGCTACCTACTAAGAAATGCTATGGAAATATTGTAGATTTAGCCTTCCTCAAACTATAGACTTTATAGAATCCCACTGTTATTACCAAGGTTAATAGAAATTAGCTAATCATGTCATAATTGTGTAAATAATTATCTTCATAATCATCATCATCATCATTCACCTATTTTTTCTTATATTTATTTGTTATTTTTATCATAATATTGTATTGTTTAGTAGTTGCAAGATGTTTCAATTGTAAGTGTATTTATTTCAATTTTGCACATGTACATACTGTATTTTCTGGTTAGATGGAAGAGAGGGCCTAATGGCCTTAATCTTGCCAGACAAAATAAATCCATTGTACTGTACTGTATTGTAACAACAAAAGTGAAAGATTACCCCTGTAAGTACTTCGAACCAGAAATTCATTCTATCAACAATTCTCACTGCAGCCCAATTGTCAACATAAATGCCTTTGATTGATTTTAATAATCTACCCTTAATCCCATAGTACTCCGTCATATGCCTTCTCTTGATCTACAAAACATAAACATAACTGTCTATTCCTCTGGTAGAATTTTGTAATTACCTGGCGCGTATTGAAAATCTGATCCTGACAGCCCCTCTGTGGTGTGTGGAAAAATGGTCTACAAGAAAATAATAATGGGAGGAAATATTTTGGGAAGAAGAGGTAGAAGAAAATTAGGCCTACTGATTGATCTGAAAATTGGAAGGAAGTACGGAGAGCTTTAAAGGCTCGCTCACGATCGGAAAGCCTGGAGGGAAGATTTCAGTTGAAGCCTGTCCATGGACAGAATGACTGCCAACACCTGTTCTATTGAAATAAATCTCGAAATCGATTACAGTCAGAGTGCAGAGATATTTAAAAAAAAAAAAGTGAGCGGAGAAGCGAACACGAGAAACTCAAACAACAAATCACAGAAAAATCATACAACATATCACCAAACATCCTCAGAATAGCAGAGGAGGTTAACACTGCAAATAATACAGTTTCTCGTGAACAAGAGAACCAAAGTACGCTGAATCGAAAGGGTATTAAGGGATCTAGAAGAAATGGGAACACAGGAACCAGAGATATACAACGAAGTGATGTTTAAAATAAAACATTCAGGACAGAACTAGGCCCAGAACAAAATCATCATGAACAGAAGATGGTTTCAAAGTACTGTGTGAGAATGAAAGAATATTGAACAAGGAGAAAGATCAGACGAAACGTACCTGTAACGTGATCCTCAGATGGCCAAAACGAAAAGAATAAAAACAAAACACAAAACTTACCTAATTACCACGTCTCCAAAACGTCCGAGGAAGAATGGAAAGGAAAATAACCACAAAGAAAGAGGGAAGGAGAAGGAACACATTTGCATGAGAATAATAGAACTATTAAACTACATAAATAAAACCTTAAAATCTTATTATATATAAAAATGTATGTATGTATGTAAATGACACATCTCCTCCTAAACCACTGGAGGAATTTCAATCAAACTTGGTACACGTATTACTTACTATCGGGAGACGAGCACAGTGGGGGTAATCAATTCCTAGCGTCCTTAAGAAAGGGGGTCAGGGGGGTTAGGTGTAAAAATAATCGAAAATAGTGTCGAATTCATAGTTTTAGGGGTCGCTGAGTAGAAAAGTTATACTTCAGAATTTTTTAAAGTCTAAGTTCAGCCCCCTTGAGGGTGGGGGCGAGGGGGTGTGATATATAAAATTAAAAGAAAATAGTGTCGAATACCTAGTATTTAATAAAAATGGCAAAGGGAAAATAAATAATAATGTGACCCGTGTAAAATTATTAACTGTTAAACTAGACAAAATTTACATTAATAAAATATTAAGAATTAATAATAATAAAATTTTAAAACAGAGTTCATATAATTCTTCTGCACTTGGGATCCTACAGTATCTAACTGAGTCGAAATGAGTTACCACAACCTTTTATTTTCAAGAAAAAAATTTTACTGGGCAAAATTCAAGCCGCCGTGAAGCAAAATTATGCAAAAGCTCTGCAGATACATCACCCAAAATAAACATCAAATACACATAAAAATAAGACCCCTGCCATACAAAATATAGATCACAAAAGACTCTAGGCAGATCATATAAAATCATTCTACCGTGGATAAATCACAATAGGGATCCATTTGATCAGTGCACACCTCCGACTTAAACTGACGCAATCAATAACAGTAACATAATTAACTAGAGGTAAGAAAAACAAAGCCGACCAATTAAATTACAGAATAGAAGAGATAAGAACGCAAGTTACGAAATATCAAATAACCTCAAACAATTTTGGCTTCACCATCAACTTAAATATTGAACTTTTTTAATGCTTATGTGTTCGGGGCGTCAACCCATGTAGATCTTTTGCCCCTACTGGTACCATATTCTACGAATATGAACCTGCCTGTAATTGGAATGGCGGTAGTGTGGAATGTTGTGTGTGAGGAACGGAATATTAAGGACGTCACAGTCACCCAGTCACCAGGCCAGGGATATCAATCATTACAATTAAAAACCCCTGATTCGGCCGGGAATCGAACCCGGGGGCCATCGGGTGATAGGCGGGCGCGGGGCCGGACAATATTGAACGTTAGTAATTACTCGTACTTCCAAATCATTAACAGTAACGTAAATTGATGATATTTTTCTGCTTGCAACAAGTGCTGAAGATCTACAGACTGTGTGGCCCAACACAGTGCTGCAGCAGATCTGCGTTTCAAACACGATAAAGACCAAAGTAATGGGCAAAAGCAAACATGTCATACAAACTGTTAACTTGACAGTAGCTGGCATATCACTGGAGCAAGTGCAACGCTTTAAGTATCTCGGCATCGGACTTTATAACAGATGGAACAACGCTGTTGATATTAGGTCCGTGACTGATCAGGCAAGGACTACATTGAAGAGAATGAGCAAACTTCTCTGTAATTAGGATTTTATAAGATCATCTCCGTCTCTGCTTACCTCGGTGTTAAGTACTTTTGTCTTACTTTATGGTGCTGAGGCTTGGACCCTAACAGAGAATACCACATTTGAGATGTGGTGTCACCGACATCTTTTCAGAATATCATGGGTTGACAGAATACGTAACACTTATCCACTTCAACGCCTTAACAAAGAGCTAGGGATCAGGCACAACATCAAAAAGAAGAAACTTGACTTGATAAATATAGACTCCTTTAGCTTATCTTACAAAGTAAAATTGAAGGGACAGAGCGAGTTCTCCGTGCGGTTAGGGGCGCTCAATTGTGAACTTGCATTCGGCAGATAGTGGGTTCAAAACCCACTGCCGGCAGCCCTGAAGATGGTTTATCGTGATTTCCCATTATTTTTTTTACAATGTGTTTTACGTTGCAGCGACCCAGATAGGTCTTATGGCGACGATGGGATAAGAAAGGCCTAGGAGTGGGAAGGAAGCGACCGCGCCTTAATTAAGGTACAACCCCAGCATTTCCCTGGTATGAAAATGGGAAACCACGGAAAACTATCTTCAGGGCTGTCGACAGTGGGGTTCGAACCCACTACCTCCCGAATGGAAGCTCACAGCCCCTTGCTAGGTGTTCCCCATTTTCACACCAGGCAAATGCTGAGGCTGTACTTTAATTAAGGCCACGGCCGCTTCCTTCCCACTCCTAGGCCTTCCCTGTCCCATCGTCGCCATAAGACCTATCTGTGTTGGTGCGACGAAAAGCAGATTGTGAAAGAAACGAAGAAAGGAGAAGTAGAGGAAGAAGGATAATATCTTGTCTACGGAATATGATGGCAGGCGACATCCGATGAGGAAATATTACAAGAATAAGGGGAAGAAAAAGAAATTCATAATAATTTTACGTACTGTACTTGGTACTAGGCACTGTGAAAAAAATGAAAATCCACAGCCTGTTTCCAGCCATTCGACCGGGTCAGGAATGAAATCAATGAAACCCCCACCCAGCGACGAGGATAAGAATTATGCCGGCTGCCGAAGCTTGTCGCACTCCTGTGGAGCAATGATTAATGAATGACAGATGAAATGAAATGATATTGGGGAGTGTATCTGGAATGAATTATGACAGGGAAAATCGGAGTGTCCGGAGAAAAACCTGACCCACCTCCGCTGTGTCCAGCACAAATCTCACATGGAGTGACAGGGATTTGAACCACGGAACTCAACGGTGAGAGGCCGGCGCGCTGTACTTGCACTGTAATGGTGGCAAAATCATTTTCTTTTTAAATGCAACCAAGATTAGATCGATTCAATATAACCACATCCAACGAGAACATGGAAGACTTGCTATGTTTTGCTCTCAGAAAAAAATACACACGCATATACACATGGTCTTCCACTAGCATCAGAGAACATCAAACAAAATAGAAAAAATTTAACAACAAAAAAAATCTCTCTCTCTCTCTCTCTCTCACACTCTCTCTTACACGTACACGAAAATTACAAAGGGGGAGAAATATGCTTTAACGTTGCAAACGAGGAACAGATGCCCACATCTCCAGCAGAATTTATTCTAGCGAAACATAATGCCTAAGCTTGAAAAAAAGGAACGTGTTAGTAGGGTAAAGAATTAGAAAATCTACACACAAAATCATCTCGATAGAAATGTATCAATCAATTGATTTTATTCGAAAGGACCTCCGGTGGTTTACATATTCAAATTGCCGAAAAGGAAACGTGTATGTGACACTTTAAAAAGGAACCAAAGGGAGTAGGCAGTATTCTGTATCAGGAAGGAGGGTGTGACATTCATTGTGAAATGCTGCTACGTGGAAAAGAAAAAAAACAGAATATATAGCATTGTTCGTGAGAACGAAACCGCTACATCGTATGCAAAATAGGGTGACAGAAATAGAGGAGGGGTGAGAGAAAATGACGTACAGTGTATGTCTTCAGTACGTTACTTACAAAAATAAAGAGTACCGAATGATATTGCACCGCAAGAAAAATTCTCCTTAAAAAATTATTTAATGGTTGTATCAGAGATGTAGTAATATTTACTCATAACGATCAGTTTTAGTTGAAGTTTTTACCACGAATTACTGGATTTCAGGAACTCGACTTTGAACTTTATTCAAACTCACTTTCAGAAAGAGCATGCTAAGATTTGTTACATAAGTACAGTCTCTGAACATAAAAATTAAAACCAAGAAAAATCAAATAAACATAAATTTTCCCTACAATTCCAAAGATACGTCGTATCACCATTGTTAACGATATGTGAAAGGAATTCCGAAACTTCAGCGTAAAATAGGATCAACTGATAAATGTGATTGGTAAAAAAACAAAACATTAACTGGTAGTACATTTTCTTAAACTGTACTTTGAGATATACTCACGAAGTGTTTCTTTAATTTAAAAAAAATATATAATGTCATGTCTTTAAGAAGAAAATCTTCCTCCAGCTCTTCACCAGGTGGTAGTGTCCCGAGCATGGATGTGACACTTCCACGCATTAGAGCTGTTCTGATGCGCTGAATAAGAAAACCAGTTGATCCCGTGAAGCCGGAAATCCGAGCCACCTCTTTGATAAAATTGAGCATCATTACCCCCAGTTAACACTCAATTCTATGGTCACTGGCACGAAGAAGAATTTGTCCAACAAATCGTTGTATTTTGTTCTTTTAGTATTTTCGCTATTCACGGCTGCTCCTACAGCACTCATTGACGAAAGGGGAAGATTGGAGTGGGTGAATGTGTCGGCACAGGTAAAATCCCACAAGAGAGATTTACCCATTTTCCATGGCAAAATGTCATTCCGTCTGACCTTGGGATTCGCAGACGGCTTAGCGTTATTATCTGATAACATTCAAAAAGCCAGAAATCAAATATGTCTACAAAATCATAGAACAAAAAATAGGACTACATATATCATTTGAAAAGACTGAAATAAAGGTAGCAGATCCAGTAGTAATAAACCGTATAACAATAAATAAGAGGAAAGTGAAAACAATGAAATTATTTAAATACTTGGGAGAAAATATAACATACTGTACAACTTGGACGAGAAACCTGCATGGCAAGAAAGAACTAATAAAACATAAAAGCTCAATATTAACCAAAACAAAATTAAAACATTACAAGACGGTGGTTCAACCAGAGGTAACATATGTAGTAGTAGTAGTAGTATTTATTCATTCATCATGTCGTTTACATATTTACAGGACTCTGTTTTATATATACATAACTCTTCTAATAACATTATTACTTGAGAAATATTAATCTTATAACTAAACCACATATATTACAGAAGTAGTAGGACATATTATCAACATATTAATACTTAAAATAAATTGAACTACTAACTATCTCTTGCACACATTAAATAAATTATTATTATTATTATTATTATTATTATTATTATTATACAAAATCACACCAACCTCATCAGAGTCGAGTAGGTATCAGTATAATACCACGTAAGGTGAAACCTTGTGTGTGGTAATTTAGAATATTAATTACATAGTGAGAAATATATTTTAAATGATGCCTGAAATATGGAAGTGAAACTCGTTTTAAAGTCACTCAGAGAAACGGAATCAATAAAATTGTAAAAGCAGAGAAAATAATACCTAGAAATAAAAATATTAAAAAATCGACAATGGACGATAATGCCAAATGAAAAAGAGGATCTCTAGTTTTGGTCACAGTATGAGGACACCAGAAACCAAATTACCAAGTAAAATTATATAGACAAAATCTGCAATCTGAAGCAACAAGTAGGATGGATTAAGGAAATTAGAGAAGATATGGAAGAACTAATATCTGCGCACCTTTTCTGGATAGATTTACACCCTAGTGCTGAATTGGTCGACCTAGGCAATCTTCGAGATTCGTACTGGCAACCTTTGAAACACAAACTATGAATCGCTTATGCATCGCTGTACGACATCTGGCGACGTACTAGTACTGTTGTTATTTACACAGCAAAGCCAAACTATAGAATTCACTCTAGGAATAAGATTCGCATCGAGAAATGTTATATAATGTGTGTGTGACACAGTTGTTGGCTTAAGATAACAAAGGTTTAGCAAAATTCATATCGATCGATCATATTATCCATTCAATTCAGATTTCATTTCCATTCAGTTGGCAGTACTATTGGAACCGGAATTGCTCCCTCCTTACTCCTCAAACCCGTACACAAATCTATCGACAAAAAGTGCGCAGATAGTAGAAATAACTCCGGACGATTTGCAAAACAAAAGTTAAAGGAACTGAAAAGGCATAAAAAATAAAGTTTAAAATAAAAATAGACAAAGGACATACAATGAAAAGCGTATTCACAGATGAGGAATGACAGAAAAGATGAGAACGAATGGAAAGCAACTGGGCAATTCGGAAAGAAAACGTATCGAAGAAGATGACTAGAAAATGACTGTCTGAAATGGTCCAATCAGGCCGTAAAAGAAGAAGAAAAAGAAGGAAGAGACTTCACACTCTACAGATTAGTCTTACGAACTAAGGTGCACATAAATAAACATAAATTAAGAAACATATTTAAAAACCGCTGAACAAACCTTCTGTAGTGTGAACGTTAGACGTCAACATAAGTTACAGACATATGAGAATCAGGTGGTGGAAATAAGTTAACGCGTGGAACTGTACAATGTATTAATTACAGTGTATTCAGGGAAGAAAGTGTGTTCATTTATACATGTCTCTTAGTTATTTTTGACACACTTTTGTATTTCTGTAATTTCTAAAGAATTCAATATGGAGCCATTGATATTAGTATGAAGAATTTTGAGATTCTGATCCGGACTGGAGAAATGATTGTTTGTCATGAGGTGTCTGGAGAACTGTGACTCTTTGGGCTTATCTAATTTCCACAGTCAAACCGGAATACCTATAAGCAATTGAATGTCTGTTACTAAATTTCAAGCTGAATAAATTAGGAGTACTGGAAAAAAGAATTATACGTAAAATACTCGGTCCAGTAAGAACTACAATACTCTGAAAATTAAGAATTAAATGTGAAATACATCGGAACATGGAAAACATAACAGAAACAATAAGGAAAAGGCTATTTATACTTTTTGTACATTTATACAGAGTGGATGACAACAGATTAACCAAACAGATATTCAAATATCTTCGAAAAAAGAAGTTTATTTTTGCTAGTGGCTTTACGTTGCGCCGACATAGATATGTCTTATGGCGACGATGAGATAGGAAAGGCCTAGGAGTTGGAAGGAAGCGGCTGTGGCCTTAATTAATGTAGAGCCCCAGCATTTGCCTGGTGTGAAAATGGGAAACTAGGGCTGCCGACAGTGGGATTCGAACCCACTACCTCCCGGATGCAAGCTCACAGCCGCGCGCTTCTAACCGCACGGCCAACTCGCCCGGTGGAACAAGAAGTCAACAACAACCTGGATTCATAAAACCAAGAAAGATTTGGAGAGATACAGTATAGGAAAAGAACAAGCAACACACACAGAGAGAGAGAGAGATGTTAGAAAGAAAGTGTTAAAATGGAAGGATTCAAAGTTCGGAAGGGAAAGAAAACAGGCACGGAATGGTCCGAGAAGAGGAAAAGGAGACGCAGTGTGAAGATGAAGGAACAAAAGGGGAAGGAAGAGGAAGGAATAAACAAGGATGAAACATTAAAATTGGCGCATGGCCCCTAGAAGAACAGGTGTCCGACAAGGGGACGGGATGTCACCACTCCTGTTTAATGTTATACTTGAAAAAGTGGTCAGAGAGTAGAGGAAGAAACTGACGGAATTAGGGGTGGAAAATGGAATATCACTGGGAAGATCTGGAGTCAAAATTGACTGTCTAGCATTCGCAGATGATATGGCAATACTGGCAGAAGACACTGAAACAGCCAAGGTACAAATTGAAACACTTCAAGAGACTGCTGTAAAGACGGGACTTCAGATATCCTTCGAAAAGACGGAACTACTGATTCAGGACAAAAAGTATCCGACACAAAATATTGTCACCAAATATGGAACAATTAAAAGAGTACAGAAGTTTAAATATCTAGGGGAATGGATAACCCCAACAGGACTATCAGGAATAGCATTATAGGAAAAGGCAAGAAAGATGGAAGCAGCATACCAGTTATGTCGAAATGTCTAAAATAAAAAAATCAGTTTCATTCACTGCAAAAATCAGACATTACAACACTGTCATCAAACCAGAAAGTCTATATGCGATCGAATGTATTCCACTGAACAGGAAGGGCTTACTAGAAAACATTGAAAAGACAGAAAGGAAGATCTTGAGGAAGATACTAGGGCCCAGGAAAGTGGGTCAAGAATTTAGACTGCGACCAAATGAGGAACTATACAAAAGGACCGAAAAAATCACAACATCCTTCAAGAAGAGAAGACTCTGCTTCTACGGACACATTAAAAGAATGCCACCAGAGAGAACAGCCAAGCGAATTCTGGAATACATGGAGAACAGGAAGACACAAACTAGCTGGCTTAAAGGGGACAAGGAGGATATGGAGGAAAATAATATATCACCGCAGGTAGTATACAACAGACAGGAATACAGAAAAATCATCAACAAAATTAAGGGATTCCAAGATCAAAGTAGCAAAAAACGGACCGGCAACAACTGGTCACGAGAACGTAAAGAAGCCCACTCCGAAAGGATGAAGAAGTACTGGGCCGATCGAAAGAGGAAGAACCGTAAATGAATGATGCTTAACGTGGTCCATAGTAGACCCATTCGAAAACAAGAAGAATAATAATAATCGTGTCATGTAACTACTGAGCGTCGGGACGCCATTTGACTTCACACAGTATTCTCGAGGAAGCGTCGCCATCTTTGACGGTATTCAGCTTCTCTTAAAGCCTGCTGAAGAGTCAGGCCGGTGGTGTGCTTGACCTGCTCGATGTCTTTCCTCGTGGTCTCCTGCCAACAAGCTTGCTTTCCACGATACACTTCTCCAGATTTTCACCACCCCTTCTTACTATATGCCCATAGAACTGGATGATTCCCCTTATGACACTCGGAGATTTTCAGTTCTTGTATAATAAGGCACACTTGTTATTTTTTTTTTTCGTCCAAGGTACACGGAGCATCCTTGTCCAACACCACGTCTGAAAAGCGCCGATGCGGCTCTTATCTCTTCCCTTGAGAGTCCAAGTCTCGAAACCATAGGAGAAGACGCAAAGTCCAAGTGATTGAACAGATGTTATCTTTGTGCTGTTCGCTATGGCTAGGCTCTGCCATATCTTAGTGAGTTTCCTCATGGCAGCTGGGAATAATAATAATAATAATAATAATAATAATAATAATAATAATAATAATAATAATAATAATAATAATAATAATAATAATAATAATAATAATAATATTGCCACTCATGCTGGGGAAGAAGAACAAAGGTGTTGCAATAAATTGCCTAGCATTTGCAGATGACTTTGCCATACTTTCAGAAAGCCTTACAGATGCAGCAATGCAAGTCAATCTCCTTGAAAAGACAGCCAACATGACAGGCTTGAGAATCTCTGCCGAGAAAACAAAATTTTTGACGAATATAAAAAGTGCCCCAAAGTTTTTAGCAACGGATATTGGTCGAATAGAAAAGGTAAAGAAATTCAAATATTTGGGTGAGACAATTCAAGAAAATGGTTTAGATAAATCTGCTATAGAGGAGAGGATACAAAAGATGGAAAGAGCATACGGTATAACTAAGAATACTTACAACAAAAAGTGCTTATCAAGGAAACTTAATATAAAGCACTACAACACAGTAGTGAAACCAGAATGCCTTTATGCCAGCGAATGTCTAGCACTGAACTACAAGCTTGATAAATTAGGAATATTAGAAAGAAGAATGATAAGGAAAATATTAGGTCCTCCAAGAATTGCAGAGTTTTGGAAATTAAGAAGTACAGTAACAATGAAATTTACCAGAACGTAGAAAACATATCAGAAACCATAAGAAAAAGGAGATTGCTATTTCTTGGACACATTTACAGAATGGATGACAATAGACTAACTAAACGAATCTTCAAGTACCTTTGGGAAAAGAAATCAACTACCACCTGGATTCAAGAAGTCAAGAAAGACCTGGAAAGGAACAACATACGAGAAGAAGAATTATTGGAAAGAAAGATTTTTAGGAAGAAAGTCTTACAAATGGAAGGATTCCAAGGGAGGAGGGAAAAGAAAACAGGCACAAAGTGGACTGAAGATAGGGAAAAGAAACACAGTGAAACAATGAAAGAATACTGGAAGAAAAGGAAAGAACAACTAAGGAGGAACAACTGAAATTGTAACGTGGTCCTTAGAAGGCCGGAACGCAAGAAGAAGAAGAAGAAGAAGAAGAAGAATAACTGTGCTACTCCGCAACATTCCTTATAAATAGGTCAGATAACTCGTCTTGATATGTCTGCCGCAGTCATATTGTTTTACCTGGCCTTTTCAATGGTTTTATGAACATTTAGTACCAATGCATTGTAATTTACGCATTCGAAATGTATTTTGATACGCCTCCTTCCATACAATATTCGCTGTGCGTCGACCACTCTGGCGTATCTGGATCTTAATATTTTCAAACGATCTTGCCAGAGATAGTGTATCATACAACTGGCCGTGACCGAACACCGGTTCGGGTAAGTAGATACCTACTTTTTTAAGAGTTTTTCCCTGCGCTTTATTTATGGTCATATAGAAGGCTAGTCGATTTGATACCTTCAAGTCGGTATGTACGTAGATTGTTTTCTCTTAACAGCATGTAAGTTATTAGTAACGGATAGGACCGGGCGAGTTGGCCGTGCGCGTAGAGGCGCGCGGCTGTGAGCTTGCATCCGGGAGATAGTAGGTTCGAATCCCACTATCGGCAGCCCTGAAAATGGTTTTCCGTGGTTTCCCATTTTCACACCAGGCAAATGCTGGGGCTGTACCTTAATTAAGGCCACGGCCGCTTCCCTCCAACTCCTAGGCCTTTCCTATCCCATCGTCGCCATAAGACCTATCTGTGTCGATGCGACGTAAAGCCCCTAGCAAAAAAAAAAAAAAAAGTAACGGATAGGCATAAAGCTGAAAATTACAGGCCAGTCGGTTTGACATACATTGCATGTAAGCTTTGGGAAAGCATTCTTTCTGATCATGTTTGCGAAATTAATAACTGGTTTGATAGAAGACAGTTTGGGTTTAGGAAAGGTTATTCCACTGAAACTCAATTTCTAGGATTCCAGCAAGATATAGCAGATATCCAGGATTCAGGAGGTCAATTGGACTGTATTGCGATTGACCTGTCTAAGGCATTTGATAGGGTAGATCATGGGAGACTACTGGCAAAAATGACCGCAATTGGACTTGACAAAAGAGTGACTAAATGGGTGGCTATATTTCTAGAAAATAAAACTCAGAGAATTAGAGTAGGTGAAGCTTTATATGTCCCTGTAATAATTAAGAGGGGAATTCCTCAAGGCAGTATTATTGGACCTATATGTTTTCTTACACATATCAATGATATGTGAAAAGAAGTGGAGTCAGAGATGCAGATGATGCTATTCTGTACAGAGTAATAAATAAGTTACATGATTGTAGATAAAGGGTACAGATCTCTGCACATAGTTATGAGGGTATTTAGGGGTTGTAGTAAGAATGTAAAGGAGAGGGCATATAAGTCTCTGGTAAGACCCCCAACTAGAGTATGGTTCCAGTCTATGGGACTCTCACCAAGATTACTTGATTCAAGAACTGGAAAAAAATCCAAAGAAAAGCAGCTCGATTTGTTCTGGGTGATTTCCGACGAAAGAGTAGCGTTACGAAAATGTTGCAAAGTTTGGGCTGGAAAGACTTGGGAGAAAGGAGACGAGCTATTCGACTAAGTGGTATGTTCCGATCTGTCAGTGGAGAGATGGCGTAAAATGACATCACTAGACGAATAAGTTTGAGTGGTGTCTTTAATAGTAGGAAAGATCACAATATGAAGATAAAAATGGAATTCAAGAGGATAAATTGGGGCAAATATTCGTTTATAGGAAGGGGGTTAGGGATTGTAATAACTAACCAAGGGAAATGTTCAATAAATTTCCAATTCCTTTGCAATCATTCAAGAAAAGGTTAGGAAAACAACAGGTAGGGAATCTGCCACCTGGGCGACTGCCCTAAATGCAGATCAGGATTGATTGATTGATTGATTGATTGATTGATTGATTGATTGATTGATTGATTGATTGATTGATTGATTGATTGATTGATTGATTGATTGATTGATTGATTGATTGATTGATTGATTGATTATATTCAGAAGCTGGAGGTCAGAGAATCAACGAGTATCTAGAAGAGAATAGTATTCTTCCATCATCAGAGGAATTATATAGGCCTACTCTCTGGCTTCACTGGTAGTAATCAAACATGGCTACATGCAATCACATTACTAAGGATGAAAATCACACAATATAAGAATATTAATGAAAGTGTTAGTCGCATAGCAACCTGCTAAGTACAGAATGTATTGCGGGTTAGGTTAAGCCTTCACCTGCAATTATTTGAGTGATCATTTAATGATTTTATTTTATCTTTACTCAAAATTGGCTGTACTTAGACCCACTGTGCTTAGACCTATCTGTGTCTCATGATTGACTGGCAGGTCATTCCGGAGATAATAAAAGAGAAATGAAGCTAATCGGTCCAGGAGAACGCACGGACGGATTTGCCAAAGCTGTTTTTACTAAACTCTTTTAATATATAGATAATAATAATAATAATAATAATAATAATAATAATAATACCGGTTTATATTGATGCTTTCACGGCAAGTAATTGTACAGATGAAAATAAGCTCTCGGGCTTTTACCGTGTCAGAAAACAAGATGAAATATATGAAATTTCGCAGAGAAATTTGCTCCACGTATCCAGAAGAAATTCTCGACTATTCACGTGGAAGGCTTCTCCAATAAAGTTCTCTTCTGGAGGTCAAGCAAAACTCATTGTGCCTGTAAAAGACTTCTATGCTCGAGATTTAAGGGAAGCCATTGAGATAGAACTGCGCCCAAATAACATCAACAGGGAAGACGGCTTCAATTATCAAACGCATGGGGACCTGTATTCCAGAAATACGGGCATAATACCATCATGGCACAGCGCGACACACTCAAGAAACTGCCGACAGAGGGCGGTGATTCAGTAACTTCCCTCCCAACCACCACACCGCAGCGCGATGATGCATGAGTAGTTAGCGGGAGGAACCACGTTCCTTTGAAGAACTTCTTTGCTCATTGTCGGAGGCAGACCTTCACATGCCCTGATGAAGGCCAGTGCAATTTGGCGGAAAACTCGGCTTTGTTACATATATTAGTGGCTTTAACAATCATTGGTTAATTTCGCTGGCACAGGAGCTGGGTGTATGTGTCGTCTTCATCATAATTTCATCCTCATCACGACGCGCAGGTCGCCTACGGGAGTCAAATTAGAAAGACCTGCACCCGGCGAACATGTCCTCGGACACTCCCGGCACTAAAAGCCATACGCCATTTAAGGGAAGCCATAGAGATAGAACTGTGCCCAAATAACATTAACAGGGAAGGCGGCTTCAAGTTATCAAATACATGGAGATCTGTACTCCAGAAATACGTACATAACACAACCATGCCACAGAGCGACGAACTCAAGAAACTGCCGACAGAGGGCGGTGATTCGGTAACTTCCCTCCCAACCACCACACCGCAGCGCGATGATCCATGAGTAGTTAGGGGGAGGGCGTGACTTCCACGTTCCTTTGAAGAATTTCTTTGCTCACTGTCTATAGTTGACTATAGTTTCCTTCTATTAAACTAAATTCATCATCAGATGACTGAAAGTAAGTACTGGTCTCTTAAACCATTTTATAGTAATTAACACCTACTTCTGATGAAGAAATTAGTTAATTCGTAACATAAAACCATAAGGTGGAAGACGAAGAATGTTGGGCAGATTCCTCTGAAAAGACTAAAAGCCCGACTAAGGTGGTCTGGCCATTTCACACAGTTGGAACCACAAAGAACAGCATGAAAGTGGCTGGACACTGTGATAGAAGGCAAGAGACACATGGGATAACCAAGGAAATAAATGGCTCGATAAAATTAAGCAAGATTTAGAGGAATAAATGCTGTAGTGGGAGCAGATACAGTAGGTAGAAACATACCAAGACAAACACAAATGCAACGTAATTGTATAGCGGGCTACTGTAGACGGTCCAAGATGACGGCGATGATGATGATGATGATGATGATGATGATGATGATGAGTTCCACGAATCCCTAGGGAAATAGTACTTTCGATTTAAAATCGGCAAGATACCTCCTTCACAACGTTACCATGTACGTCGTCGGAACTATTGAATCATCCGACACCCATTGTGTGAATTTGATTGACAAATAGCTCCAATCAAACCAGGATTTATAATGATGTTCTTAGAGGCGTGACCAAAGAGGATACTTCCCTTTTTCTGATTATTGATATGCAAAACAGCGAGCTTGCCAGCCCCGTCCCTCTGCAGAAGTGTGCAAGAAGTGGGGAGTCCACTATTGTGAGCGCAAGATGACTGCTTTACCACGTTACAACTGGGAAGGAGAGGGTTTAAAAGCTTTGTCTCGGTGTCATTTCTTGGGATCGCATTCGTTCGACCTCATATTCAATCACGCCCTTGCAATGAATACAATATTTTGAATATAATGTTACAATTCTGTACTCTTACGTGCAGAAAAAAGTGGAGCACTTCCTTGAAGGATCCCATTTGTGTCGAAAGTTAATGTATAACCAATCAATCACTCAAATAATCAATCTCATTTGCATGAATATTGTTAATGATTTAAGCCCAGTAGGGAGCGCTATGACTAATTACTTGTCGATGCTCGCCTTCGTCACCATTACCTCTTGAGTCCTGTTATTAGTTTTTCCTTCCTTTTCTGTGAAAGAAGTTTGTGAGATTTAACAATATTTGGTAGAAGAGACCACGAGTTTGCCATTTTACAAAATTCGATGTCCGCCTCTGTGGTGTAGTGCTTAGTGTGATTAGCGGCCACCCCCGGAGGTCCGGGTTCGATTCCCGGCACTGCCATGAAATTTGAAAAGTGGTACGAGGGCTGAAACGGGGTCCACTCAGCCTCGGGTGGTCAACCGAGTAGAGGTGGGTTCGATTCCCACCTCAGCCATCCTGGAAGTGGTTTTCCGTGGTTTCCCACTTCTCCTCCAGGCAAATGCCGGGATGATACCTAACTTAAGGCCACGGCCGCTTCATTCCCACTTCCTTGTCTATCCCTTCCTAACTTCCCATCCCCCCGCAAGGCCCCTGTTCAGCATAGCATGTGAGGCCGCCTGGGCGAGGTACTGGTCATCCTCCCCAGTTGTATCCCCCGACCCAGAGTCTGAAGCTCCAGGACACTGCCCTTGAGGCGGTAGAGGTGGGATGCCTCGCTGAGTCCGAGGGAAAAACCAACCCTGGAGGGTAAATAGATTAAGAAGTCACATGCTTCCAGTCTTGTAGCTTTTCGTGAGTGAGAAGATCATCTTCGTAATCCTCCCGTTGTCCATTCTCAGGAGGTGTCCATAGAACTTAAGCCGCCTACGTCGCATGCTAGTATTGGCCGTTTCCAACTGTTGGTACAGTTCAGAGTTCGCTTTCAGTCAATAAGTCCCATCCGGCAGCACTCTTGGCCCATGAATTTTTGGGAGGATACGTCTTTCGACTTTTCCCAGGTAATCCATATTCTTACTGAACATTTTTTTTTTTTTAACGGTGCACTTACTGATAAAGATTTTAAGAGACAGGGACATATTTTCCAAATCTCTCGCAATTATTGTATGAGTTCAGCAGCGCCACACAGAGAATAATAATAATAATAATAATAATAATAATAATAATAATAATAATACCGAGCTCGATAGCTGCAGTCGCTTAAGTGCGGCCAGTATCCAGCATTCGGGAGATAGTAGGTTCGAACCCCACTGTCGGCAGCCCTGAAAATTGTTTTCCGTGGTTTCCCATTTTCACACCAGGCAAATGCTGGGGCTGTACCTTAATTAAGGCCACGGCCGCTTCCTTCCATCTCCTAGCCCTTCCCTGTCCCATCGTCGCCGTAAGACCTATCTGTGTCGGTGCGACGTAAAGCAACTAGCAAAATAATAATAATAATAATAATAATAATAATAATAATAATAATAATAATAATAATAATAATGTGACATGTATGAGGAAAAGGCGACTAACCCGCAGGCTCAGCAACAGAATCCTCACAGTGACAAGTGGAAGAAAAGCTTCCAAGACCAAGTGAATCACCTCAGTAAAATCAGCCCTACAGGAACTACAGATCCTACCAGAGACCACAGAGAACCGATCTCAGTACCGACAGGCCATCCTACAGGGAGTCTTCCCACTATCCGTCACAAAGAAATAGAGTACAGGCACCACCAGACCTAAGTGGACGGATGGCAGGAAGCAGGCACACAGGCAGAAAATGAAAGCGTACTAGACAAAGAAAAAGCAGAAGACCTTAGCTAACAGTTAAAACGAGCCCTGTGGTCCCTAGTAAGCCAATACAAACTAATAATAATAATAATAATAATAATAATAATAATAATAATAATAATAATAATAATAATAATAATAATAATAATAATAATAATAATGCCGTTAAGGCATTTCAACTGACAAGGAACACCTCACAACAAAAATATTGTATCTTATGAGGCTAAATTGAGGAACCTACATACCGGTACCGTTGTTAAACCTGAGTGCCTGTATGAAGCGTAAACACTGGACATGACTGGAAAAAGTTGACTTGAAGATTAGAACATTTCTAGACTCAAATATAAAAAATAGGGAGAAGAGACTCAAATCTAACAAACAATTGTATCAAGGAACATAAGGAATGGTTGAACTGATCAGGAAGAGAAGGTTACATTTCTACGGACATTTGTTAAGGATGAACAATAACAGACTAACGAAGAGAATCGTTGAATTCTTCAGGAGGAGGAAAACAGAGCTGAAGTGGTTTTGAAAAGTGAGGTTGGACTTGACGAAGATGGAGGTTATGGAAGATGACATGATGGACAGGAATCATTTTAGGGAAGATGAAAAGATACTGGCAGAGGGTGAAGGCAGAAGAAGATTGTAAACGTGGTCCATAGACAACTGAAACTATTTTTGTCATATAATAATAATAATAATAATAATAATAATAATAATAATAATAATAATAATAATAATAATAATAATAATAATAATCCGGTTCCTTGGCTGCAATGTCAGGGTTCTGGCCTTCGATTCATAGGGTCTTGGGTTCTATTCCTGGCTGGGCCAAAGATTTCAACTGTGTATAGTTAATTCCTCTGGTTCGGACACTACGTGTTTGCGATCGTTTCAATGCACATCTACATGCAATATATCTCACCAAGGGCCCCCATACCCGGGGGGCAAGGTGGGCCAAAGAGTAAGCCTTGCTTAAGCGGCGTGCGTGGCTTACTAAAGCTTTGGCTTAAACTCAAACTGTGAAGCCGGGCCTTATCGTCATTAGTGGTTGTTAAGTGTTTGGTAAGGTGATATCGCTGTGGGTGGCGGCTGAAAGAAAGGGTGCTAGGTGGGAAATAATACTCGCACCTTTTCTCAGAATACTTTCTGGCAGGATCTACTGGTCAGTTCTTGCGAAATAAGACAGTGAAAGTGCGAGTTTATTAGTCTTGAATGGCTATGGAAGAGTGTCCTGTCTAGCTAGGTTCATGGATGTGAGAATCTGAGGATAGCAATATTTGTTACAGTATATGAAATCTAAATATTTCGATTAAAGCAGGCGTCCCCCTTTAGAAACTCTCTATGCCCCTCCCCCACTTTGAGGACCCATTCGCATAAGCCAGGCAATTAATTTCAACATGCTTGTTTTTCCTCCCCAAATTTAATGGCGAAATTTATTTATTTTTTAAATTTTTACTCCAAATTCTTACAATTTTCTCTAGGTCAGTGGTCCTTGGTGGTCGATGGTGACTGGAGTTATTGCTTAGTCGGAGTTATAGTTTAACAGGAGTTGTAGTTGTGACCTTGTGGCCAACATGTTTGTAAGCAGTCACCAGTCAACTGTTTCAAGGTTGCAATCTCCAGGTGCTTAGTGATAGGCAGTTGTTAAAATGGTGGTTTGTTGATATGGTGTTTTGTTGCGACGGCAGTTAATTATGTTATGTGTGATTAATGTGAAAATAAGTTCTAAATAAATAAGTGTACCAACTGACAGCGTTTGTGTGCTTCTTTGTGGATACATCAAAGCCAATACCTTGCCGTACACCTATATTCATCTTGATAGTTTCTGATATTTCGGCCATAAATTTTACTTTTGAAACTGTGCCTCTAAGTGTTTCCCGTATAAAGTTTGCTAATTTAGACTTCACTCCGAATTCGCGTACTGTTTCATCTAATGTTTCTCTGTTAACAGAATCAAAGGCCTATTCAAAACTCCACAACTGTCACTACTATTTCCTTTTTTCTATATTTTAATTCTACAGATCAGTCTAAATACTCATATCAAATGCTGTGAGTGAATCATTTACTTTCTTCAGTATATTTCACGGTGAACTTGACTGTACGTGTTGGTTCCCTCAATCTCCTTTCGAAGGGAACGCTCGATGAAATGAAGGAATGCATTCAATTCGAATGCTCTTCCCTCATTGGCGTTGCCTTAATTAACTCAAGCCACTTACGCAATATTGGAACATAAGTGAAGTGAGCCAACGGCCGTAGCCGTGTTGAAACACCGGATCCCGTGAGATCTCCGAAGTTAAGCAACATTGGGCGTGGTCAGGAGTTGGATGGGTGGCCACGCGCTGTTGGTGGGGGTAAGGGAATGGAGGAGCGTAAAGGAACTGGCCACCCTACCGCACGTAAACTCCGGCTCAGGAACACCTCTGCGGAAGTTTGGACCTGCCTTCGCGCAGAATAACCCTTACCTAAGTGAAGTGACTGGTGATAATGCCAAAAGCGAAGATAAGTGTTCAATCTCGTGTACAGGAATCTGTTACTGAATTTAATGGAATTTTTAAAAGTGATAGAAAAATTATGTTCTCTTAGAAATGTCGGGGAACAACTACATACATCAGCAGGTTACAAGTACCAGAGACGAGGATGCTTCGATGGACGTGCTGTGTCACTAGAAAATAATAATAATAATTAATAATAATGTTATTGTTTTTACATGCTACAAACTATTTTTGACAGTTTTTGAAGAGGCAGAGGTGCCGAAATTTTGTCCCACAGCAGTTCATTTATGTGCCAGTAAGTCTACCAACACGAGGCTGACATATCTGAGCACTTTCAAATACCACCGGACTGAACCAGGATCGAACCTGCCAAGTTGGGGTATCACCAGAAAGGTTTGCCTCCGAAAATGACAACTACTAATATTTGGGCAAATATTCAGGAGGCAAGATTAAGGTGCTCTGGCCATCTAATGAGGAGGGACAATGATTACGTCGACAACGAGATTACACCAATGGAAGCTGGAGAGAAGAAGAAACGTGTAAGCTTAAAGAAGAGGTGGATGGACCAGGTACGGGAAGACTTGATGGAAGAGAGCCAAAACAATTGAAGCAGCTCAGGACAGAGAACGACGGGAAGAGATAAATTAGAAACAGCGACCCTGCATAGTGCGAGGGATAACCTTCGGAAAAGTACAAAATGTGGGAAATCTGTAAATGCGGATCAGCAATCTCAAGCCTTGTAGCACTTAAGAGGTAGTAAATATACAATATACTTCACGCGACCTCTAGCTAAGATTTTTTCGGCGAAGCAACTTCCACTGCACATCCCCCCCCCCCCCCTCCCTTTTTTCAAGAAGTTCTGAATATAATGCAGATTTATGCAAAGCTTTTCTTACATCTAATATTCCTTTTTAAAACTGAAAAGTCCACAGCTTAGAAACTCTCTTACAAAATAAATACATTTATTTTTTATCACCAGAAAAATAAACTTTAATATGACTGTATATCCCTGCAAGAAGACATTGGTACCTTAAGAATTTGTCTGTTAGTGACATTCTTTTTGTGAGGATGAACGGTCCATCTCCTGGTATCGTGTATTGCTCTGACACAACCGGCATCGGTCTGTGATGGAAAACTTGGGAGAAAGTCTTCGTTCTTCATTACTATAACAAACTAAGCTCATCGGACAAAGAATTAGTCTCCCTAGTGCGCACGTACAGATGGATCGTTAAGCCTGTGCAGATGGCGCAGCGAACGAGTCCCGTGCTTAACCGCACGCGCACTGCCTCTACGTGAACATAAGGCAGTAGCTATCAGTGAGACATGGTTTTTCCAAGCGGACAGTGTAAGTCAACATGGGTAGATGTAAGGATGTGGCAGAGTGGAAAAAAGAGGCAATCGTGTTTTCCCTTGCCCATGGCCATACGGTGCGTGAAGTTGCTAGATTTATTGGTGTTTCGCAGCGGACTGTTCAACGTGTCTGCAAGCAGTGGTGTACTACACGTGGCCACCAAACACGACGTCAGTACTGTGGTCGGAAAAATATCCTGACCGAAAGGGAGTGGAGACGCGTTTCACGGCGTGTGAATCAAAATCGCTTCAAACCTAACACGAATTGCTTCAGTCAGTGAATGAAGGTCCATCCCAACCTGTTAGCGAGAGAACATTGCGTCGGGAACTGCATGCAATGAATATTTGGAGTCACCTCGCAAAAGGCCATTGTTCACACAGGTGCATAAAGCTTCGCGTCTTCAGTGGACTAGAAATCATTGAACGTAGACAGTAGCTGATTGGCGGAACGGAATGTGGTCTGACGAATCATGTTTCTGCCTGTATTCCAATGAGACACGTTGCTCAGTGCACCGAAGGCCAAATGAAGCATTTCGTCCCGCATGTGCGCAAATCATAGGAGTAGGTATGAGTTGGATAGCATTCCGAAAACTAAGATTCATCCTGACCAACAAGGAAGACCAGGGTTCATAATACGTGCGTGCTGCCAGTTACTACTTACGGTCTGGAAACGATGATTCTGACGAAGGAAAGTGCTCGCAAGCTTCAGCGAACACAATGAGCCATGGAGCGACAGATGCTAGGGATAAGATCCGTTCAGAGGACATCGGCAGAAGAACGAATGTAACAGACATCCTGGATAGAGTAGCAAGACTAAAATGGCAATGGGTAGGACACGTAGCTCGACAAGGCTACAACATGTGGACCTCTAGGATTGTTCACTGGAGACCATGGGAGCACATGAGAGGCATTTGAAGACCCCACAAGAGATGGGTCGATGACATAAAGCTGTTGGCTGGAACACGCTGGTTCCAAGTGGCTCAAGACCGAAGACGATGGAAGCATATGGTAGAGTCCTATATCCAGCAGTGGATTGAAATAGGCTAGAAAAGAAGAAGAAGAAATATGTGTGCAAGGTCAGGTTCAAGCCGGAGGTTAGTTTGCGATATTGTGGGGGTGTTTTTGGTATCATGGATCTGGCCTGCTCACTGAGGTTACCCCTTACATGAACCAGCATGTTTATTCAAACATTATACATGATCAGGTGTTGCCTTTCAGTCAACCTCTGCATGATAAACATGCCATTGATACCCCTATTTTTCAAGATGACAACAGCAAAGTTCATCGGTCTGGACGCATGTATGACCACTCCCCCACCGTGTTTCTTATTATTAGTATTATTAGTAGTAGTAGTAGTAGCGAATTATCCCAATATTGGAGGACGTTAATCAAACAACTCAATCCATTCTTCAATGGGTTCTTCCTTTTGTTCCAATAGGTTTTCATTCTTTCCGAGAAGGCTTGTTTACGTTCTTCCGACCACTTTGGTCTGTACTGTTTTTGCTGTGGTTGCTCTGATGTAGCTTCTCAATTGTTTACTTTGAGCCTAAAGATGTCTCTTTCTAGGATGTCTGTTGCATTTTCAAGGTCTTTTTGAAGTCCGTTAAGCCAGGGTGTTGAGTTCTTAAGCGAAGTTACACAATCTGTTATCCTTTTTGTCAATCGATTTTCTGGTAATCTTGTCAGATGGCCGAAGAATTTAAGTCGTATTTTGCTAATGTCAGTTTCGATGTTTCAGAACTTTTCTGTTGTTTTAATCGACTGTAACCTGTAACCGTCTTGGGTGTATCTTGCTCCTAAGATTTTCCTAATGATCCTCCTCTCTTCTTTTTTGATTTCCTCACTGTTCCTGTTTTCTGTTGAGTGCCACTGTTTCACTTGTGTAAAGGACTGATGGTTTTATGACTGTGTTGTAACACAGAATTATTATGTCTTCTTATTCTTCGAATTATTATTTTATTTATTTATTTATTTATTTATTTATTTATTTATTTATTTATTTATTTATTTATTAATCTGCTTACCATCCAGGGTTGGTTTTTCCCCCGGACTCAGCTTGGGATCCCACCTCTACTGCCTCAAGGGCAGTGTCCTGGAGCTTCAGACTCTGGGTCGGGGATACAACTGGGGAGGATGACCAGTACCTCGCCCAGGCTGCCTCACCTGCTATGCTGAACAGGGGCCTTGATGTAGATGGGAAGATTGGAAGGGATAGACAAGGAAGAGGAAAGGAAGCGGCCGTGGCCTTAAGTTAGGTACCATCCCGGCATTAGCCTGGAGGAGAAGTGGGAAACCACGGATAACCACTTCCAGGATGGCTGAGGTGGGAATAGAACCCATCCCTACTCAGCCGATCTTCCGAGGCTGAGTGGACCCCGTTCCAGCCCAAGTACCACTCTTCAAATTTCGTGGCAGAGCCGGGAATCGAACCCGGGCCTCCGGGGGTGGCAGCTAATCACACTAACCACTACACCACAGAGGCGGACAATTTATTTATTTATTTATTTATTTATTTATTTATAATAACAAGAGAAATAGAAATCACACAACAAAAAATCTATATCAAGAATACAAAATTACGACTCAATAACTAAATCAGCAATCAGACGCACTTTATGCATCCGAAACCCTGATAACTGACAGAAGGTCAAAAAGAAGAAATATCCAAAAAACAAGTGAAGAAAACTCTTAGAAAAATCCTAGGTTCGAAATAAGAAAATGGAATTTTGATGAAGGAGAAACCATAGGAAATTTATAAAGTCACAGAAAAAATCACAGATATAATCAGAAAAATGCTATTATAATTCTACGGTCACCTGCACAGAATGGATAACAACGGGCTGACAGAGAAACTTCTAAACGTAACATTATACCTGAAAAACAGCAACGTTAAACGAAGATCACAACAAATTGGTGTTAACGAGAAAACCATTCCGGTTAGAACAATATTTAAAAGCTTGGTAAAAATGTAAATTTGCAGAGAAACCTAAAAGAAAATATACAGAATGGAGAGAAGAACGCAGAAAGGAACTCAGCGAATGAATGAGGAGAGATTGGAAAGAAAAGAAGAAACCTTGTATACTAAATGAGTTCAAACGGGATTCTTAGTTGTGCACAACGAATCAAGAAAATCATAAAATAATAAAAGCATTACAACGCTGTAGTAAAAACAGAATGTCTATACGCCAGCGAATGCTTCCCGATGAATTACAAGTTGGAGAAGGTGTAGATCTTAGAAAGAAGAAGAATACGGAAAATCTTGGGCCGAATCCAGAAGAAAACGGCTGGAACAACAATGAAGTGTACAAAAATGTGGAGAAAATTTCAGAGACCATGAAAAAGAGGAGGTTGTCATTTCTCGGACATTTGTACAAAATGGACAAAATCAGACAAACTCAAAAGTTATTCGACTACCTGTGGAACAAGAAGACAACGACACCATGGATTAAGGAAGTTCGTAAAGACCTTGAGAAGTCCAAAATCCAGGAAGTTCCGATGTTAGACAGGAAAACATTTCGGACCACGATTCCAAATTTGGAAGTGTTTCGAGTCGAAAGAACTGCAAGGCGGGAAGAGCCTGTATGGATGAACAGCATAAACAGCACAGCGCCCATACGAATTAGTACCGGAGGAAGAGAAAACTACAGACAAAGAAAAAATTAAATCGTAAGCGTGTTCCTCAGTGGTCACTTCGCAAATAAATAAAATAATAATAATTACTATGAGGAAAATAAGGCTATTATTGTATAGGCACGTTAAGAGAATGAATCCAAAGAGGCTGGCACACAGGATACTTAGTCTACAAGAAAAATAGAAGTCCCAAACTTTATGGCTTAAGGAGGTTCGTAAGGACTTGGAAGAAGTGGGGATCCAGAAGGGAGATATACAGGTACGAACAACCTTTAGGAAGAAAATTGCGAAAATGAGGGATGCACCGGAGAAACTCGTCAAGTCACGCAACATCTCGGTTGAAGAGCGACAAAGGAGAAGTCGAAGACTTAAGAACATCCGGAAGGAGTGCAATGAAAAGGGAATAAGTTTGAAAGAGAAGATCTGGTGGATTGTGTAAACGTGGTCCATAGACAACTATAACTAATGAAATAAATAAATAAATAAATAACAAAGCAGATAAAATTTGTAATTATAATAATGTATTTGCTGGTCAAGACTACACAGACATTCTGCCAGATAAACAATCTAATCATCTACGTCTATCACTGGAGTTACGTGAAGAAAACAGGAATTTACCAAGATCAAGCAAACAGTAAAAAGAAAAGGGATGGAGCCCGTTATTAGCAATGAGAAATGCCCCACATCGGAATCTGTTAAATTAGAGCTCGCTAATATAACACAAAGGACGAACTCAACAAATGCATGTTTTGTCAAAGATACATTTGATATTATTTCATTCAGTCGAACTCAATAAAAATGGACTTATAAATGTCATATATTTTTTTCAGATAGTATGTATTCAGAAAAAATACCATACGATCATTTTCTATATTTTAATTATTTTTATAAATATTTTCAAGTATAGAATATCTCTGGTGAACAAATTAAGAAGCTGAATCATGGGTTTCTTGCAACCAAATTATCTTCTACAAAATAAAAAATCAAATTGCATCACTTGTACGCAGTCATTCGCTGTTATCATTCTCTTGTTCTTATTTTAGTATTATCTGATTGAACACGAAAACGCAAAAACGTTTGTGTAAACAAAGAAGAGACCTGTTTCATTCCATTTATCACTGACGTGCTTTTACGGCTATCACTTGGATGGCAGATTCCCTTATCAGTTTTTTTTTTGCCTAGTCTTTTCTTAAATGATGACAAAAATTTACTGAACATCTCCCTTAGAAAATTAATCTAATCCCTAATTCCTCTGCCCATAAACGAATATTTGTCTCTTTTTTTACTAGCTGTTTACTGCTGTTAAAACTAATATCACAACGACCACCACCACCATAATATCAAGTGTTTATATTCAGTGGGTCACTAAATTCTAAGGACATTAATGTGGTCAGTACCATTTATTTTAAAGGCCCATATTTCGTTGCTTCATTTGCCAAACTATTTAAGAATCACTCACTCCCGTAGAGTACTTTAGACCAGGGCCTCTCAAACGCCCAAAATCTCACGCGTGCAGATCGAGGCGCAAGAGCTCCGTGCACTGTGCATCGGTGCCGCTCGGTTCGACTCGGACCAACGCTTCGTATCAGGGCTACTCGGGTAAGCTCGACTCTACTCAGCTCGGATTTGGAGCGCTACGTAGCAAGTTGAGAAGTGGGAGACAGGGGGAGCGAGCAAGACAGACGTGAGGAAAGAGAGAGTAAGCGCTATTGCTCCAAATCGAGGAGTGGGGGGTCTGCACTCTGGTCAACCTAGCGAAGTCGTCTTTTGCATCGTGCACAGTGCATGCACCCTGAGAGGCCCTGCTTTAGACTCACATTTTCTGCGAATCATGAATACTTAACGCAATTGGAAATGATGGTTAAGGTGACGAGAGTCGCACCACTGGCACAGCGATCGCTTGTGCACAGTAACACGCTTGTAGTGTTTCAAAATCTGTTTTCTTCTCTGGTTTCCAAAAAAAAAAAAAAAAATAATAATAATAATAGAGAATATTTACAGTACTTTGTGATACGATCGTTGGTTAAAGTCAGGAGGTTTCGGTTAATGTGATAGATGTGTTGAGTGTTGAATGGCAGAACGATTGACAAGCTTCTCACAATATTTTCTCCAACTACTACTGCCGAAATTATTCACCGAACGTGGTTGACATGCCTCTGCTGGCAGGACCTAGTGTTACAGTGCACTATGTCTTCTGGTATAGGCTAGAGCAATTTTTGTTACTTTCATAGATCTGTCTCTGTCTTATTCATGGGTTTGAAATTATGAAAGTGACTGAGGTATGAGCGATGCTAGTAATGACAGTCCTTATGCAGCCAGTTCCTGCTATGAATGGTGTGAAAATGTTGCTCATAGGGTCGGTCGGTGTATGCATTTCAGTGGGCTTGGCAGACTGATATGTAATAGCAACTCTGGCTCGGTGAGGAAAGCAACGGGAAACTACCTCACTCCTCAGTTCCCTAGTACGCCTCTTCAGTGACGCCTAGGCCATCTATGACAGTTGATGGCAGAGCTGTTGAGGATCCCACCAGCGGCATCGCTGACGGACTGAGCATACATACATAACGTCGTTGACTCAGGAATAAGCTATTAGATTACGCAAGGAGATTTGGTTATTTCCTCATTTCCATGGCAACCACTTAGTTAAGGCCACGGCCACTTCCTTCCCAGTCCAGTTTTATCCTATCCAATTGTCGCCATAAGACCTGTTGACTTCGTCCTTCGTACATACAGCCGCATCTCTCAACAACTTACCTCGGTGTTCTTCACAGGCTTATATAATCAAAATGAAAGTAGTAGTCTATGCAGCCCTTCATGCTACCCTATCCTGTGCTAACCTTTACATTTCTACGTAACTACCACATCCTACATCTGCTCTAATCTGCTTGTCATATTCATAGTTTGGTCTACCCCTACCGTTTTTATTCCACCTATACTTCCTTCAAAAATCAACTGAACAAGTCCTGGGTGTCTTAAGATGTTTCCTAGCATTTTACATCTTCTTCTCGTAAAGTTTCACCACATCAATCTTCTCTCACCAATTCGACTCTCAGTACATATTCATTCGTGATTCAATCTATCGATTTCACCTTCAGCATTCTTCTGTAGCACCACATTTCAAAAGCTTCTATTTTTCTTTCTGAGCTAGCTATTATCGTCCATGTTTCACTTCTATACATACGAAGGTCTTCAAAAACCTCTTGCTGATTCCTATATCAGTGTTCGAAGTGAGAAAATTTCTTTTCTTCAGAATGACCTACCTCCTTACTTCTTCCCCGCCCCCCCCCCCTTCCCTGTGAGTGAGGGATGCACATGAAGAATACACCCACGGCATCCCCAGCGTGTCGTAAGAGGCGACTAAATAAGGCCACCAAGGGACGGTGGATCTTGAACCATGAGATTACCTGTGATTAGTATCACTACGTGAGGAACACCATGAGTCTATGTTACTTGTGATTAGTATCACTATGTGAGGAACACCGTGAGTCTATGTTACTTGTGATTAGTATCACTATGTGAGGAACACCATGAGTCTACGTTACTTGTGATTAGTATCACTATGTGAGGAACACCGTGAGTCTACGTTACTTGTGATTAGTATCACTACGTGAGGAACACCATGAGTCTATGTTACTTGTGATTAGTATCACTATGTGAGGAACACCATGAGTCTACGTTACTTGTGATTAGTATCACTATGTAAGGAACACCGTGAGTCTATGTTACTTGTGATTAGTACCACTATGTGAGGAACACCATGAGTCTACATAACTTGTTATTAGTACCACTATGTGAGGAACACCATGAGTCTACGTTACTTGTTATTAGTATCACTATGTGAGGAACACCATGAGTCTACGTTACTTGTGATTAGTATCACTATGTGAGGAACACCGTGAGTCTATGTTACTTGTGATTAGTATCACTACGTGAGGAACACCATGAGTCTATGTTACTTGTGATTAGTATCACTATGTGAGGAACACCGTGAGTCTACGTTACTTGTGATTAGTATCACTACGTGAGGAACACCATGAGTCTATGTTACTTGTGATTAGTATCACTACGTGAGGAACACCGTGAGTCTATGTTACTTGTGATTAGTATCACTATGTGAGGAACACCGTGAGTCTATGTTACTTGTGATTAGTATCACTACGTGAGGAACACCGTGAGTCTACGTTACTTGTTATTAGTATCACTATGTGAGGAACACCGTGAGTCTACGTTACTTGTGATTAGTACGACTATGTGAGGAACACCGTGAGTCTATGTTACTTGTGATTAGTATCACTATGTGAGGAACACCGTGAGTCTATGTTACTTGTGATTAGTATCACTACGTGAGGAACACCGTGAGTCTACGTTACTTGTTATTAGTATCACTATGTGAGGAACACCGTGAGTCTACGTTACTTGTGATTAGTACCACTATGTGAGGAACACCGTGAGTCTATGTTACTTGTGATTAGTATCACTATGTGATGAACACCGTGAGTCTACGTTACTTGTGATTAGTATCACTATGTGATGAACACCGTGAGTCTACGTTACTTGTGATTAGTATCACTATGTGAGGAACACCGTGAGTCTACGTTACTTGTGATTAGTATCACTATGTGAGGAACACCGTGAGTCTACGTTACTTGTGATTAGTATCACTATGTAAGGAACACCGTGAGTCTACGTTACTTGTGATTAGTATCACTATGTGAGGAACACCGAGAGTCTATGTTACTTGTTATTAGTATCACTATGTGATGAACACCGTGAGTCTACGTTACTTGTGATTAGTATCACTATGTGAGGAACACCGAGAGTCTATGTTACTTGTTATTAGTACCACTATGTGAGGAACCCCGTGAGTCTATGTTACTTGTGATTAGTATCACTATGTGAAGAACACCGTGTGTCTATGTTACTTGTGATTAGTATCACTATGTGAGGAACACCGTGAGTCTATGTTACTTGTGATTAGTATCACTATGTGAGGAACACCGTGAGTGTATGTTACTTGTGATTAGTATCACTATGTGAGGAACACCGTGAGTGTATGTTACTTGTGATTAGTATCACTATGTGAGGAACACCGTGAGTCTATGTTACTTGTGATTAGTATCACTATGTGAGGAACACCGAGAGTCTATGTTACTTGTTATTAGTACCACTATGTGAGGAACACTGTGACTCTATGTTACTTGTGATTAGTATCACTATGTGATGAACACCGTGAGTCTACGTTACTTGTGATTAGTATCACTATGTGAGGAACACCGTGAGGGTATGTTACTTGTGATTAGTATCGCTATGTGAGGAACACCGTGAGTGTATGTTACTTGTGATTAGTATCACTATGTGAGGAACACCATGAGTCTACGTTACTTGTGATTAGTATCACTATGTGAAGAACACCGTGTGTCTATGTTTGTGATTAGTATCACTATGTGAAGAACACCGTGAGTCTACGTTACTTGTGATTAGTACCACTATGTGAGGAACACCGTGAGTCTATGTTACTTGTGATTAGTATCACTATGTGAAGAACACCGTGAGTCTATATTACTTGTGATTAGTATCACTATGTGAGGAACACCGTGAGTCTATGTTACTTGTGATTAGTATCACTATGTGAAGAACACCGTGTGTCTATGTTACTTGTGATTAGTATCACTATGTGAGGAACACCGTGAGTCTATGTTACTTGTGATTAGTATCACTATGTGAGGAACACCGTGAGTCTATGTTACTTGTGATTAGTATCACTATGTGAAGAACAACGTGAGTCTATGTTACTTGTGATTAGTATCACTATGTGAGGAACACCGTGAGTCTACGTTACTTGTGATTAGTATCACTACGTGAGGAACACCGTGAGTCTACGTTACTTGTTATTAGTATCACTATGTGAAGAACAACGTGAGTCTATGTTACTTGTGATTAGTATCACTATGTGATGAACACCGTGAGTCTACGTTACTTGTGATTAGTATCACTATGTGAGGAACACCGTGAGTCTATGTTACTTGTGATTAGTATCACTATGTGAGGAACACCATGAGTCTACGTTACTTGTGATTAGTATCACTATGTGAGGAACACCGTGAGTCTACGTTACTTGTGATTAGTATCACTATGTGAGGAACACCATGAGTCTACGTTACTTGTGATTAGTATCACTATGTAAGGAACACCGTGAGTCTATGTTACTTGTGATTAGTACCACTATGTGAGGAACACCATGAGTCTACATAACTTGTTATTAGTACCACTATGTGAGGAACACCATGAGTCTACGTTACTTGTTATTAGTATCACTATGTGAGGAACACCATGAGTCTACGTTACTTGTGATTAGTATCACTATGTGAGGAACACCGTGAGTCTATGTTACTTGTGATTAGTATCACTATGTGAGGAACACCGTGAGTCTATGTTACTTGTGATTAGTATCACTACGTGAGGAACACCGTGAGTCTACGTTACTTGTTATTAGTATCACTATGTGATGAACACCGTGAGTCTATGTTACTTGTGATTAGTATCACTACGTGAGGAACACCATGAGTCTATGTTACTTGTGATTAGTATCACTATGTGAGGAACACCGTGAGTCTACGTTACTTGTGATTAGTATCACTACGTGAGGAACACCGTGAGTCTACGTTACTTGTTATTAGTATCACTATGTGAGGAACACCGTGAGTCTATGTTACTTGTGATTAGTATCACTACGTGAGGAACACCATGAGTCTATGTTACTTGTGATTAGTATCACTACGTGAGGAACACCATGAGTCTATGTTACTTGTGATTAGTATCACTATGTGAGGAACACCGTGAGTCTACGTTACTTGTGATTAGTATCACTACGTGAGGAACACCATGAGTCTATGTTACTTGTGATTAGTATCACTACGTGAGGAACACCGTGAGTCTATGTTACTTGTGATTAGTATCACTATGTGAGGAACACCGTGAGTCTATGTTACTTGTGATTAGTATCACTACGTGAGGAACACCGTGAGTCTACGTTACTTGTTATTAGTATCACTATGTGAGGAACACCGTGAGTCTACGTTACTTGTGATTAGTACGACTATGTGAGGAACACCGTGAGTCTATGTTACTTGTGATTAGTATCACTATGTGAGGAACACCGTGAGTCTATGTTACTTGTGATTAGTATCACTACGTGAGGAACACCGTGAGTCTACGTTACTTGTTATTAGTATCACTATGTGAGGAACACCGTGAGTCTACGTTACTTGTGATTAGTACCACTATGTGAGGAACACCGTGAGTCTATGTTACTTGTGATTAGTATCACTATGTGATGAACACCGTGAGTCTACGTTACTTGTGATTAGTATCACTATGTGATGAACACCGTGAGTCTACGTTACTTGTGATTAGTATCACTATGTGAGGAACACCGTGAGTCTACGTTACTTGTGATTAGTATCACTATGTGAGGAACACCGTGAGTCTACGTTACTTGTGATTAGTATCACTATGTAAGGAACACCGTGAGTCTACGTTACTTGTGATTAGTATCACTATGTGAGGAACACCGAGAGTCTATGTTACTTGTTATTAGTATCACTATGTGATGAACACCGTGAGTCTACGTTACTTGTGATTAGTATCACTATGTGAGGAACACCGAGAGTCTATGTTACTTGTTATTAGTACCACTATGTGAGGAACCCCGTGAGTCTATGTTACTTGTGATTAGTATCACTATGTGAAGAACACCGTGTGTCTATGTTACTTGTGATTAGTATCACTATGTGAGGAACACCGTGAGTCTATGTTACTTGTGATTAGTATCACTATGTGAGGAACACCGTGAGTGTATGTTACTTGTGATTAGTATCACTATGTGAGGAACACCGTGAGTGTATGTTACTTGTGATTAGTATCACTATGTGAGGAACACCGTGAGTCTATGTTACTTGTGATTAGTATCACTATGTGAGGAACACCGAGAGTCTATGTTACTTGTTATTAGTACCACTATGTGAGGAACACTGTGACTCTATGTTACTTGTGATTAGTATCACTATGTGATGAACACCGTGAGTCTACGTTACTTGTGATTAGTATCACTATGTGAGGAACACCGTGAGGGTATGTTACTTGTGATTAGTATCGCTATGTGAGGAACACCGTGAGTGTATGTTACTTGTGATTAGTATCACTATGTGAGGAACACCATGAGTCTACGTTACTTGTGATTAGTATCACTATGTGAAGAACACCGTGTGTCTATGTTTGTGATTAGTATCACTATGTGAAGAACACCGTGAGTCTACGTTACTTGTGATTAGTACCACTATGTGAGGAACACCGTGAGTCTATGTTACTTGTGATTAGTATCACTATGTGAAGAACACCGTGAGTCTATCTACTTGTGATTAGTATCACTATGTGAGGAACACCGTGAGTCTATGTTACTTGTGATTAGTATCACTATGTGAAGAACACCGTGTGTCTATGTTACTTGTGATTAGTATCACTATGTGAGGAACACCGTGAGTCTATGTTACTTGTGATTAGTATCACTATGTGAGGAACACCGTGAGTCTATGTTACTTGTGATTAGTATCACTATGTGAAGAACAACGTGAGTCTATGTTACTTGTGATTAGTATCACTATGTGAGGAACACCGTGAGTCTACGTTACTTGTGATTAGTATCACTACGTGAGGAACACCGTGAGTCTACGTTACTTGTTATTAGTATCACTATGTGAAGAACAACGTGAGTCTATGTTACTTGTTATTAGTACCACTATGTGAGAAACACCGTGAGTCTATGTTACTTGTTATTAGTACCACTATGTGAGGAACACCGTGAGTCTATGTTACTTGTTATTAGTACCACTATGTGAGGAACACCGTCAGTCTACGTTACTTGTTATTAGTACCACTATGTGAGGAACACCGTGAGTCTACGTTACTTGTTATTAGTACCACTATGTGAGGAACACCGTGAGTCTACATAACTTGTTATTAGTACCACTATGTGAGGAACACCGTGAGTCTACGTTACTTGTTATTAGTACCACCATGTGAGGAACACCGTGAGTCTATGTTACTTGTTATTAGTACCACTATGTGAGGAACACCGTGAGTCTACATAACTTGTTATTAGTACCACTATGTGAGGAACACCGTGAGTCTACATTACTTGTGATTAGTATCACTATGTGAGGAACACCGTGAGTGTATGTTACTTGTGATTAGTATCACTATGTGAGGAACACCGTGAGTCTATGTTACTTGTGATTAGTATCACTATGTGAGGAACACCGTGTGTCTATGTTACTTGTGATTAGTATCACTATGTGAGGAACACCGTGAGTCTATGTTACTTGTGATTAGTATCACTACGTGAGGAACATCGTGAGTCTACGTTACTTGTGATTAGTACCACTATGTAAGGAACACCGTGAGTCTACATAACTTGGTATTAGTATCACTATGTGAGGAACACCGTGAGTCTATGTTACTTGTTATTAGTACCACTATGTAAGGAACACCGTGAGTCTACATAACTTGTGATTAGTATCACTATGTGAGGAACACCGTGAGTGTATGTTACTTGTGATTAGTATCACTATGTAAGGAACGCCGTGAGTCTACATAACTTGTTATTAGTATCACTATGTGAGGAACACCGTGAGTCTATGTTACTTGTGATTAGTATCACTATGTGAGGAACACCGTGAGTCTACGTTACTTGTGATTAGTATCACTATGTGAGGAACACCGTGAGTCTATGTTACTTGTTATTAGTATCACTATGTGAGGAACACCGTGAGTCTACGTTACTTGTGATTAGTACCACTATGTAAGGAACACCGTGAGTCTACATAACTTGTTATTAGTATCACTATGTGAGGAACACCGTGAGTCGATGTTACTTGTGACTAGTATCACTATGTGAGGAACACCGTGAGTCTATGTTACTTGTGATTAGTATCACTACGTGAGGAACACCGTGAGTCTACGTTACTTGTGATTAGTACCACTATGTGAGGAACACCGTGAGTCTACATAACTTGTGATTAGTATCACTATGTGAGGAACACCGTGAGTCTACGTTACTTGTGATTAGTATCACTATGTGAGGAACACCGTGAGTCTACGTTACTTGTGATTAGTACCACTATGTAAGGAACACCGTGAGTCTATGTTACTTGTTATTAGTATCACTATGTGAGGAACACCGTGAGTCTATGTTACTTGTTATTAGTATCACTGTTTGAGGAACACCGTGAGTCTATGTTACTTGTTATTAGTATCACTATGTGAGGAACACCGTGAGTCTACGTTACTTGTTATTAGTATCACTATGTGAGGAACACCGTGAGTCTATGTTACTTGTTATTAGTATCACTATGTGAGGAACACCGTGAATCGACGATAGTTGTAATTAGTAAGCTACACGAAGAACACCATGGTTCTACTTTACCAGCGATTAGTACCATTTTGAGGGGCCGTTGAACTGGATTTTAGACCTCTTAAGACAACAAGCATTATCGATTTAGGATTTTGCTTTGAAAGCAGTCTCTTGTTCAGTTTATACCATAGTTTTAAATTATTTTATGGGAAGGTGGGGCATTGCCGGCCGGATCTACTGATTTAAGTACATCGTCATATTTCAATTATTGTCAGTGGATGAATTTTTTAATTATTCCGACTTTCGATATTGTGAGTTGGATCCGCTGATTATTTTAAATTCACATTCATTCATTCATTCATTGTTCATCATCATGTTTTCAATTCTGGTCAGTGGATGAATTTTGGAACTTTAATTGTCATTTTTCGTCTCATCTCGTACGATTAGGGGCCGTTGAACTAGATCATTACTTCTGCCCAAGTAACAACATTCATCTACTTAAGAAAATAGTACGAATTCTATAAATTTGACTTCCATTACTGTTCCCCATGGCTCTAGAATTAAGAATTTTTTTAAAAAAATTTGCATCACATGTTGATTTCGCACTTAACACTGTCAGCCCCATGTGTATCATATTGACACACATAACATGGCCTTGTTCTTCAAAGTGTGAGGCTTTCAGATTCACATGTACACTGACTGACAGAGCAAATGCAACACCAAGAAGGAGTGGTTCGAAAGGGATGAAAGTTGGGGATAAAACAGAGACGGCACGGACGAATAATTGATGTTTATTTCAAACCGATATGCAGGTTACACAATGCGCACGGCATCGACTCAGTAGGATGTAGGACCACCGCGAGCGGCGATGCACGCAGAAACACGTCGAGGTACAGAGTCAATAAGAGTGCGGATGGTGTCCTGAGGGATGGTTCTCCATTCTCTGTCAACCATTTGCCACAGTTGGTCGTCCGTACGAGGCTGGGGCAGAGTTTGCAAACGGCGTCCAATGAGATCCCACACGTGTTCGATTGGTGAGAGATCCAGAGAGTACGCTGGCCACGGAAGCATCTGTACACCTCGTAGAACCTGTTGGGAGATGCGAGCAGTGTGTGGGCGGGCATTATCCTGCTGAAACAGAGCATTGGGCAGCCCCTGAAGGTACGGGAGTGCCACCGGCCGCAGCACATGCTGCACGTAGCGGTGGGCATTTAACGTGCCTTGAATACGCACTAGAGGTGACGTGGAATCATACGCAATAGCGCCCCAAACAATGATGCCCCGTTGTCTAGCGGTAGAGCGCTCCACAGTTACTGCCGGATTTGACCTTTCTCCACGCCGACGCCACACTCGTCTGCGGTGACTATCACTGACAGAACAGAAGCGTGACTCATCGGAGAACACGACGTTCCGCCATTCCCTCATCAAAGTCGCTCTAGCCCGGCACCATGCCAGGCGTGCACGTCTATGCTGTGGAGTCAATGGTAGTCTTCTGAGCGGACGCCGGGAGTGCAGGCCTCCTTCAACCAATCGACGGGAAATTGTTCTGGTCGATATTGGAACAGCAGGGTGTCTTGCACATGCTGAAGAATGGCGGTTGACGTGGCGTGCGGGGCTGCCACCGCTTGGCGGCGGATGCGCCGATCCTCGCGTACTGACGTCACTCGGGCTGCGCCTGGACCCCTCGCACGTGCCACATGTCCCTGCGCCAACCATCTTCGACCGTGGACACATCCCTATGGGTATCGGCTGCGATTTGACGAAGCGACCAACCTGCCCTTCTCAGCCCGATCACCATACCCCTCGTAAAGTCGTCTGTCTGCTGGAAATGCCTCCGTTGACGGCGGCCTGGCATTCTTAGCTATACACGTGTCCTGTGGCACACGACAACACGTTCTACAATGACTGTCGGCTGAGAAATCACGGTACGAAGTGGGCCATTCGCCAACGCCGTGTCCCATTTATCGTTCGCTACGTGTGCAGCACAGCGGCGCATTTCACATCATGAGCATACCTCAGTGACGTCAGTCTACCCTGCAATTGGCATAAAGTTCTGACCACTCCTTATTTGTGTTGCATTTTTTTTTGCTAGGGGCTTTACGTCGCACCGACACAGATAGGTCTTATGGCGACGATGGGATAGGAAAGGCCTAGGAGTTGGAAGGAAGCGGCCGTGGCCTTAATTAAGGTACAGCCCCAGCATTTGCCTGGTGTGAAAATGGGAAACCACGGAAAACCATCTTCAGGGCTGCCGATAGTGGGATTCGAACCTACTATCTCCCGGATGCAAGCTCACAGCCGAGCGCCTCTACGCGCACGGCCAACTCGCCCGGTGGTGTTGCATTTGCTCTGTCAGTCAGTGTACATTGAAATAGCATAGTGTCTTCTTCTCCCTGGGTCTGTGGGACCACAGGACAGTGCTGGGTCGTATATTGGTCAAGGGTTGGCAGCATTGCATAGCCTTTCCTTGTCTGCCAGTCTTGCCTCCAAATAATATTGTTTACATCCCGTGCTGGTGTGTTATTGCAGGAATATGGATTCTGGTGAGATAAGAGACGAAATAGAAATGTATTCAGACATTAGTGGTAGTGAACTTGGTATTTTTAGAAATATGAGTGACCCAGAAGATCCGACAGTGCACTTGTCAGACCTTGATTTCGACAGTAGCGATAGTGATAATATTGTAATGAACGAACCTAATCTCAACGACGTGGAAGTATTAAAAGAGGAGGAACAGAATCAGACTTGCGTTTTGAAAAGTGATGATGACGAAATATTGATAACAAAAGAAGGTGAAGTCATAATTTGGCAGAACGTTGAAGGTAACTTGAATACCTTCGATTTCACTCCTAGACAGCTAATAATAAACTGTCCACAAATTCGCCTTTTGAATTTTATTCTCTGTTTGTTGATAATGACATTGTAGATCTGTTGGTCAATGAAACTAATAGGTATGCTGAGCAAAGTATTTTTGATGCCATATTGAAGGGGAAAAAAGTTCTGTTTTAGAAAAATGGTATGATGTTACAAGGGATGGCATGCTAACATTTTTAGGTTTAGTGTTATGGATGGGTCTAGATAAAAAACCTAAACTAAGGAACTATTGGTCCAAAAATGCAATTTACAACAGTAAATTATCCAAAGCTATGAGTCGTAATAGATTTGAAATGATTCTTAGTTACTTACACATTTCCAACAACGAGATTGCCCAACCAAGTGACCGATTGGCAAAAATAAGACCGCTGGTCAGTGCACTAAATGTTAAATTTCAAAATGCAATGAACCCACAGGAGGAGTTATGTATTGATGAGTCAATGATTCCGTATCGTGGTAGGGTCAAATTTCGCCAATACATCCCAAACAAAAGGCATAGGTATGGGATGAAGTTATACAAGTTATGTCTGAAAGGTGGGTACACCTGGCACTTGAAAGTATATGCTGGAAAAGAAAACCTCCCACGCGGTCAGTTAGCTTCCGCTAATACAGTTATGGAATTAGTGCGTCCACTGTTAGGAGAAGGACGTACTTTATACACTGACAATTTTCATACGAGTGTCCCACTGGCCCACCAGCTAAATGATAAACAGACACATCTAGTTGGAACACTTCGTAAAAAAAGAAAAATGAACTCTAAAACAGTCGAGAAAAGTACACTCCACAGAGGACAGATGATTGTCAGGGAAAGCAACACAGGAGTAATAATGGGAAAATGGAAAGACAAAAGGGACGTGATGTTCTTAACAACGAAACATGTTCCTGAACTGGCTGAAACTACTACCAAACAAGGCGTTACAAGGAAACCATCCACAGTGTTGCAATACAATGGAGGAAAGTCATTCATTGATGTTTCAGATCAACTAGCATCTTATGGTACATCTGTACGTCGAGGTGTAAACTGGTACAGAAAAATTATGTTTGAGCTCTTGACTAATACAGCTGTTGTTAATGCACACAAAGTTTACAAGTCTACTGTTTTTGCGCCAAAAGACATTGTATCATTCCGAGAAGAACTTGTAACTTACCTGCTTTTGGAACGTCTTCACAACAATGACAAATACGAGCTACCGAAGAACCACAAACTCAAAACCATTGAAGATAGGCCCAGAGGTAGATGCACTTCTTGCTACCAACTTTTATCAGCACGTGAGGAGAGGAAAATAGCTGCTAAGAGATGCTGTCAAGTAAGAACAATGTGCTTTGGTTGCCCAGAATTCAAGTACATGTGTATGGACTGTTTTTTCAAGAAACATAGATATGTAGCGAAGTAACAGAAAGTAAAATGTTGCTCTTAGTAAAATGTAAAGAAAAAAAAATCAGTTGAAGGAATCTACTGAGTTTTGTATGTATTTACGCCTAATGCTGATTCCTGTGTCCATTTTTTAAATTTCAAATTCTTGTCACCTAATCTATGCCTTTGCTGGCAGGACCTAGTGTTTACAGTGCACTATGTCTTCTGGTATAGGCTAGAGCAATTTTGTTACTTTCATTGACCTGTCTCTGTCTTATACTTGGCTTTGACAATATGAAAGTGACTGAGGTATGAGCGATGCTAGTAATGCCATTCCTTATGCAGCCAGTCCCTGCTATGAATGGTGTGAAAATGTTACTCATAGGGTCGGTTGGTGCATGCATTTCAGTGGGCTTGGCAGACTGATATGTAATAGCAACTTCTGGCTCGGTGAGGAAAGCAACGGGAAACTACCTCACTCCTCATTTCCCTAGTACGCCTCTTCAGTGATGCCTAGGCCATCTATGACAGCCATTTTTGTGCGTGTATTAAAATGACGCACACGAAAAGTGCATCCATAAATTACTCAGAGCCCATGTGCATCTTATTGACTCACACCTTATTTAGGAGAGTTCAAGATGAGAAAATGTTTTTATTTGTTTTAAAACACCTGTAGGACACCAGAATAACGAGTTCATGCAATAGTAAGCCTTGGGCTGTGGGTGAATTTACCAACTTTCTGGCTGGGTTTAACGGTGTATCAATTTGATACACATGGGGCTGAGCTCATAACTTGCCATGTATCAAATTGATACACATAGGGCTGAAAGTGTTAATCTTCACAGCGTCTTAAACCGTAACTATTTTCTGTGGATGTGACTGTAGCATGAGCAGAGTAACAACTCAATACCAATAATAGTAATATTATGCAGCATATGCAGATGACATAAAAAAGAAACGCATAGTGGGGATTGTTATTAAATGATATGAGAAGAGATTTAAATGTTATATATGCCACAAAGGTAGGCACTTCTCCCCCTGCTACATGATTTTCTATGTGTGAACCTTTATGCAAATATAGGTGACGATTGCATATGAATATCATTATACAAAGCTTGATAGATGGGAGGGCAGATGTGGTATTGAAAGAGAAGGGATTTAGAAACCGGTTATAATTGTGTACTATTCCTTTTCTTTTATTTACCAAAGATCTTACTTTGCATAGTGTGTGGTTGGCCGCATTGCAAAATACAGTCCACACTGAGCCGCAAATTGACTTGTCAGGCTGCGAAATGGTATAAACATTTAAGAGCGTCTTTATCTCCTCAAGGGACGGTGTCCATATTGTGTCACATGAGTGACGTGTGTTTGACAGCTCTCGTCACGTTTCAAGAGGCTTCAAGTTTTCTCAGTCCACACTTGAAGAACCCTTGGGGGTGCAAAAAATAAAAATATATAATAATAATCGGTATACAGAAGAGGGATTTATAAAAACCGGTATGGGACAGAGCTAGAAGAGCAAAGTAAATCTATTCATCATTTTTCTTCCTCTTCTTCAAGTGCTATATATACCAGTCCCCTAGACGCTGGCGATCATCCTGGAGAAAGCATTCTTTTCTTTAGCTGATCTGAAGAGTTGTTCATTGTGCTTGATGTTTTGGTCTACCCGCTGCTCGCTCGCCTTATATCTTACTTAGTAATGTATGGTCATGGACTGTAGTTCCGTTTCTATGAATTCCAACTTGACAGTTAACCGGAAGTCAGACATTGGTGCCAAATTGTTACGGGTACAAACAGCCGATTCACAACACACAACACGAACGGGGATATATATACTCGAAAATAAGTCCAGATTCAATAATTCTTTGTAGCAACATGCATAACTCACATACGACTAACAATAATACATAACGTATTTAGAACAAGGCTATAAGATAAAATCAGATCACCGAGCTCGATAGTTGCAGGCGCTTAATTGCGGCCAGTGTCCAGTATTCGGGAGATAGTAGGTTCGAACCCCACTATCGGCAGCCCTGAAAATGGTTTTCCGTGGTTTCCCATTTTCACACCGGGCAAATGCTGGGGCTGTACCTTAATTAAGGCCACGGTCGATTCCTTCCCACTCCTAGCCATTTCCTGTCCCATCGTCGCCATAAGACCTATCTGAGTCGGTGCGACGTAAAGCAACTAGCAAAAAAAAAAAAAAAAAAAAAAAAAAAAAAAAAAAAAATCAGATCAATGCTCGAACAGATAAAACTCAAGAAAATTAAACTTCCACCCATCATCTAGAACAGCTTACACTGATAATCGATTCAATTTCTCACAAGGAAGGAAAAAATTCTACAAAGGGAATACACCACTCATTTCTTAGCGTCCTTTGTTGAGCTTTCGTTCTCGCTTGACCGTAACGAGATAATAACGTGTTCAACATAATTGCCTGTGATACTTTCCCTCTCCCATGCTTCACTTATCTCGGATTGTCCCTCACATCCTGCACTTACACGGGCTACGGCTTCCCAAAGGAGTCTTCCGAAGCTGTGAAGAGTCGGTTATCCGCAGACACATAATCCTTCACTTGGGCCCAGATCAATTCTATGGCGTTATAATGGCAATGGTATGGTAGAAGGCGAACAACTTTATGCCCATGCCTCCTGGTTATTTCATCCACAACTGAGTACCAGGACTTGTTTTGTTCACAAGATGCACGAGATCCCCCCTTCCTCATTTTATCGCGAACCGAAATATTATGCTCCTTGATCCACTCAATCAACTCATTATTTCTGACCGCTAGTGTTGATGCTTTGTCCAGAATGACCAAGTGAACATGACAAAGACCGCTAAAAGAATTGAGCACAATTCAACACACGGCTGACAGCACGTGGTTACAGAAAACAACAGATCGACAACACTGGTAACCGGATCGGAGCGATCGGCTGCCTATGATTGGCTGTTTACTAATTCACTTAGCCTCCACCAAAAGGCAGCACTCAAATGTCGAGTCGAAACTCGCAAGAACTGAACTAAGCCTTTTTTTCATGGCTTTGATGATCTTTGCCAGCTTTCGCTCTGCTCTAGCTGTCCTTAACACTTCATTATTTGTTATGATATCTGCCCAGGTTATTCTGAGTTACTCCCATATAACCAAGTTTAATTGGTCTCTAATCTGTTCACGGAAAGTTTGACTTTCCAGGTTTATACTCTATAAAGCAGTGTTAACCACCCTTTGCCTGCCTTTGAGGATTTGATTACCATCACAAAAGTATGAACTCCTCTTTTGGAAAGATCTCAATACCGACGTCCGATCTCGATTTCAGGGCCCAGACTGTCTTTTGTGGTGTTTCCAAAGTAATTGAACTTACTTACGTACTTGTTCTATACATTGATTATTGAAATGAGGACACCTTCGTGGTTGCTTCTGATAAACATCATGAACTTAGGTTTTGTGGTAGGTATTGATGTTTAGACCATATCCTAATCCAGCGAGCAGTCTTTGAAAACTTGCAATGAAGGCACATTTAATTAGGGTGTCATCTGTGTATCTAATATTGTTTATGACGAGTCCATTTACAATTCATGACGTTCCTGACATTCTGAAACTTATTCTGATGCAGGATTTCGTTGTAGACTACACTACTTTAGTTTTGAAAGATTGCCACTCCTTATGCTATTAATTAAGAAAATACAGCGCACAATTGTGCAAATAGGGTAGCATCACAAAAGAATGGCCTCTATGTTCCGCTCGGATTCATGGAATATATGATCTTGTTCGAAGCTCTTCATTGAAAAAAGAGTTCCTTTGCCAATTCGTAGATGAGTTGACTTCGGACTGTGATGGCGACTGCTAGCATACTCTTAAGATATCTTGATTTTACTTTTTCAAAGCATTTGAGGTCTGACAGAGATAGTTATTCCCAAATTAGTACTAACCCACAAGCAGCAACTGAACAGTTTGTGCTTGGATTAGGGCCATGGCTGTTTTGATGGAAAGTCTGCTCAAGTTCTTTATAGTGTATATGCTTTTCAATGGCTGCGGTTGCACTTACTCTTACGTGTGTCCGAAATGAAGTTCCTTTTTCCCTTCAGTTATTCCTCAGTATCTTGAATATTTTCAGTCTCCTAGGATGATTTCTTCGTCAGATGCTAGTCTTCCTCCTTTTCTAAACACCATTTGGAGGGTCTTCCCTTCGTTGACCTGAATTTATTTTCTTTGGCCCAGATGAGTCAATTATCCACTGCTTTTGAAGTTGCTCTTTAATTGTGATTCCAACATCTATATCACCTGGATACTTAATGATAACGGCTTCTGTGTATTCAGCAATAAATATACTGTCTGCTGTAGATACATCGAACAGAACGTAGCTGGCTGGGTCGCCTTCCATCATCTATTTGTATTTTATTATAGGTCAAGATGTCACTGATTACTGTGAGCAGATGATTGCCTTTTCTAGTGTTTCCTTTAACATTGTTCTATATAGTTGGTCAATGTCTTTGCTGGCGAGATGTAGTGCTTACAGTGCACTATGTCTTCTGGTATGGGCTATATCAAATTTCGTTACTTTCATTGACCTGTCTCAGTCTCATCCTTGGCTTTGACAATATGAAAGTGACTGAGGTATGAGCGATGCTAGTAATACCACTCCTTATGCAGCCAGTCCCTGTTATGAATGGTGTGAAAATATCGCTCATAGTGGGCTTGGCAGACTGATATGTAATAGCAACGGCTGGCTCGGTGAGGAAAGCAATAGGAAACTACCTCACTTCTCATTTCCCTAGTACACCTCTTCAGTGACAGCTGTTGGCGGAGTTGCAGAGGATCAAACCAGCCTTCGGGCTGAATACCCAACATACAACATACATAGTTGGTCAAAAACCTTTGAAAAATCTATAAAGAGGGCATAATATTTTCGTTTTGGAGTTCAGAGTGCGTTTTCTATATAAGACATCAGTACTTGAACGGTTTGTTGGGCGCCTCTTTGCTATTATTTCACTATGCTATTAAAATGCTAATCATACATCCATTTAAAATATTGTTGATAAGTAAGTAATACAAATTCATTTACAACTTCAAACATGTAATTATACATTTTTGAGCTCTGCCTAACTAAGCCTTAACAGAAATGCCACTGATCTCAGCCAGGTTTGAACCTCCTATTTTAGTAGCAGAAAGAAAACACCTAAGTGACTGTTCCACTAAAGTAAGTAAACCTTCTTTCCCTTGTAGTTTATCCTAACTTTAAAAGTGAGTAGGTAATACCTCTATAAACCGGCATTGACCATCACTATCACAATCATAGAGCCAACCATGTTACAGACCTGCAAAATTTTCAATATCTATATAAAATCGAAGATTTCAGTAAATAACAGCAACATGAAGCCTTAACGACCTTGTGCACATGACGATCAACAATGATATACTAATATTAGCTCCCATTTCAAAATAAATGAAAACACATAACTAGTATTCCACAGTTTGATATTTACGAACATATATTTTGTGACTGCATTTCCCTCGCAACCCGTCATGTGACGTATTAAATCACGGAGCTTCCGTTGTACGTAACCATAAAACTGGGTGGCATAAACCAAAGCGGAAAGAGTGGACAATAAAAATGGCAGCATAAAATGTTTTGAAGTGCTCAATATAGAGAGAGTGAGTGAAGGTTTGAGCTTCCATAAGCCTCCTATGTCCTAAATGCTAGCAATATGGAGCGTTTAAAACGGGCAACCTTAGCTAGGTCCAAAGAAAACTGCCCAAGTATTCCTAGCACCAGACTTATATTAAGTTGTGCTTTTCAGTGTTGACTTCAATCAATCAATCAATCTCTGGTCTACATTTAGGGCAGTTCCTAGGTGGCAGATATCCTATTAATTGTTTACCTAGTCTTTCCTTATACGATTCCAAAGAACTCAAAAATTTATTGAACACTTGTACATAAGCCTGTCTTCGAAATTACTATCTGAAATGGTGCTCTTGAAGGTGGATTTGAAAGTAATATTGTTAAATTATGATAACATGATTTTAGCTCTAAAACATGCACACATCGCCCGTCGCTCTCATTATTAAGGTGAGATAAGTCGTAACATAGTAGATGTACTGGAAAGTGCATCCAGAATGTAAAATAAAGCTTAAAGTGAAGCATCTCATTTACACTGAGAGGATGTTCGTGCGATTCGAATTATTTTGAAAGTACATATTTAAAAGTTAGTGAGCTAGTAATTTATTTAATTGAAATACATTTATGTGCTTTTTTTTATTTTAGTATAGGAATAGAATAGTGAAGTAGTATTGTGAGAGAAAATTGAAAAAAAAAATTGAAATAGATTTCTAGGAAAGTAAATTAATATTGTACCTTGTGTATCAGGGTTTATTACAATTGGAATAGAGATTTTATTTTTCTCTCGGCTTAAAAAGAGCTGAAATGAAATGGCGTATGGCTTTTAGTGCCGGGAGTGTCCGAGGACATGTTCGGCTCGCCAGATGCAGGTCTTTTGATTTGACACCCGTAGGTGACCTGCGCGTCGTGATGAGGATGAAATGATGATGAAGACGACACATCACGTGCCAGCGAAATTAACCAAAGATGGTTAAAATTCCCGACCCTGACGGGAATCGAACCCGGGACCCCTGTGAGCAAAGGCCAGCACGTTAACCATTTAGCCATGGAGCCGGACTATAAAAAAAGAGCTAATTTGCTATATACGTTAGTGTGGTATCATTATCAGAAATAGTAAATTTATAGTGAAATATTAGCCGGTTTTTAAATATCTGGTCCTCCAAGAAATGAATTTAATTCAGTATTTAATAGTAACTTCTATATTAATGTCTTATTATTATTATTATTATTATTATTATTGATCTGCTTACCCTCCTGGGTTGGTTTTTCCCTCGGACTCAGCGAGGGATCCCACCTCTACCGCCTCAAGGTCAGTGTCCTGGATCGTGAGACATTCGGTCGTGGGATACAACTGGGGAGAATGACCAGTACCTCGCCCAGGCGGCCTCACCTGCTATGCTGAACAGGGGCCTTATGGGGGATGGGAAGATTGGAAGGAATAGACAAGGAAGAGGGAAGGAAGCGGCCATGGACTTAAATTAGGTACCATCCCGGCATTTGCCTGGAGAAGAAGTGGGAAACTACGGAAAACCACTTCCAGGATGGCTGAGGAGGGAATCGAACTCACCTCTACTCAGTTGACCTCCCGAGGCTGAGTGGACCCCGTTCCAGCCCTCGTACCTCTTTTCAAATTTCGTGGCAGAGCTGAGAATCGAACCAGGGCCTCTGGGGATGGCAGCTAATCACACTAACCCGGCTCTGCCACGAAATTTGAAAAGTGGTACGTGGGCTGGAACGTGGTCCACTCAGCCTTGGGAGGTCAACTGAGTAGAGGTGGGTTCGATTCCCACCTCAACCATCCTGGAAGTGGTTTTCCGTGGTTTCCCACTTCTCCTCCAGGCAAATGCCGGGATGGTACCTAACTTAAGGCCACGGCCGCTTCCTTTCCTCTTCCTTGTCTATCCCTTCCAATCTTCTCATCCCCCCGCAAGGCCCCTGTTCAGCATAGCAGATGAAGCCGCCTGGGCGAGGTACTGATCATCCTCCTCAGTTGTATCCCCGACCCAATATCTCACGCTCCAGGGGACAGCCCTTGTGGCGGTAGAGGTGTGATCCCTCGCTGAGTCGGAGGGAAAAACCAACCCTATAGGGTAAGCAGATTAAGAAAGAAAGAAAGAAAGAAAGAAAGAAAGAAAGAATAGCAACATCTTTTTTTTATATTTTAAAAAAGTACGTGGCAAAAGAAAAAGCTAACTAAAAGATTTAAACGTAAGATATTTGTTTGTTCTAGAAATATGGCACTGTACTATATCTAGGAGGTAATTTTATTAAAAAAGAAAAAAAAAGGAATGATAATCTGTGAGATGAATATAATTATTAGTAGCTTAAGTACAATGTATAGTCTCGTAATAGTCAAATAATTGTAAGAAGGATAAGAGAAAGAGAGAGAAAAAATGAAATGAAATGGCGTATGGCTTTTAGTGACGGGAGATCCCAGGACGGGTTCGGCTCGCCAGGTGCAGGTCTTTTGATTTGACTCCCGTAGGCGACCTGCGCGTCGTGATGGGGATGAAATGATGATGAAGACAACACATACACCCATCCCCCGTGCTAGATAAATTAGCCAATGGTGGTTAAAAATCCCAACCCAGCCGGGAATCGAACCCGGGACCCCTGTGACCAAAGGCCAGCACGCTAACTATTTAGCCACGGAACCGGACAGAGAGAGAGGGATTTATTAAAAGAATAATAAATCGTCCGTCCTCCAAAGATATGGTAGGCCTTCACATTTAGTTTTCTTCCAACTCTGTGGTAGTAGGGCATCCAATGTAAAGAGAGTCCTTGTTACTTTCATGGCTGCTTCTTTTCTTATTCTTCAAGCGACCGTTCCTTTAAGGGTTTTTCTCATTATTTATAATCTTCACAAGTTTCCTTGTCGATATGGACCAATGACCACGTGGTAAGACAATCATGTCAAAAACCATCGCTAGTTAACACAATCAAACAATATTTCCATGTTAGCAATGCTCTGCGTTGATATGGACTAAGCTACACAAATCTAAATTCGTGAGTTCTATTATCATAGTCGGTACGGTAAATCTGCTTAAGACAGGGCCTCTCAGGGTGCATGCACCAGTGTATTGCACTGTGCACAGGAACTCTGCGCCTCATTTTGCACGCGTGAGATTTTGGGCGTTTGAGAGGCCCTGGCTTAAGGTATAAATGATCTGAACTTGTATTCTCTATAACTCTTGTTACGTAACATTTTAGGATAGGACCAATAATATTGGTAACAAAAAGTAAATTTTAGACACCTACACTACCATTTCATCCAATGTGAATAAAATTATTTATAGCCTAGACTGCAATACCTTATTCCAAGATTTTTCATATCGATTTTCATTAAATTCTGGTCACTCATTTTTCCGTGGTTCGACGTTCATATGGACTTAGCAACAAAACTCGAAATTCATGAATATCTCTGTTATCTTAGCCAGTACGGTAAAAATGTATAAGACATAAATGATCCAAAAGTTAATTGAATATAAGTTTAGTTATGTTTATATAAGTTTATCGATAGGACAACAGACTAATAACAAAAATACATGAGAATTAAATGTTAGGCCTTCTCCTAAACTAGCATTTCACTCAGCGCAAATAACATTATTTATAGCCTAGATTGTAGTAACTCATTGCCTGACTCTACATACCGATTTTCATTCAATTCTCTTCAACCATTTCCTCGTTATGCACGCACATACAAAATATACAGACAGACAAACGGGCAGACAGAGATGGTGGAATATTAACATGTATATTTCCTCGTTACTATGGACACGACCAATACAGAAATATCATCCCTTTGAAATTCTGAGCAATTTATAGACAAAACGCCTATTTTATTCATATAAATACCAAAGACTGGGCGTTTTTCTTCCTGGCACCGGATATTTATTTTCAATTCTTGTACGATCACAAATAGACACGTTCAGGATCATCAAAACACATTTGGGTGATTTTATCCTTTAAGTTTAGTCGAAATTTCGCTTCACTCTGAGATACAATATACAACGGGTGATTGTTTGATTCGCCCTGTCAATATACAGTATTATCAATATCTGATTTTATACAATGTTTCACACGTACATATATCGGGAGCCCCAACTTCATCAGCGATTTCTACATCAATATCAACATCCCCCATATCTCAAGATCTAACATTATTCTGTTTTACATAAAACTTCGTCATATGTAGCACTATAGTTAATCCATATACACACACTGCCCATTCCTTGATAATGTTTGTTGTAATGGAACACATTAAAACATAATAGAACACGTTAAAACACTTATAAAAAGTCGCAGACGTCAGGAAACGAAGACCGAAATTCTATGGAGACGTTCACAGACTATCGTCTTCAAGGCTAACCCACAAGATTTTGACATATACTGAAAAACTGAAGAACGTACCATGGATACAAGATGTTAAAAATGATCTGGAAAAGGCCCAGATAGAAATATCAGAAATACTGGACAGAAACATTCACCATCACAAGATAAATAGATGGGTAGTAAAGCCGAGAATGTAGTCCCTAAAAGATCGGGAACTAAGTGGTAAGAGGAAAGAAAACAGCCACATATTGAAAGAATGAAAGCAATATGGTCTGTTAGAAAGGCGAATCATAAATGTAATCCGTGATCCAACAGGGTCCATACGCAAATAATAATAATAATAATAATAATAATAATAATAATAATAATAATAATAATAATAATAATAATAATAATAATAATAATAATAATTGTACCGGTTGGTACACCTATACGCCGCACATTTGAATTTTCCGCCTTAAAGTATGCCTCTGCAGCTGAAACTCTGAACTTTAAAACTGAATTAATTCAACTGTTTATCTGAAGATGTCACTGTGTTAATCTAGAATTGTTTTTGTTTACTAATTATCAAGAAGTGTGGACATTCTCTCACAGATGTCTCTACCAAAAACTATGATCATGCACCCTGGTGCGAAGTGATGGAACTTTTCTTGAAGATATTTTATACTCATAAGTTTTCCTATAACTAAATTTCGTTCTTTCATTTGTAGGTTGGCAATATTAATCTTTCTTTCCGCCAGTTTTGAACTTAGCCAATCCCTAATTTCTTTAATTAATTTTGGACCAATCGTGTCCTTCTTCTTCATATTTGATGTGTAAACTTTAGCCGACCAATAAACGCATGTGGGTGTGTCTTAATTATTCATGAAAGGTCTCGAATATTCCCCGAGAGTGTAAAAACTGCTGATTTTCCGGACTCTCCGCCACTCGTACAACATCTAGCTTAGTGTATAGCAGGAGGCGGGAAGCGCCTCTTTCATCCGCCAGCAGCTCTTCAATAAGGTAATGGCCGTTTAACATCTTTCTTTTTCCTTGCTAGCTCAGCAGTTTAACCCGCGGGGCAGGTCCGAAACCTTTAATATGTAACCTATAACTTAAAAACATGTAAATTTTTTCCATCTTTGTAAGACTTCATATATCTTTAAATGTAAATCGGGGATAGAGAGTGCTTTACCCTCTCGAGCTCCCCTTCATTTCTGAATTGAGGTGACTATGTTTTCGTAACTTATTTTCTACTTTTCCCTAATGTGTTAAAATTTTTCTTATATGAGTCACCTCTATGGTATATGGATAGCCCCTGTGTATCGGCTTAACGCCATTTAGGTTTTAACAAGCTTTCATGTAGGAGTGCAAGAACTCGCCTCCATTCATCTCTGTATTTTAACTTAACCCGTTTTGTTTTCCTTCCTGCGAAGGCCCAGTAGATTGGGTACGAGATACCCCTGTTCCATTATAAGTTGTGCCTTGATGGCAGTTAAGTGTAATAGTCTGTTATTGCCTTTAATAGGGTTGGACGATTGAGAGCGGGTCAGCTCCTTCTGGTATTTTGAAAGGTGCCTCTAAGAGGCTTGACATTACGAGGTGGGAGCAAGTGCTCCATGTAATTAGGGGTTTTCTGCCCTTTGGTAATTTGTGGTTGTGAGCCGAGAGCTCAAGGATTGTCAAATTGGGGCTCGAAGCCCAGGATTTGTAAAGACACTTTAACTTGTGTTTTCGCTTGTAAAATTATTATTGTACCTGAATATTCATTGTTATTTCACCTAGTGAAAAATTGTTAAATCTTGTTATCTGTTGAAAATATAACCTTTATTTAAATTTTAAATTCATCTTTCGGATTTGTAGTTAGACCCATTCCAGCCCGCACCTTCTTTCACATCTGCTGATCCACCAAAACTCGGTAATAATAATAATAATAATAATAATAATAATAATAATAATAATAATAATAATAATAATAATAATAATAATATAAAAACGTTTTTCTTATGTTGTACAACATGGATTAAAGATAGTGTTATATATGACGGTATTTTATGTAAAACCGAATACTGTTAGATCTTGAGTATGGGGAATGTTGATATTGATGTAGAAATCGCTGATGAAGGGAGCTGGGGCTCTCGAAACACGTACGTATGATAACATTGTATAAAATCAGATATTGGTAATATATTGACAGGGCGGACCAAACAATCATACATCGTATATTATATGAAACTAGTCAATACGGAGCAACTAAGGGACCGACAATGGTCAAATTTGTCGAATTACTCATAGATGACATGGAGCTGGATCACTTGATATACCACTCGTTATCAAAGATAGTGCGGTCGTAATACAAGCCTTCTCTGAACACAGACAAATACTTTACAGGTTACCGACTTTTACACATTATTAATATCCTAAAAACAGAAAGGGAAGCAAAATGAAAATACCTCACTCGAGTTTTATATCCCCCCTCTCTCTCTGTAATGAAATTAAATGTGTCTTGCAATACATTCTCTCGCAAAATAATAACACATTTCATAAAATAATCTCCCTTTTTGTGCACTTTTATTTATATCCCTTATATATCTCTCTTCTCCGTCGTAATGCGCTGTTATTGTTTTTGTGTTATCTTCAAAAAAAGCAAAAAAGGGAAAACATACACAATTACAAACCAAAATTCTAGTCTAATACTATTTAATGTAATTATTATAATACACGAGAGGATCCGAGTATAATTAAATACTGTTTTCAGAGCTTGTATTAAAATCTAATCCAGAGAAGAACGTGCATTGCTCTGTTTATGCCAGTTCGACAGTATAATTAGCAATAAGGGAAAAAGATAAATAAATATATAATTGAGTTTGTTTGAATTAGAGCAATTACATGTGGATTTCTTTAACTATCTCAGATGTTTTCTTTTAATAATCAGCATTCTGGCATTACTGTAGCACCATCACCGATCCGTCTGAAAATCTCCACCACAATTTCGTGTCACGCGATGGCGGCAATGGTTTTGATGGCGCTCCTTCGGTGATTTCTTTAGATCGTTGAGCGATTATATTTTCCTCTTATCCTATGAAGCTTCAGACATTTAGTTACTGCATGAAGTGAATATGAAGTCCGATAGCGACTCTTATGTTGATTTATTGGAGAAAGACAGTGCACATGGTTTAATATGCCGACGATACTCTGCTGTACAGGTGTAGTCCGGCTCCATGGCTAAATGGTTAGCGTGCTGGCCTTTGGTCACAGGAGTCCCAGGTTCGATTCCCGGCAGGGTCGCGAATTTGAACCATCATTGGTTAATTTCGTTGCCACGGGGGCTGGGTGTATGTGTCGTCTTTATCATCATTTCATCCTCATCATGACGCGCAGGTCGCCTACATGTCCTCGGACACTCCCGGCACTAAAAGCCATACGCCGTTCCATTTGTACAGGTGTATAAGAAATAAAAGAGACACCATTGCTCTACAATCTGATGTGGTGAGAAGAACGGAAGAGGCACAACAAAGTGAGTTCAAGAAGAGATTTTGGAAGAATATGAAGGCGAAAATTATCAATCCAATGAACAAGTTCTGACACGCACTATGAATGGGCATAACGAAACAATAATAATAATAATAATAATAATAATAATAATAATAATAATAATAATAATAATAATAATGCCGGTCTGAGTGGCTCAGACAGTTGAGGCGCTGGCCTTCTGACCCCAACTTGGCAGGTTCGATCCTGGCTCAGTCCGGTGGTATTTGAAGGTGCTCAAATACGTCAGCCTCGTGTCGGGAGATTTACTGGCACGTGTCCGACTCGTTGGCTGAACGGTCAGCATACTGGCCTTCGGTTCAGAGGGTACCGGGTTCGATTCCCGGCCGGGTCGGGGATTTTAACCTTAATTGGTTAATTACTACGGCACGGGGGCTGGGTGTATGCGTTGTCTTCATCATCATTTCACGCTTATCACGACGCGCAGGTCGCATACTGGCGTCAAATAGAAAGACCTGCAACTGGCGAGCCGAACCTGTTCTGGGATATTCCGGCACTAAAAGCCATACGACATTTCATTTCATTTCATTACTGGCACGTAAACGAACTCCTGCGGGCCTAAATTCTGGAACGTCGGCGTCTCCGAAAACCGTAAAAGTAGTTAGTGGGATGTAAAGTAAATAACATTATTAATAATAATAATACGTCCCACTAATTATTTTTACGGGTTTTGGAGACGCCGAGGTGCCGGAATTTTGTCTCGCGGGAGTTCTTTAAAGTGCCAGTAAATCTACCGATAGGTGACACAAGACTGACGTATTTGAGCACCTTCAAATACCACCGGACCAAGGCAGGATCGAACCTGCAAAGTTGGTTTCGGAAAGCCACGAGCGCTCTACTAAGCCCACTCCAGTTCCTGTTTTTTTTTTGTTTTTTTTTTTACGTCGCACCGACACAGATATGTCTTATGGCGACGATGGGAGAGGAAAGGCCTAGGAAGTGGAAGGAAGCGGCCGTGGCCTTAATTAAGGTACAGCCCCGGCATTTGCCTGGTGTGAAAATGGGAAACCACGGAAAACCATCTTCAGGGCTGCCGACAGTGGGGCTCGAACCCACTATCTCCCGATTATTGGACACTGGCCGCACTTAAGCGACTGCAACTATCGAGCTCGGTACCAGTTCCTGTTCAACAGGTGTTTCGGCGGTTTCAAAATTGAGTTGTATGTTTCGAGTTTCCAGCCGCTGGACCAGTTACTAATCCATAAAGAGACATTTGTATGTTCCTTCCGACTTAACCGCAAGCAAAGCGAGAAATATGAGGCATTTTGTGTCTCATCTTCGAAAACTCGGCAGTATATTATGCCAGTATAGCATAACCTTTACGAAATACTGACAATGATGATGATGATGATGATGATGATGATGATGATGATGATGATGATGATGATGATGATGCTTGCTATTTAACCTTCATTCACTCACGTGGCTGACTCCTTGGCCGCCCATCATGTTTGATCATTTCCATTATATTTCCTTCCCTTCCCCCGCACCGTTTCAAAATAATCAGGACTGCAATTCTGACAAAACTTCACATACAAACCTGCCAACTTTTAGAAATAAAAAAATAGGAAGTTTTTTTTAATTCTTGGATTTTATCGCGTATATTGCGCCACGGTCTCGATGAAAAGAAAGGCCTACAGTTACAAGGCGAATTGACCATTAAATTTAAACTCTTAAACAAAGAAAAAACATTTAAATGGTTGCCAGAAAATGTAACAAACACGGAACAAAATGCATAATAGTTTCCTTTATTAGACTATGACACGAACGGAAATTCCATTTTATAGGAATCTCTCAACACTAGGAGATAATGTTTGTTACGCTTTGTGACCATAATATGAAGAGAAAATACCAGAAACTGTCTCCGACACAGCTCCCTAAAATACATTCGACTCATTCAAATTATGAACTAAGAATGAACACAAATGTACTGAAAGATGCGCAACTACCACATACAAAACAGATAAATATGCCTCATACATTATTAACATATAACTTCGACAGGGGGAAAAGCACAGAACCGCAAGAAAAAAAAATCACGTGGCCTACAATTCCACAGAAACGATGTTAACAGCGCGCGAACAAGGAACTCAATAGTTCGTCCCAATTAACAGAGTCGCTTGCGCGCGCTAGCCTCTCTCGCTTACCTCGACCACACATCCACAGCTGTACCCCTACTCGATCCGAGATAATCAATCCCCCTAAGCATCTAAAATGAAATCAATCAGTCTCCAATGCAGCAAATACCAGCACTGTACGCACAGACAAAAACATATCTACCAGTGCAATAATGTGGACGATGATTCTGAAGTCAATATATTAGGGAATAAGGCGCTATACCGAGTTTGCTGTTATTATTATAAGTGCAAGAAGAGTTAGAAAATATTATTTATATTCTCTTGGTACTTTGTGGGAGGAAGCCGTTTTTCTTTTCATTCATAAACGTGTCGCATTCTTCTGGAATAGTCTCTCCTTTTTAAATACCGGAAATTTAGAAACTGATTTATTGCGCGCGAACGGTCACATGGCATTCCTTTTATCTCTCCTCTTATAAATAGACTTTACTCCGGTGGAGAATGCAAATATTGGGGAAGAATACTATTTTGAATGTATTTATTCTCTAGGCCAGGGGTTTCCAACATGTAAGTGCTCAAGGGACACAGTGGAAGCCTTAGGCCTCATCGAGGGCCGCCCTTTAATAATAGGCCGATTTCCATACCAGTATGAAAAACTATGCATAGTTCAACTGAAACGAAGGGGTAATAATTTTAATTGCTTAAAGATCGATTTTTACAATTGCATAAACGAGTGAAATTTAAAATAAAGAAAAACTATTACACCCAGAACAACTGAATTTTGAGGAAGAACACTCAATAATTTATTTACTTACTTATTTATTAATGCCTTTCTGTACATGACTAAATCTCAGCCATAGACGCCCAAGAGAGTTTCGGTTTACTCGGTCTGCCATCTAGCGGGCCTAGAGTAAAACGGAACGTCGAAATTGACGAGCAGACAGCCAGATGGCGTCAAAACGAAATGTCTGCACACGGTAGCTGAGGCCATACGATTATTATTTTTTTTTTTACATGACAGGCCCGTAATTATGCCAAATCATAAAATTATACACCTCCTTAAACATAATATGTTGATCATTATAACTACTTAAAATTAAAATGTAATTTAACTGAAATGTAAATTATCATAAACACTCATTTTAAAATTATTACATGAATGTACAGTATTTACTATGATAAAAAACTAAATCTTGAAAAATTTTAAACTATGTTACTAACCTTACATTTACATAATATTTATTTAATAATCTAACTTTTGAGGATACTTCTTAGTGTCATTAATCTCAACGTAGTTACAACTTCCAGCACTTTCTTCTAAATAGCTTTAGGTTACTTATGTCTCTAATTTCAGCCGGGATAGAATTTCAGGAAAGTATGGCCCCCTGGTACAAATGAGTTGTTATACGTACTGCTGTGATGAGTAGGGATGGGCATCAGGGATCGTATTAATGACATTGAGGGTGCTCGACCTGAATGAGAGAGGTAGTTGAAATTCATTCTGAGGTAATCCGGTTTATCTGTTTGCAGTGTTTTAAGCACAAAAGACACAACATGCTACTTATGTCAGTTTATTTGAATTAATATCTGACAAATGGCAAAAAGGAAAAGAAACGTAACCTAAAGATAAACTGAAATTAATGCAGTCAGAAAAAACTTCAAAAAGGGGAATTCAGTGGTAGTACTGTGGTCGACCAGTTGTATCCACCTATGAATGAACGCCCACTTCCAACTCTGTTGTTGCTAATCTCACCAGGTGGAGCAAGGAAGAATCTGTAAGTTGACTTCTGTACTGATTTTTAATGAATTTCACAGAATTGAAAATCATCATTTCTTCATATGTACGTGTTCCCAAACATTGTCTTCTTAAGTCTGGGCATTGTTTGCTGGACAGTTAGTTTAAAAAATGTGATCCCTTTCTTTGTTTGGCTCAAATCCAAAGACCTTTCTTGTGTAGAGAACATTGATATTCAGTTGTAAGAGCCTAAAATTCCAACAATGTACCTTCAAGAGTACTTCCCTGAAAATGTCTCCCAAAATGCACTACTGTGCACCAGCCAGTATTGCCAACAAGAGAAGAACGAAGGTCTAAAACCACCTCCTACACAATAGAAATGAAATAACTTTTTGCTATCATTGTATGTTTGGTTGCATAAAATTTCCACGCTGAGGTTGGCATTTGGAATGGATCCCAAAGCCATTAAGACTTAGCACGGATATCTATGCGAGCTCATTTCTCCTACATTTTGGATTTAAATACTTAAAAATAAATAGATCAGGAGTCAGACAAGAAGATAGATTATCTCCATTACTGCTTAATTTTGTCGTGGAAAAAGAGATTGGGAGAAACTAAAGATATAAATATTGGTAGATGTCTCCAAAACCAAATTCACCTTAACTGCCTATAATTTACTAACGATATTTCTATCAAATGCAACAACAAACCGGAAGCAATCCAGTCTGTAGAAAAACTCCATGAAATAGCAGCTAAAACAGGACTCCAAATTTCTTATGAAAAGACAAAGCATATCGAAAGGACTAGATGATGTTTCAACAGTCAGTCGCTAAATACAGAAACATCGTTCAAGTGGATAAATGTAAGTACCTAGGTGAAAATAATGAACCAGCGATGTGTAGGTAACTGCGTGTTATTGTGGTGGATGATAGTGTTATGTGTGGTGTGTGAGTTGGAGAGATGTTAGGGCAGCACCAAAACCCAGCCCCCAAGCCACTGGAAGTAACCAATGAAGGTTAAAATCCATCTGCGCGTCTATGAAGATGGGGCCTTACATGTGCTAAATTTTAATGATGAAGTAGGCACACACACACCCCGCCCCCGAGCCATCAGAATTAACCAATGAAGGTTAAAATCCTCGACCCTGCCGGGAATCGAACCCGGGACCCTCTGGACAGAAGACCATAACGCTAACCATTTAGCCATGGAGCCGGGACAGAAAACGGATTATAATATGAGGAAACCATACCTTCACCAGGATTACTTGATTCAAGAACTGGAAAAAATCCAAAGAAAAGCAGCTCGATTTGTTCTGGGTGATTTCCGACAAAATAGTAGCGTTACAAAAATGTTTCCAAGTTTGAGCTGGGAAGACTTCGGAGAAAGGAGACGAGCTGCTCGACTAAGCGGTATGTTCCGAGATGTCAGTGGAGAGATGGCGTGGAATGGCATCAGTAGACGGATAAGTTTGAGTGGTGTCTTTAAAAGTAGGAAATATCACAATATGAAGATACAGTTGGAATTCAAGAGGACAAATTGGGGCAAATATTAGTTTATAGGAAGGGGAGTTAGGGATTGGAATAACTTACCAAGGGAGATGTTCAATAAATTTCCAATTTCTTTGCAATCATTTAAGAAAAGGCTAGGAAAACAACAGATAGGGAATCTGCCACCTGGGCGACTGCCCTAAATGCAGAGATTGATTGATTGATTGATTGATTGATTGATTGATTGATTGATTGATTGATTGATTGATTGATTGATTGATTGATTGATTGATTGATATGTGAGGTATTGGGGTGTGAAGACGTCAGACATAAGCAAACACTTTCTTTTCTTTCATTTACCTTTAGTTGTTGTTGTTGTTGTTGTTGTTGCTTCTGTTGTTGTTGTTGTTGTTGTTGTTGTTGTTGTTGTTGTTGTTGTTGTTGTAAGTTATCGAGTTCTCTTTCTAGTAGGCCTATTGTCTTTGGAATATATTTGCTTAAATGTAGAGTAGTATTTATGATTATTTCATTCCGTTTGAATTATTTAATTTTTAAACTGTCTTCGTAAATGTCTTGGGATTATTTGTTCGTGACGGCATCATATCATATTCAAAGAGTAGACGATTTATTGTGAAGTATGTAGTAGATGATTTGAATCTTCTAAAGTCATAATGAACGTTGTTGCATTGAATTAATAAGGGAAGTTTTCATATGGATATGAAACTCATTACATTACGAACTCAGGTCTAGCGAGGAACAGACTTGAGGCATAATATGATTAGAGGATCCTCTGATATGTTTGAAATAAATTGCCTTGATATTAATGGAATATGCCTTGACATATAATGCAGATTCGTGAGACACTCATGGCGTTTCAAGGTAGGAAGATGAATTACAGATTGGCATTAGTAAGTGAAGTTTTCCGTAATACAACTATTTGGTTGTGACCCAACTCATGTTTTCAATTTTGCTGAATGAATAAATAAATGTTAGGATGTCTTAGGAATATTCCCTACGGGTGGGGGCGGTAGAATTAACACCCATGGTATCCCTGCCTGTCGTAAGAGGCGACTTAACGGTGCCCCAGGGACTCTTAACTTGAGAGTGTGGCTTGGCGACCACGGAGCCCTTAGCTGAATCCTGCATTGATTCCACTTGAGACAGGTTCCTCACTTTCATCTATTTTATCCAACCTCCCTTGGTTAACTCTTGTTCTTCTCCGACCCCGACGATATTACGTGTGGAGGCCTAGGGAATCTCGTTTTCACGCCCTTCGTGGCCTTTGTCTTTCTTTGGCAAATGCCTTCATTTTGCGAAGTGTTGGACTCCTTCCATGTTTTTACCGCTGATTAGTGTTAATAGAGCATGCTTTACTTGATGGTTGTACGTCCTATTAAAACAATAATCACCACCACCACGACTCTAAAATATGTAGTAAGCAGTATTGCTAAGCCCAGTTTGGTGATATACTGCACATTCCCCACAAGTATTCAGATTGCGGTATGCTGTTATTAATAGCCTACTACTTGTCTTTACCGACACCTAGTGAAGACTTACATCTCCAATTTTCAAGATACTCATTTTATAACACCGATAGTCAAGCAGCAAGAGAGTGGATTTAAGCCTGCGAGTAGTGAGATACTCTTCTGTAGAACTTAGTAATAAATCATTGTTTTTAACAAGTCTGTTGGCCAGAGAATTTCGTTACAGTCAATCCCCGTGTTATTTTGAAAACATAATTGTGCGATTCGAAGTTTCTCTACTCCAGAGAAAATGTCTTAGTTTGTACATATCCACAGCGTAGGAACCGCCATGTTTTGCCATACATAGCCGTTGGCTTTAAGCGATAGCCAGAGAGTAGTGTAGCGGGCAGCTCCCTGTAGTCTTTACTCCCTGAAGTGTAATTCTGTAAATCTGTAGTCGGCAACCTTTTGAACATGAAGAGCTATCTAAAAAATGAGGTTCCCTATGGGGGCGCCAAGGAAAATGACGTTCTTAAGAGCCTAAAATCTTATTTATTATGATGGTCTCACTTTATGATAAACAACTGAAATTAAAATTAGCCTAAATATCAAAACTTACCAAGCCTCCATGGTTCAGGCGGCAGCGCGCCGGTTTCTCACCACTCGGTTCCGTGGTTCAAATCCCGGTCACTCCATGTGAGACTTGTGCTGGACAAAGCGGAGGCGGGACAGGTTTTCCTCCGGGTTTTCCTTGTCATCTTTCATTCCAACAACACTCTCCAATATCATTTAATTTCATCTGTCTGTCATTAATCATTGCCCCAGAGGAGTGCGAGAGGCTTCGGCAGCCGGCACAATTCCTATTCTCGCCGCTAGATGGAGGCTTCATTCATTTGATTCCTGACCCGGTCGAATGACCGGAAACAGGCTGTGGATTTTCATATTTTCATCAGAACTCATCAAAATGGTTTCTTCCTTTTCTCTAAAATGTGGAAAAATTTTAAAGGAGGCAACTGTTGCATTTGATGATAGCTTGTTTTGTGTGGTAAAGACTGACTGTTGAGGGTTTAACTTGGTTTCCAAATCACTAATTTCTTTTTCTTATTTCTGAATCCGCAGGAAAACTACCCTTAAAAGATCGGTGAACTGTATTAATGTGCATCTCGACTTTTTTGGGGGGGTGGGGGGGGGGATAGATACACTGGCGTTACAAATAACCACACGCATTTACCTTTTACATCTACAAAACAGAGCTGCTGCTCCCATTAATTATTTCTCATAATTTCTCTGAGTTCTCTGTCTCCTGGTATTACTCATTCTGTATTCTACAGACTGCACTGTTCGTCAAAACATAAAATACTGATCATTGCGTGCCGGCCAATATGCTAGTCTTGCCAACCCCGTCTCAACCCCATCACTATAGAACAGAATCACGGCCTTACTGATCGTTTTGATACAACACTTGAGACAGTACCACATCGAAGTTTCAAACTGGTTGGCCAATGAGGACTGCTTAACAAATAAATTAAAATTTTAAAAATTCATATTTATCAAAAGAAACTATTACAAAAATTATACAAAATGACAAAATATAAGGCGGGCGACAAATACCTTGCCAAAGGACACCATGGCGCCCGCGATCACTGCGTTGCCGACCCCTGTAGTGTAGATGGTGGTGGTGATTATTGTTTTTTTTTTTTTTTTTTTTTTTTTTTTTTTTTTTTTTTTTTTTTTTTTTTTTTTTGCTATTTGCTTTACGTCGCACCGACACAGATAGGTCCTTATGGTGACGATGGGATAGGAAAGGCTTAGGAGTGGAAAGGAAACGACCGTGGTCTTAATTAAGGTACAGCCCCAGCATATGATTGGTGTGAAAATGGGAAACCACGGAAAACCATCTTCAGGGCTGGCAACAGTGGGGTTCGAACCCACTGTCTCCCGGATGCAAGCTCACAAATGTGCGACCCTAACCGCACGGCCAACTTGCCCGATGATTATTGTTTTAAGAGGAAGTACAACTAGGCAACCTTCCTCTATATGACACTAATCAGAGGGAAAAAATGGAAGGGATCCGACTCTTCGAAAATGAAGGTATCGGCCAAAGAAAGATAAGGGCCACGAAGGGCGTGAAAATGAAAGATTTCCTAGCCCTCGTAAACCTAATAGCATCGGGGTCGGAAAAGAACAAGAGTTCACCAAGGGAGGTCGTATGGGATAGATGAAAGTGAGGAGCCTGGCACAAGTAAGTGGAAGCAATGCCAGCACTCAGCTAAGGGCCACGTGGTCGCCAACCCACGCTCCAAAGTTCACAGCCCCTGGGGCCCCTTTTAGTCGCCTCTTACGACAGGCAGGGGATACCGTGGGTGTTATTCTACCACCCCCACCCACAGGGGGCTACGAAGGGCGTGAAAATAAAAGATTCCCTTGAATTCGCAAACCTAATAGCATCGGGGTCGGTAAAGAACAAGAGTTGACCAAGGAAGGTCGGATAGGATAGATGAAAGTGAGGAGGCTGGCGCAAGTATGTAGAAGCAATGCCAGGTCTCAGCTAAGGGCTCCGTGGTCGCCAACCCACGCTCCAAAGTTCAGAGCCCCTGGGGCCCCTTTTAGTCGCCTCTTACGACAGGCAGGCGAGTGGTGGTGATTATTGTTTTAAGAGGAAGTACAACTAGACAACCATCCTCTAACACTAATCAGAGGGAAAATATGGAAGGGGTCCGACACTTCGACAAATGAAGATATCGGCCAAAGGAAGACAAGGGCCACGAAGGGCGTGAAAATGAAAGACTCTCTAGCCTTCGCAAACCTAATAGCGTCGGGGTCGGAAAAGAACAAGAGTTGACCAAGGGAGGTCGTACAGCATAGATGAAAGTGAGGAGCCTGGCACAAGTAAGTGGAAGCAATGCCATGAAGCGGCTAAGGTCCTCGTGGTCGCCAGCCCACGCTCCAAAGTTCAGAGCCCTTGAGGCCCCTTTTAGTCGCATCTTACGACAGGCAGGGGATACCGTGGATGTTATTCTACCGCCCCCACCCACAGGGGGACTGCAGTGTTGTCATTTAAATAAAGACCATAGACAAACATCTCATTTCGAAATATTTTCTTGACATTGTTATTTTATTATTAATTTTGTATTATTACACTAATATTATTTACTATCATTTGGCTTCCAAGTGCAAGTACAGGATTTCTCCTCTGTTATGTACTAATGTAAAACATACTTGCAGTTTATTTTCCATTGTATCCCTTCCAATTCATACATTATTATTAAAACCTTTAATTGCAACTAATTTGATGAACTCTTTTGATGAACTAATTTGTACACTTGCATACGAAATTGGTTCAAGTAGTATATACTATGAAATAAACCCCACATATCATTTTTCTCTCTCCTAAAAAAAATACGTATTTGTTGGTTACATCCTTATCACGGGGGAGACCTTCAATTACGACTTCGTTATGTTCTATGCCCGATTGTGTGATTGTGATTGGGTTGATTTACGTAACTACATTGATAATGAAAATTGATAACAGCGGGATGTTCTTGCAATATCATTATCGATTTTATTGTTTGCATCTTGGGATCACCGTTGTATTGTATTGTTAACTGAGTTGATTGACTTCCGTGATTAATTTTATTTAGAGGAATTTAATTAATTTAAAGAAATAGTTATGATATATAAGGAGGAGCCGATAATGAAGGAAAGATGAATATTTTTCTATGATACCATGCAAACATATTTCACCACAATGAATGAAGAATAAATTCAAACGAGTCATATTTGCATTTATACCGTAGGTTATTGAAATTGAAATTTATTTATTTATTTGTTTAATTATTTGATTTATTGTTCAACAGACATTTCTGCCCACTTACAGAACATTCATTTCTTATTTCTAATTTTATAAATAATTTGCAACAAAAACTAAAATATAAAACATAATAATGTACTTATGAACTGTAGACAGTGGTATGTGTTTCAACTTATTATTTTAATTTCTCCTAAAATATACATTGTTAATCTAAATTAATCTAAGGACTAAATTATTCATGGTACACAAATATGCTACTCTATTTAATTTATGTCTTCTCTCTATGCGAGTTCCTTTCTGACTGACTTTAACAAGATACTCTCCTCGTGAAATATGTCCACGTTTGGCATTTTATTAATTGACTGACACATTCTGTTTAATGGTGAATGCATATGGTGATTTGTGTTTGACCTTTTAACAAAGTTAAATTATTTCTATTACTTCCAAACGGTGCATACAGGTTTATATGGTGGAGTAACTCTCGGTTATCTGCTTTACCTTTGAGAATTCTATGTAGGTATTTTACACACGTTATGTTCTCCTAGTATGGGGTATAGTGCGCACTGGTATCACCCAAATATCACTATAAAATTTGTCACAAATGGAACATAATAATTGATTTTACACATATCAAGTGAAAAATCTGCGGCAAATTAAGAAATATTTGATTTTTGGAGAATATTATGTTACGTTCTTTACCACTTTACAAGTACATTTGGTGTTGCGCTCACAGTGACACACGTATGTCTTTTGTCTTACACTTTCAACAATTTCGTGTGTGATATCTGTGTTCACTGAAGTTCTTTGCTTTCGTTTCATTGCTTCACTTGTCAATGACAACATTTCATGAATTGTATCGCGATATGCAATATTTAATAGGCGACAAAATGGTATGGCCAATGTATATAAGAAAAACTCAGTGGACTAGTGATTTATTTCGTTCGAACAGAAAAAATATTTATTGGTCCAGGGATCATGCTATTTTTGGGTGATACCAATGCGCATCGTACCCCTAGTATGCAACATATCTATCCCAAAATTTGTTATTAAGTCACTATATGCGACATATTTTGCACTATTTTTAGAGATACAAAAATACAGATATCTTAGACATTTAGCTTGAGCACTTTCTATTTCTTTTATACGTTTGATACATGATGGATTCCAGACTATAGAGGCATCTTCTATTACTGTTCCAACTAGTGAATTGTATACCTGCATTATGGCTTTGATATTTTTTAATTTGTTTGTGTTTCTCATTAGAAATCCTAGGTTCTTATAGGCCTTATTTACGGCGTTATTTATGTGTATATTGAACTGGAGTTTACCATCAAATATCATTCCTATATCCTTAATTGTTATACTTTAAAGAATTTCACGTCACTTTTGTTAGTGAGTGAATTTAATATAATATGAATTAAATAGGACAAACGGAATGTATTAAAGTTAACGACTCGTAGCCTCAATCTCGATATTAAAGACTGATGAGATGTAGACATGCGGGTATAATTTCTGAAGAAAATCTTTCTATAACACATGAATAGAAATGTGTATACATTGTTATGTAATTGAATGAAGATATACTGTGTATTATATAAATCTTCATTAGATTTTCAGTTTCTTTCTTCTCATTTCATTTTAAAATATAAATAACGTTTAAGTCCTTTCCAGCAAGACAATGCATATTTTATTCTATAGAGAATTAGGACAGCAGGTTGTACTGTAGCATTCGCTTAATGGTCTGCGTCGAGAAGAAAAGGATCGACCCGTCGTAGACCATACTTCACATGATTGTCATGTTACCTCCCTGAATGGCCGAAAACAAGATAAAAGAAGATACTGGCATTTTTTATATATAAACAGGTCAGCTTACATTGCCATTTTAGTATTGCGATGTACATTTCAGTCTCTCAAACCCAAGCCCCATCCTATTCTTTGCATGAGAAAAAGAGGGTGCGTGTGCGCTAATTATTGCTGGTGATTGTTTCAGGGAGAAAGGTAATTTGAGAGTGAAGAAAACAATGTTGTGTCACGAATACGAACGGGAGTATTTCATAGCGTCAGGTACCAGTTTCCTCTGAGAGATATATATCTATCTGTAAACACATTAAATAAAGACCTCCTCCTTTTTTTCTTTTTTCTTCCTTGTTTTGTTATCTGCGATCCCGCTTTGCGATACTTTTTGATGATGTCGTAAAAGCATGTAGGCTTCCTCAAACCCTACCCCCTCATATCCCCTCTTCCTTGTTTTGTATACATGGTCGTTTCGTGTCGAATTTAACACTTCGTGGATGTAGATCAGTTTTATCTTTCCCTTTTTTCCCCTCCTGTTACTGTTCCTTCGATCTGATTTGAACATCAAAATCGTCTCTTAACACGCTATGTGTATGTGTGTGTCAATGGATATCCTGTTATTAAACATGCAAAGTCATCTTTCTATAGGTTGATGGAGTTCTCAAGAGCAGTTGCAGATAAAATCTTCCACTACACGCAACCTCTTTCACAGAATTCACCAAAATCAGCCTCAAGGGAGATATACAGTAATAGTCTGGAGTAATCAAAATTAACACTATTTTTTGTTTCTATCAAATTCTCCGAATCTTCCTGAATAAGAAAGTATGTACTTTAATGTCTATGCTGTACCCATTAAAAGTATTAAGGTAAGGTTCTCGCTAACTGGTCTCAGCCATCGGAACTGTCTGTGAGGAAATATTTGTTACCCAATGTTAGTGCTAGAAAAATTTGAAGGTGTTATCCACTGGTACCAAACTTGTTTGCCCGCTAGCAAGTGTATGTGGTGTGACATTACGTGTTGAGGTTGACCTATACGGTCATGTTACTAGTCCTGAAGGGCAGATACGATTCAACAAAACAGGCCTTCTCGTCTCATACCACGCTATTCGAGAAATGTTAAGCTCATCATATAAGATATTACTTAATTTTAGATATGATATTTCATATTCCTTCTGATGATGCCGATGAGTACCCCTGTGGGTGGGGGAGGTAGCATAAAACTCACGGTATCTCCAGTCATAAAAAGCAAATAAAAGGGGCCCCATGGGCTCTTTAACTTGGGAGCGGGGGTTGGCGACCACTAGTCTGGAGCGTACATTGGCAATGTTGGGGATCTTGCCAAACATCTCTTCTTTTACTCCGTGAATGAAGCATCTTTATTGTTTGTGTTCATTTGTTTATATATTGTCTCCGTTAGTAAAGAGAGGTATTGCTACATGAAGGTGTGTTTCATTAACCTCGCTGTCTCATCACGATCACGAATCACGACAGGCAACCACGGATCCCATACCTGGTGGGAACGGATGATAGGTTCCACCAAACGTTGCCTCAGAAAGGTGATAGGCCGCGCACGAGTAGACGAAGAGGGTTTAAATACAGTGAACATCGAATCCGCCCTAAACTCACGCCCCATCGTACGTGAGGGAGACGACTGCGGAGCCTTAACAACATCCCATTTCCTCAATGGAGAAAAGACTACCACTCTTCCAACAGGTCCGGAGCCAGAAACAAGGAAAGATCTAAATAAGGAGTTCCGTATGATGAAGAAAATTCACGGATGATCTCTGGCGGCAGTGGAAGGAGGAGTACCTCCTCCAACCGCGAAACTACCACGAGGTTAAGTATACTCGCAGTAGACATTCGAAACTACGAGCAGGAGATATTGTTTTGTTTCAAGACGACGTGCTTCCCAGGTTGATGTGGAAAAGAGCTCGCATCGAGGAACTTCTCCGAGGAAGAGACGGACGAGTAAGAACAGTCATCTTGCGTCAGCCAGGTGGATCCAGAATTAGCCGACCGATTCAACTGGTCATCCCTGACCAGGGTGGGGAGGATGTTGGGGATCTTGCCTAACATCTCTTATTTTACTCCGTGAACGAAGCATCTTTATTGTTTGTGTTCATTTGTTTATATGTTATCTCCGTTAGTAAAGAGAGGTATTGCTACATGAAGGTGTGTTTCATTAACCTCGCTCTCCCATCACGATCACGAATCACGACAGGCAACCACGGATCCCATAGCTGAGTCCTGGCAATACTTATTTGTGCCAGGTCCCAACTTGGCAGGTTCGATCCTGACTCAGTCTGATGGTATTTGAAGGTGCTCAAATACGACAGCCCCGTGTCGGTAGATTTACTGGCACGTAAAAGAACTCCTGCGGGACTAAATTCCGGCACCTCGGCGTCTCCGAAGACCTCAAAAAGTAGTTAGTGGGACGTAAAACAAATAATATTATTATTATTTCACTTGTGCCAGGCTGCTCGCTTTTACCTCTCCTATCTGACCTGCCCAGGACAACTCTTGTATTTTTCCGACTCCGGTGCTATTAGAGCATTAAACGGCTAGGGAGACTTTCATTTTCACACACTTCTTGGCCCTTGTCTTTCTTTGGCCGACATCTTTATTTTACGAAGTGCCGGATCTCTTCCAGTTTTTCTCTCTGATTACTAAAGCCCGGATTTTTATGCAGTAACAGGTTAGACTGCAAACTAAATTGGTTAGCAGGAAGTGTCGGCCACCCGCTCTTCCATAGTGTAGCAAGAGTAACATAAATTATAGGGGTTCTGATGGGCCGTAGGTAGACTATACTTGCTACTCGGTTCAATAAGTTTGCATTCTAACCTATTAATGCATAAAAATCCGGGCTCTACGTGATTACTGTTATACAGAAGATTGTTATCTAGTTGTACTTCCTCTTAAAATAATAATCACCACCACCTCATCTGAGTACTGGCATTGCTCCCACTCACTTATACCAGGCTCCTCACTTTCATCTATCATATCCGACCTCCCTCGGTCACTTCTCGTTATTTTCCGACCCCGTCGGTATTAGCAATCGAGGCCTAGGGAGTCTTTCATTTTTCACGCCCTTTGTGGCATATATACCTTATATATCGAAGTGTCGGACCCCTTCTATTCTTACCCTCTTATTATACTGCGCAGCATGAACGATGACGGCCCAGTTTAGCGAGGTTCTGCGCAGTTACGACATTACTCCAAAGAAAGCCAATCAGCTTAGTAAACGTCTTGAGCTTGCGATGGCTAGCTAACTACTCAATGTAAAGTGTACAGGAAGTGAGCCGTTGTTATTTCGCGACATTAAAAGTAAATTTGTGTGTTAAATCATGGAAGGTGAAAAGCACAAACGCAAGGTTCTGCATAAGCAAGCCAGAGAGCAAGTGTTTAACCCGCGAGTGGTCGCGCGTGAGACTTTGTCTCACTTTAAAATAAATGACATTTTTCTCAGTTTTGTTGGGCATAAGGCTAAAATTTACTACTGAAATGAAACTCAAGTTCTACCTTATATATTTTAGATAAAAATGAAATGATTAGTCCGCCTCTGTGGTGTAGTGGTTAGCGTGATTAGCTGCCACCCCCAGAGGCCCGGGTTCGATTCCCGGCTCTGCCACGAAATTTGAAAAGTGGTACGGGGGCTGGAACGGGGTCCACTCAGCCTCGGGAGGTCAACTGAGTAGAGGTGGGTTCGATTCCCACCTCAGCCATCCTGGAAGTGGTTTTCCGTGGTTTCCCACTTCTTCTCCAGGCGAATGCCGGGATGGTACCTAACTTAAGGCCACGGCCGCTTCCTTCCCTCTTCCTTGCCTATCCCTTCCAATCTTCCCATCCCTCCACAAGACCCTTGTTCAGCATAGCAGGTGAGGCCGCCTGGGCGAGGTACTGGTCATACTCCCCAGTTGTATCCCCCGACCAAGAGTCTGAAGCTCCAGGACACTGCCCTAGAGGCGGTAGAGTTGGGATCCCTCGCTAAGTCCGAGGGAAAACCGAACCTGGAGGGTAAACAGATGATGATGATGATGATGATGATGATGAAATGATTAGCTGTGTGTGTGAGAGAGAGAGAGAGAGATGTCGTATGGCATTTAGCGCCGGGAGTGTCCGAGGACAAGTTCGGCTCGCCAGATGCAGGTCTTTTGATTTGACCCCCGTAGGCGACCTGCGCGTCATGATGAGGATGAAATGATGAAGACGACACATACACCCAGCCACCGTGACTTCTGTGACCGAAGGCCAGCACGCCAACCATTTAGCTATGGAGCCAGACATGAATAGCTGTTTATTAAAGACACAAATTACTAGTTTAAATAACATATGCAATGTACATAAAAATAACATCCGTCCTGAAGTTGTAAAAAGTAAAATCTCACACATGCATTATATCTAGTAATATTTACGGACAAAGCAAGGTTTCTGAACACAATAACATTTTTAAAAACAATAAGTGCGCATAATACAAATACTAACGCGTACAACAGGAGTAAGTTTCCCGCTCCACTTCAAAATAACACCAACGTCATGAGTCGCGCGATGAGAGAAACTCTCACGCAGCGCGCACGGATATATAGGAACCTTTGTTCTGACTAGGGGAGGGGGTGCTTACCCTTCAATTGTGAGGTGGTGGTGATTATTGTTTTAAGAGGAAGTACAACTAGGCAACCATCCTCTATATAACACTAATCAGAGGGAAAAATGGAAGGGATCCGAAACTTCGAAAAATGAAGATATCGGCCAAAGTAAGACAAGGGCCACGAAGGGCGTGAAAGTGAAAGACTCCGTAGGCCTCCATACGTAATACCGTCGGGGTCGGAAAAGAACAAGAGTTGACCAAGGGAGGTCGGATAGTATAGATGAAAGTGAGGAGCCTGGCACAAGTAAGTGGAAGCAATACCAGGCCTCAGCTAAGGGCCCCGTGATTGCCAACCCACGCTCCAAATTTCAGAGCCACTGGAGCCCCTTTTAGTCGCTTCTAACGACAGGCAGGGGATACCGTGGGTGTTATTCTACCGCCCCCACCCACAGGGGGCTTCAAGTGTGAATCGCTCTACTCACGACAGTTATAAACTCAGCTAGAAGAGGGAACAGTCACCTCCCTTTCATCACTGTGAAGTAATATCACAATAAAAAGTAATGTGAGAGAAAATCTCATATAGCGACCACTCGCGGGCTAATGCATATAAATCATTTAAGCGAGAAAATCACAGGGTCCCGGGTTCGATTCCCGGCCGGGTCGGGGATTTTAATCTCCTCTGATTAATTCTTCTGGCCCGGAGACTGGGCGTTTGTGTTTGTCCCAACACTTTCCTCTTCACATTCACACAACACACTACACTACCAACCACCACAGAAACACGCAATAGTGATTACATCCCTCCATATAGGGTTAGCGCCGGCCCCGGGGTGTAGGGGTAGCGTGCCTGCCTCTCGCCCGGAGGCCCCGAGTTCGATTCCCGGCCAGGTCAGGGATTTTTCTCTCGGTCTGAGGGCTGGCTCGAGGTCCACTCAGCTTACGTGATTACAATTGAGGAGGTATCTGACGGTGAGATGGTGGCCCCGGTCTCGAAAGCCCAGAATAACGGACGAGAGGATGCGTCATGCTGACCACACGGCCCTTGGTAATCTTCAGGCCTTTGGGCTGAGCACTGGTCGCTGGGCAGGTCAAAGCCCTTTCAAGGGCGTAAGTGCCGTGGGGTGTGGTTTTTATATAGGGTTAGTGTCAGGAAGGGCATCCAGCCGCAAAACAGGGCCAAATCCACATATGCGACACGGTTCGCACCGGCGATCCCACAGGTGTGGGCAAGCGGTAGAAAATGAAGAAGGAGAAGAAGAATAATAACTTTAAGCGAGAATCACGTGCTGGCATGCCGATTAGCGACGTTGCGATGTCACAGGAACGAACAGCTGAAACATGTAGACTAATATCAGCCTTAAAACTGTACAGAGAATAATTAAGGAACGTAAATGTTCATTAGAGGCAATGGTATCGTACTATTACTGTCAAAAGGTAAACATTCTTTTTCTTCGTCTTCTTCTTTTACCATATCCTCATTGGACGTCGGCTATCATCAGAGCGATCGGGTTCTTGTTCTCAGCAACTCGTAAAAATGTGGGGGTACGGAATCCATACTATTCCCGTAGATTCCGTAGTCAAGATATTCTACTTCTTCCCTTACTTCTCCTTCCTTCAATTTTACCTTATTAGATAAACAGAAGAAGTGCTTCTGCTCTGCATCAGTGGCGCTGGAAAGTCTCTCCAGCTTGTGACTGTGGTGCTGAAGTGCAAACCATCCTGCACATTCTGAAGGACTGCCCTCGGCGAGCTTTTGCTTGTTCCATCGAGGACATTTACCGAGTGACCCCTGAGGCACTCTCTTGGCTAGAAAGAGCTAGACATTCGCCTCTAAGAGACTGAAAGACCCCCACATTAACCTTTCTAATGAGAAGTTTGTATACATATATTTTATTTCGTTAGGGCCATCTATGGACCACGGTGCTTGTGTTTTAGCTGTTTCTTGATGTCATCGTCGTTGTTTGCCACAATTTGTGTTCTTAGCAGTTGGTTTGGCAGCTGTTTTCTTGTTGGTACCTCGATCTTTTCTGATGGGCCAGTAGTCCTTCATTTTCCGGCTAAATTCAATCTTACGTTCCTCAGACCATTTCCTGGTCTGTGGGTAACTTCTGTGAGGGATGTTACAAAGGATTTAGTTTTAAGAATTGTATGATAGTTACTCCGATCAGCTATGTCGTTTTGATTTATATGGAGTTCCGAAAGGTCCTTCTCCACTTGCGTCATCCACACTAATCCAGCAGCTTTGCCCTTGTTAGCAGCCTTGAAGATCCTATGGGATAACCTATTAGAGTCCATTCTGGATAGGTGTCCGTAAAAAGCGAGTCGCCTTCTTCTGATAGCATCTATGAGATTTTCTTGGTGTTTATGTAGTTCACGATTTGGTTGATACCATCGGTTTCCATCTGGTAAAATTCTTGGTCCCACTATCCGTCTCAGGAACTTTCTTTTTTGTACCTCGAGGGCTCTTAGTGGGGTCTTCTTCGTTAAATATAGACACTCTCCTGCATAAAGGACTGAATGTCTGATTACTGCATTGTAGTGTCTTAGTTTGACATTCATCGACAGATTTTTTGAAGCATATAGCTTTCTACAGGCATGGTATGCCTTATCTAGTTTGAGTCTCCTGCGTTCAAGAGCCATTGTTTCGCTGAGGTCCTCTGAGAACCATTCCCCAAGGTACTTTACACTTTTGACCCTCTTGATGTAGATAGTATCACTGACTCTCATCTTTCCAGGGGCATCTTTGATGTTAGTAACAAACTCGGTCTTTCCTATGTTGATCAAAAGACCCGTTTTAGCCGCTATTGAGTGCAGTGTTTGGAGATGAGTAGTAGCCTCCTGTACGTCATTTGCCAATAAAGTCAGATCGTCTGCAAAGGCTAGGCATGGTATCCTTAGGTTGTCGGCTTTAATCCCTATCCGTAATTCAGTGTTCTCTGGGAGGAATCTCATCCACTCTCTAATTATCTTTTCCAGAACGCAATTAAATAATATACACGAGATGCCATCTCCTTGTCTCACCCCTATTTTAACTCTCCGAGAGTTGTCCTCTAAACTTTACTCTGGCTGTGGTATTGTGCAAGGTGGCTTGCACCAGCCTATTTTATGTATATAGAGTCTTTTTAAATGCCTGTTAAGAACTTGTACATAGTCGATTGTCAACTGTAGCATCATACCCTCCTGAGACCCCCGGTATAGTATACTATACCTTAGGTTTGAGGCATGATGTGGCCTCTTGTATTGTCACTTGCTGCATTTCTAGCACATGGTGACATCTGTGGGAACTAGTGAGAACTATCAGTGCAGACAAAATCAGAATATTCTTTAACTCTTTCCTTAACCCCATAACCTAGTTTAAGTCAAATCTTGCAAAAATCCAAGTTCAGGGTCTCAGGAGGATACGCTAAATAAATAATAATTTCGAATGATATGGCCAAAGTACTGAACTTTCTTCTTTTTTTGATATTGTGCATGACCTGTAGCTCTTTGTTCAGGCGTTGGATTACTTGAGTGTTACGTATTCTGTCAACCCATGATATTCCGAGCAGGCTTCGGCAGCACCACATCTCAAAGGATCGAAGTTTCTTGGTGGTGTTCACTGTTAGCGGCATCATAACGTAAGACAGAAAATACGCAACACCGAAGTATTGATTTTAAAGTCCCTGTTACAGAGAATTTTGCTCATTTTCTTGAATGTATTCCTTGACTGCTCAATCCGGAACCTAATTTCAATAGCATTGTTCCAGCTGTGATCAAGTACGCTGCCGAGATACTTAAAGCGTTGGACCTGCTCCAGTGATATGCCAGCTATCCTCACGTTAACAGGTTGCATGATATTATTTTGCTCTTTCTCGTGTTTAAACGCAGACCTGCTGCAGCACTGTGTTTGACACACAGTTTAATATTTACTGTAATGATCAAATGGTAACGTAGCCAAAAATTCAATATATATATTAAAGGATAAGGAGATGGGAGACTATAGGGATTGCGAACACCAAATTACTGGGAATTAAAAATTCCCTGAGGCACTGGGTGCCCCGGTGTACGGTTCCAGGGTTAGTGAAGTGCTGATAGAATATTCAGTCAACACATTTTAGAATTAATAAACTAATAAGGAGACCCTTACGACAAATGTAGCACGTTTATAACAGAGACTAACAATTTTGCTCTGTGAAATAAAACAAAATCCGCATCGTGACACAATAACGGAATACGACTCCATACTGTAACAATCTTCTTCAACTTGATCAATGCTTTAAAAAAAACCGAGAGGGAAAAAAATAACAGAAGTCTTCCCTCCACCAGTTCCATTTACCTGTTTCCATTCTCAAGTAGATATTATATACGCATGATATGCATTTGAATATTACAGTGGTAAAAAGAGGTTCATCTCCTCGGGCACTCTTTGGAATTGGATCGCCAAGGTCTAGAGGGGAAGAGAAAAAGAGACCGAACGCGCGCAAAATGTTACGTGTGTTTTATGGCAGAAAGTAGAGTAATTTTTTTTCTTTTACACCGAGGTAGGAAAGGGAAATAAGGAGGAGGACATATAAGAGAGAGATGGCAAAGAAAACTTAAACTAGCGATACCTTTAAACATTATGTTTCTGTAAAAACCTGTAGAGGGGTGATGGCGGGGTGGCGGCGGGGGGGATATGTCTAGAAAAAAGATAACGAATGGAATGCTGGTGTTGTATATTGTACTATTGTCATGTTTAGGAGGAAGATGTTACACAGGGGACAGTTAAAACAGAGACAGAACATAGGCTATATATATAAAGTTCAAGAAAGACAGCGTGAAATGTTTAGCAGGGGCCAGGAACAATATGATGATGAAAATATAAGAAGGGGAAGAAGAGATGGGGACACGAAGAGACAGTCTCAGCGGAGAATGAAATAATCACACAAGTAATAAATAAGAAAAATAATCCAAGTCTTGCAATAAACTCAACCAGTTCAATTCAGACCTTAAAACAACCATGATATAATAATAATAATAATAATAATAATAATAATAATAATAATAATAATAATAATAATAATAATAATTCCAGCGATTTTCCCACATTTCTGGGGTCGCACATGTGGTTTTGACCCTGTTTTATGGTCGGATGCCCTTCCTGACGCCAACCCTATATGGAGGGGTGTAATCACTATTGCGTGTTTCTGTGGTGGTTGGTAGTGTAGTGTATTGTGTGAAAATGAAGAGGAAAGTTTTCGGACAAGCACAAACACCCAGTCCCCGAGCCAGAAGAATTAATCAGACGCCGATTAAAATCTCCGACCTGGCTAGTAATCGAACCCGGGAACCTCTGAACCGAAGGCTAGTACGCTGACTATTCAGCCAAGGAGTCGGACAAGAAGAAGAAGAAGAAGAAGTGGAGAAGCCTCTGTGGCTCAGGCGCCAGCACACCGGCCTCTCACCGCTGGATACCGTGGTTTAAATCCTGGTCACTGCATGTGAGATTTGTGCTGGAGAAAGCAGAGCCAGGACAGGTTTTTCTCCGGGTACTCCGGTTTTCCCTGCCATCTTTCATTCCAGCAACACTCTCCATTAACATTTCATTTGTCAATCATTTATGATTGCCCCAGAGGAGTGCGACAGGCTTCGGCAGCCGGCACATTTCCTATCCTCGCCGCTAGATTCATCCCATTCCTGACCCGGTCAAATGACTGGAATTAGTAATAAGTGGACCCAATCAAACAAACTAGATACAAAGGCCTTATGGGCCAGAGCAAAAATAAATGGAGGTAGTTTTTTTAAATTACACGGAACATGTATAAAAAAGGTGCTTCTTATAAATACCAAAATTCAACATTACAATGCTGTCAATCAATCAATATTGATATATTTTTGTAACGCTACTCTTTTGTTGGAAATCACCCAGAACAAATCGAGCTGCTTTTCTTTGGATTTTTTCCAGTTCTTGAATCAGGTAATCCTGGTGAGGGTCCCATACACTGGAACCATACTCTAGTTGGTGTCTTACCAGAGACTTATATGCCCTCTCCTTTACATCCTTACTACAACCCCTAAACACCCTCATAACCATGTTCAGAGATCTGTACCCTTTATTTACAATCCCATTTATGTGATTACCCCAATGAAGATCTTTCCTTATATTAACACCCAGATACTTACAATGATCCCCATATCTGCTATATATTGCTGGAATCCTACAAGTTGGGCTTCAGTGGAATAACCTGTCCTAAAACCGAACTGTCTTCTATCGAACCAGTTATTAATTTCACAAACAAATCTAATATAATCAGAAAAAATGCCTTCCCAAAGCTTACATACAATGCATGTCAAACTTACTGGCCTGTAATTTTCAGCTTTATGTCTATCACCCTTTCCTTTATACACAGGGGCTACTATAGCAACTCTCCATTCATCTGGTGCAGCTCCTCCGACCAAACAATAATCAAATAAGTACTTCAGATATGGTACTATATCCCAACCCATTGTCTTTAGTATATCCCCAGAAATCTGATGAATTCCAGCCACTTTTCTAGTTTTCAATATTTGAATCTTATTGTAAATGTCATTGTTATCATATGTAAATTTTAATACTTCTTTAGCCTTACTCTCCTCCTCTATCTCGACATTATCCTTGTAACCAACAATCTTTACATACTGCTGACTGAATAGTTCTGCCTTTTGACAATCCTCACATACACACTCCCCTTGTTCATTAATTATTCCTGGAATGTCCTTCTTGGAACCTGTTTCTGCCTTAAAATACCTATACATACCCTTCCATGTTTCACTAAAATTTGTATGACTGCCAATTATGTTTGCCATCATGTTATCCTTAGCTGCCTTTTTTGCTAGATTCAATTTTCTAGTAAGTTCCTTCAATTTCTCCTTACGTCCACAGCCATTTCTAACTCTATTTCTTTCCATTCTGCACCTCCTTTTTAGTCTCTTTATTTCTCTATTATAATAAGGTGGGTCTTTACCATTCCTTACCTCACTTAAAGGTACAAACCTGTTTTCGCATTCCTCAACAATTTCTTTAAACCCATCCCAGAGTCTGTTTATATTTTTATTTAGCGTTTTCCACCTATCATAGTTACTTTTTAGAAACTGCCTCATGCCTGCTTTATCATCCATATGGTACTGCCTAATAGTCCTACTTTTAAGACCTTCCTTTCTATCACATTTAACTGCGATAAAAACAGCTTCATGATCACTAATACCATCTATTATTTCAGTTTCTCTATAGAGCTCATCTGGTTTTATCAGCACCACATCCAGGATATTTTTCCCTCTGGTTGGTTCCATCACTTTCTGAATCAGCTGTCTTTCCCATATTAACTTATTTGCCATATGTTGGTCATACTTCCTATCGTTCGCATTTCCTTCCCAACTGACATCTGGTAAATTAAGACCTCCCGCTACAATCACATTTCTTTCCTTGTTGTTTCCTACATAGCTGATTATCTTATCAAATAATTCTGAATCCGTGTCAGTGCTACCCTTTTCCGGTCTGTACACTCCAAAGACATCAAGTTGCCTATTATCTCTAGAGATGAGCTTTACACCCAGAATTTCATGTTTTTCATCCTTAACTTTTTCGTAGCTTACAAATCCTTTCTACACCAGAATGAATACTCTCCCTCCCTCCATTCCTATCTCTACGTACACACTCCAGTTCCGTGAGAAAATTTCTGCATCCATTATATCATTTCTCAGCCATGATTCAACTCCTATTACAATATCTGGTAAATATATATCTATTAAATTACTCAATTCTATTCCTTTCTTTACAATACTTCTACAGTTCAACACTAACAATTCTATGTCATCCCTACTTGATTTCCAGTTCCCTGTTCCCTTATCATCGCTCCCTAGGCTACCCCGTTTCCCTGAATGTACCTCCCTATTACCCTTCCAAACAAACTTCCTAACTTATACGTACCACTGCGGTTTAAGTGAAGGCCATATGAGCGCAAATCCCTATCTCCTACCCACCCATTGCCTGGTGAAAATGGGAAAGCTACGAAAAACAATATTCAGGGCTGCCGATGGTGCGTTTCGAACCTATGACCTCCAGAATGCAAGCTACATATATATGCCCCTTACAACTCATTCGGGTACACAGTACTATAGTTTCATCTTTCCTTCGCCAATGTTTTTTTAGATTACACTCACTGTAACAACACTATAATCAAAGCTACACTTCCTTGTACGATGGCGTGTAGCTTTAGTTTCGATAATATTATGAGAATTTTCAACGATTGCGATATTCTTATTTGTGGGCAGTCCGGCTCCATGGTGGCTAAATGGTTAGCGTGCTGGCCTTTGGTCATGGGGGACTCAGATTCGATTTCCGGCCGGGTCGAGAATTTAACCATCATCGGTTAATTTCCCTGGCAAGGGAGCTGGGTGTATGCGTCGTCCTCATCATCATTTCATCCTCATGACGGCGCGCAGGTCGCCTACGGGTATCAAATAAGAAAGACCTGCACCTGGCGAGCCGAACATGTCCTCGGACACTCTCAGCACTAAAAGCCATACGTCATTTCATCTGTGAGCAAGTCATACTCCTGCTTAGCCACATTTATGTAATGTGTAGGAAGACGTTAGGTGACTAACGTTTGGCGCGCGAACCGACGAATTGCATTGGTGGCGACAAGCAAAGTGTTGCATGGAAGATACTTCTATTTCCATTTTCGAACCAATATTGAAACTATAAACGACGTCAAGGTAATGTAATTACCTCTGATAACAGATCCCTTTCAGAAATCAAGAAAAGAATAGTGGTAGCAAAACAAGCCTTCCAAAATACACTAGTATCCAATTTTTTCTTTTCTTTTCTTTTCTTTTCTTTTCTTTTCTTTTCTTTTCTTTTCTTTTCTTTTTTTTTGTTTTTTTGTTTTTTTGTTTTTTTGCAAGTTGCTTTATGTCGCAGCGACACGGATAGGTCTTATTGCGACGATGGGACAGGAAAGGGCTAGGTGTGGGAAGGAAGCGGCCGTGGCCTTAATTAAGCTACAGCCCCAGCATTTGCCTGATGTGAATATGGAAAACCACGGAAAATCATCTTCAGGGCTGCCGACAGTGGGTTTCGAACCCACTATCTCCCGAATACTGGATATTGGTCGTACTTAAGCGACTGCAGATATCGAGCCCGGTTGTCCAAAAGTTAAGCATACTCACTAAACGATGTCATCCCGCCTGATAGGAATGTCAGACGTATTGCTGAACAAACGGAAGCTGAATCACACACTATACGTCACACAACTTGTCCAAAAATAACAGTGTCAGAAAGGTTCTGATTGGTAAGGTACACCTTTAACAACAACAAACAAAACTTGGCAATGTTTTCCACAAAAAATATCCTGTTAATAAGGTGTATGGTTGTCCCTAACGGCCACACATGCTTCGCAGCGACGTCGATCATATTTCTCCTAAAGGGCAATGCGAAGGTCTTGGAGGGTCCACACCATGCAATTCGCCTCCCCAATGCATCCCAGGCATGTTCTATAGGATTCAGATCCGCAGACCTCGCTGGCCAGTCCATGCGATGAATGTCTCACCCAGTCAGAAATTCATCCACCAGAGCAGCGCGGTGCGGTCGGGCATTATCGTCCTTTAAGAGGAAGTCTGGACCAACCGCACCTCTGAAGAGTCGAACATGTGGTCTCAGTACTTCATCCCTGTACCTCCGAGCGTTAACAGTGTTCCTCGGACAACTCATGAAGATATGCAGGTCCATACGGCCATTCAACATGATGCCGCTCCACACCATGACGCCACCACCACCATACTGGTCCCGTTGCACAATGTTCCAGTGGTTGTATCGGTTACCCGGTTCTTTCTAGATTAATGTGCGACGGAAATCGTTGTGCAAACTGAAGCGGGATTCACCTGTGAAGAGCACATGCCTCCATTCATTCATGGTCCAGTTTCGATGTTGACGGCTCCACAGTAAACGGGCCCGTCTCTGTGCTGGAGTGAGCGGAATGCACACCGCTGGACGTCGGCCAAACAGCCATGCTGTTCTGAGCCTCCGGTACACAGTTTGCCGGGAAACAACAACCCCTGAGACGGCTGCAAACTCCGCCGACAATTGTCTTGCAGGTGCACTCCAATTTCGTCGGACGGTTAAGGCCAGATATCGGTGCTGCTGTGGGGTGGTTACCCTTGGTCGACCTGGTACAGGCGTACGACTAACATCTCCTGTGTCTTGAAATCGTCTCCAAAGCCTGGAAATGACACTTTGTGGCACATTCAAGGATATGGCGACTTCGGTCTGCTCCTGGCCTGCTTCCAGGCGGCCGAGTATTCTACCCTGCAAAAAAGGTCCAAATGGCGTCGTTGTGCCATTATGTTGTCATGTTCACCACGAGGATACACTCCGCACACTATAACAGGGAATATGGGGCGCAGGCACTGGCTGTGTTTACCTTGCGGTTACGCCGCTAGTCAAAGCAGGGAACACTCCTTTCCTATACAGAGCGAACACGTAAGGTAGGTGCATATGTCGTGCGAGTTGCGGTCTATTTCCTGTTACCCTGCTTACTCGTAACTTATGCTTAAATGTTAGTACACTAGTGTACTTATTGCTAAACAACCATCTCAGTTTGGACACCACAAAATCGTTTCTCAAGACCTTTGTTTGGAGTGTTCTACTGTGTGGATGTGAAACCTGGACATTACGGAAACAGGAAGAAACAAAACTTGAGGCTGCAGAAATGTGGTTTTGGAGAAGAATTACCAAAACAAGTTGGATGGGTAAAAGAACAAATGGCCTTGTCTTAAAGAACGTAAAAGAGGATCGAAGATTATTAAATACGATAAAGAAAAGGAAACCAGAGTTCCTTGGACATGTACTGAGACATGACTCTCTTGTCCAAACAATCACTCAAGGTAAAGTACTGGGAAAGAGACCCAGAGGACGACCAGTAATGTCATGTAGCAACATGAAGAGGCTTGCAAAAGATCGTCAGATGTGGGTACAGTGACAAGGTATTGAAGCAAACACTGGCTGAATATTGTTTATGTAACTTAGACGTTGTTTACGAAGACGTTGTCTAAAGTTTAAAATTAGTTATCGTTTCTACAATCGGCCCTTTCTTTCCACCCTTCCTTGAAGGTTTGCTATAAGGAAAATCAAGGTCGCAGCTTTTTTTGTGGAATGAAATGGCGTATGGTTTTCAGTACCAGGAATGTCCGAGGACAAGTTCGGCTCGCCAGGTACAGGTCTTTCGATTTGACTCCCGTAGGCGACCTGCGCGTCGTGATGTGGATGAAATTATTATGAAGACGACACATACACCCAGCCCCCGTACTAGCGAAATTAACTAATGATGGTTAAAATTCCCGACCCTGATGGGAATCGAACCCGGAAACCAAAGGCCAGCACGCTAACCATTTAGCCATGGAGCCGGACGCAGCTTTTTGTGTTTGCTTGGTACGATAAAGAGGCGGCCGAAGAAAGGGTTGCAAGCTGTCTTGTTAGAAATCCCCTGGTAACCCACATTCCTGTCAGACAAATTCAGGTATACCATAGCCGCTGTTTCTTTGGTCTTCGGAACATAACACGCAGCCACATTTTAGGCGTACGTCTTATGGTCCAAAGCATACGGTATATAAATCCCAAGCTCTTGTTATATTATTGCCGGTCCCTTGATGTAGGGGTAGAGTGCCTGCCTCTCGCCCGGAGGCCCCGAGTTCGATTCCCGGCCAGGTCAGGGATTTTTCTCTCGACCTGAGGGCTGGTTCGAGGTCCACTCAGCGTACGTGATTAGAACTGAGTAGCTATCTGACGGTGATATGGCGGCCCCGGCTGAGAGGATGCGTCGTGCTGACCACACGACCCCTCGTAATCTGTAAGCCTTCGGGCTGAGCAGCGGTCTATGGGCAGGCCAAGGCCCTTTCAAGGGCGTTAAGTGCCGTGGGGTTTGGGTCTTGTTATATTATTACAAATATTTTTTGTTTGAGAACATTATATATGTAAATACTCTGAGCCTGGATTCAGAAATTATTTACCACTCTCATCCTTCCGTTGCTGAAGGAAGGATTTCCATTCCATGCAAGAGGCCATTTAGAAACAAATTAAAATTATCTATTAAAGGCACGATTGTAATTTCAAACCAACCTTCACCCTTCCAGGGCCATGCAATGCTGCGTGAGGACATCGCTTTATTTCCAGCAGTTACACAGTCACAAGACGTGGAAAGGAGGGCTTCATGGATCTCCTATAAAATCGCCGACATTCACATTTAATTTCCTAACACTTTGCAGCAAGCCATTAAAATCCCCTCAAACAACTGCCTTATAACCAACGGCTTTCTTTCCCAGTGTTTGTAACACCTCTTTAATACGCTCCAAATGCCAACCGCTACCATAAATTCACCGCCACCACCATCACAACACTTCTTAAGCTTTGTTAAATAGAGTTTGCTTAACTCTTCGGCTGACTATCAAAACAGAACTTGAAATGCTTCCTACGGAATGTACACGCACGCAAGATTTACCTTGGCAAAGTTAGGATCGTATTTCCTTTATTTCATTTATCAGTTAAGAAGAAGAAGAGGAAGAATAAGGAACAAGAACGGCAATGAATGTGGGAGGAGTACCGGGCTAATGTTAAAACCCGGGGAAGAAGACAGTTAATAATAATAATAATAATAATAATAATAATAATAATAATAATAATAATAATAATAAAACCGGGCGAGTTGGCCGTGCGCGTAGAGGCGCGCGGCTGTGAGCTTGCATCCGGGAGATAGTAGGTTCGAATCCCACTATCGGCAGCCCTGAAGATGGTTTTCCGTGGTTTCCCATTTTCACACCAGGCAAATGCTGGGGCTGTACCTTAATTAAGGCCACGGCCGTTTCCTTCCAACTCCTAGGCCTTTCCCATCCCATCGTCGCCATAAGACCTATCTGTGTCGGTGCGACGTAAAGCCCCTAGCAAAAAATAATAATAATAATAATAATAATAATAATACATGTCATCATATAGAGTCCAACAATAAGGTAAGGCCTTGCCCTGTTGATGGGGGTGCCGTAGAATATCACCTACGGCATCCCCTGCCAGCCGTAAGAGACGACTAACAGAGGCCACAGTGGCTCCTAACCTGGGAGCGTGGAATGGCGACCATGGAGCCCTTAGCTGAATCCTGTCATTTCTTCCACTTACTTGTGCCGAGATACTCACTTTCATCTATCCTATCCGACTTCCCATGGTCTACTCTCGTTCTTTTCCGACCCCGACGGTATTAGAGCATTTGAGGCCTAGGGAGTCTTTCATTTTCAGACCCACCAAGGCCCTTGTCTTTCTTTGGCCGATTCATTCTTTTTTTTTCTTTTTTTTAAGTGTCGGATCCCTGCAATGTTTTTCCTGTGTTTAGTGTTAATGGAGGATGGTTTCCCCGTTATACTTTCATAATCACGACCACCAATAATGTACTACCAAACTTTCAGGGTACATTCTTCCCACGCAGAAGAAGAAAATATGTTATATGGACATGGATGCGGAAACACTTTATTTCGTTGTTACAACTCATTTTGTACAACTCTACATAGTACATTAAGCATGAGAAACACGCAGGAGTAGAACATACCAGCATACCATTATTTTGCTAGTGGTTTAACGTTTGAGCCGGCCTCGCGGTGTAGGGGGCCGTGTGACTGCCTGTTATCCGGAGGCCCGGCCAGGTCAGGGATTTTTTCCTGCATCTGAGGGCTGGTTCGAGGTCCACTCAGCCTACGTGATTACAATTGAGGAGCTATCTGACGGTGAGATACCAGCCCCGGTCTAGAAAGCCAAGAATAACGGCCGACAGGATCCGTCGTGCACACCACACGACACCTCGTAATCTGCAGGCCTTCGGGCTGAGCAACGGTCGCTTGGTAGGCCATAGCCCTTCGGGGCTGTTGAGCCATTCCTTTCTTTTTTTCTTGGTTTAACGTTTCGGCGACGTAAGAATGCGAAAGGCCTAGGATTGGGAAGCCAGCATCCATGGCCTTGTTTGAAGATGGGAAACCACGGAAAACCATCTTCAGGGGTACCGATGATGGGATTCGAACTCACAATCTCCTGAATGCAAACTCACAGCTGCGCGGCACTAAACGCCAGCGTACCACATGTAGCTCCTTCTTAGATGAAATGTTGAAAATGCCTTCCGTTAGCATTAATACATGCATCAACCCTGCATCGTACCGAATCCTGGATGCTCTGAGGTATATCTAAAGTGTCACTGCCCCCCGGTGTGGGTGGCAGTTCAATCTTGCCGCATGCATTGTCGTTGGAGGGATACGGTTCTGGCACGACAAAAACGTCGCAAATCCTGTGGGAATGAGGTCTCTGTATGCTTGATCCACTATTTTTGGATTTTGTGCAACAGTCTTGCTATTCTTTCATTGATCCATATGCAATTTTTTCTGGTGTTATCCCGCTATTTCTCTCTTTCGTACACTTTCCCTTCCATGTTCCAATAATTTACAAATATCCTCAGCGATTGCCCGCGATGTAGTGGAGTTCGCTTTCTTGGCTTTGTTTTTCTCCACTTGGCACGGTCATGTGCCTGGTCGGGGTGTAGACCTATGATGGTCAGGTAGTTATGAAAGATGTCGAGCCATGTCTGCTTTGGTCTTCCTACTGGTCGTCTTCCCGCAACTTCCATGGTCAAACCTGGAAACTCCTCGGAGAGATCTGCTCGAAGCACGTGTCCATACCTTCATCTTGTCTGTGATTGTTGCAGTTCCATATCTAACACGGATGTCATCATTACTGACATAATCATGGCGTGTAAGACCCGATGTCCAGCGAAGGATTCTGGTTTCCATAACGACAAGTGGATGATCTGCTTCCTTTGTTGCAGGCCAACACTCTGCACCAAACAGTGTAACTGGACGAATGACAGTCCGATATATTTTCGACTTGAATCGCTCGGCAATTTCTTGTCACAGAGCACGCCAGTCATACACCGCCACTTTAGCCACGCATTATTGATGCTGTTGGCTCTTTCGGTACTGAGGGTCCCAATGGCAGTCATGGTTGAGCCAAGTTTTGGATCATATCCATAACATTGGGATCTGTCTTCATGTACTCCGTCCTATCAATATTAAGACGTAGTCCGAACACCTCTAGGAGAGTTTCCCATACCTGTCCTTGTTCTTGGAACTCAGTCTAGCTCACAGAGGCCAACAGCACATCATCGGCAAGAAGGAGGGTCCAAAGTGCCGGTTTCTGCAGATCTTTTGTGATGGCGTCCATGGTTAGGACAAAAAACAGGGGTCAAAGTGCTGATCCCTGATGAACAGTCACTGAGGTGGAAAAATAACATGACAGACCAGTAGCTAATTGATCATACTTGCTCCGACATAATCTGGCTTTTCCCGAAAATCAGCCAGCCGCGAGTCAGCCCGTCCGATAGCCATGATCGTTAAGGCGTTGAAGTCTATATGGTCTGACTCCGTGGTTAGCCGGTTCCAGTCCTTTTGGTCGAAAACATTTTCTCCATTAGCTTGTTGGCCGACGGTGTAGGGGAAGTGGTGGTATACAATTTATAATCACTAGATTGCGTGCCAAAAGCTTGGATTAAATTCCAAACCTCTCCGCAGTGTTCATATGGAGTAAAGACATATGACGGTGATTCGTCCGTCGGATGGAGACGTAAAGCTTTGAGCAGATCCGTTGGTGTTATTCGAAAGGAGAAGGCCACGTGCTGAAACTGGGTATCACCCTCTCTCTAACTCATCATCATCATCATCCCATATCTAGACGCGCAAGTCACTTACGGGTGTCAGACAGAAAGACCTGCAGCCGGCAAGCCGAACATGTCCTCCAACATTTTCGGCACTTAAGCTTTTACAAGTTGCTTTACGTTGCATCGACACATGGCGATGATGGGATAGGAAAGGCCTAGGAGTGGAAAGGAATCGACCATGGCATTAATTAAGGTACAGCCCCCCAGCATTTTCCTGGTGTGAAAACGGGAAACCACAGAAAACCGTCTTCAGGGCTGCCGACAGTGGGGCTAGAACCACTATATCCATGCAAGCTCACAGCTGCGCGCCCCTAACCGCACGGCCAGCTCGCTCGGTGGCACAAAAAGCCATAAAATAGATACGTAAGTCGAGTCATAAGTCATGGCAACTATGTTTTTTCTCGCCAACAGGAGACAACACGGAAAATCTAAGATATGCATTTGGAAACGTACGGTATGTACTTGCGTATGATGCCACTAGATGGTGTATGTAAACAACAGTGTGGGTCTAAGCATGCCCCCAAGTTCAGTGTGTGAGTGAGAGCGTCACAAAATGAAAGTCCCAAGCAGGAGCAACGATCGTACATTAAAATAGCAGTTTTCCGTGGCAAAAATGCACGCCAATACCATGCAGAGCTGCGGGAAGCATTAGGTGTGCATGTCATGCGCTATACAACAGTGGCGAGGTGGGTGGAGACGTTCAAACGGGGTAGAGTATCAACTGCCGATTTCCCTCGCCCAGGCCGTCCAGTGTCCATGGACAAAGATGTACGGATAATGGTCTGTAACCAGTTTAGACCTGTCCTCTGTACGTAGTCTTATGTGTTTGCTGTCTATACCATAATAAAACAATGTTTTCCAATGGTCTGTGTTCTGTCACTTTCCTACGAGAATCTCCTGAAGTCAGAATTTGTCTTCAGGCACTATGCATAAGTATATGCCCTATATTTCCAAATGCATATCTTAAGATTTTCGTGTTGTCTCCTGTTCGCGAGAAAAAAAAAATAGTTCCCATGACTTATGACTCGACCCTCGCAGATGGTACAGAGTTTGGTGAAATTATATCCAGCCGTTTCTCCGTTATGTCGTAACAAACTCACAGACAGACAAATAAACTGAATCTACCTTGGACTTGCGTACACCAAAATCCGAGATAACAAACAGGTATAAGGCAAAACAAAAATGTAAGTACAATTTACAGTATATATATGATTGTGGGAGAAAAACTATGAATGTTAACCGTGTGATAATTGGGGAAAGGTAACCAGTTTCATTTCCTCTTAAAGCATACATTGATAGCCCTTTCAAATCCTGCCCACACATATGTGCGCGTCAAGAATATATTTCTTTCTGGCTTCCTATTTCCCGCTAAACAGTAAAAACGTGTACTATACCGTTGTGTAGGTTTTTCTCTCTCCGCTTTAACTGGTTAATATTACAATAACATCCAAGGACCTGATTGTGCAATGTTGATGAGTACCTATGCCTATCAAGGACTTCTTCTTCTTAAGCCGTCGTCTCCAAACGGAGGTAGACGATCCACACGGCCAGCTCTGATCTTGACGTTGCAGCCATACCATGTGGATTTATTGGAATATCTCTCAGGATCTTTAATGCAGTGGTTTCTCGTTGCCTTCTGCATCCTAATGCCGTTGACCAAACTGGTTCCTCCGCCTTTGGGAACAACTTCTTGTCCCCAGGACAATAGAGTGCCCTTACCCATACCTGCCCATCCACTCTCAAAGAGGCTGTTGTCACTTGGTATAGGGGATCTCCTTATACCAGGAGATAGTCGGTCCCTTCATTCAGTAGCCGCCTGCATATAAAATATTCTTTTTGTATGCAGTCGTTGCCCCCTCTCTACCACGGGGAGGTGAATGTCAGGATTTCACCGTCACTCAAACAAGGACCAAATGGCATTTCCTTGTTTCTCTGGTTCTTTAGAGAGGAATCAAGGACTATATAATAATAATAATAATAATAATAATAATAATAATAATAATAATAATAATAGTTGTCAATGGAGAGATGGCGTGGAATGACATTAATAAACGAATAAGTCTGAGTGGTGTCTTTAAAAGCAGGAAAGATCACAGAATGAAGGTAGAGTTAGAATTCAAGAGTACAAATATTTATTTATAATTTGACTCTTTTTTCAGCAAAAAAAATGTAAAACTCAAAAAATCTGTGTTTCAGTTTTTCTTACTTGCAATCATTCTTTCATCTTAGTTGTTTTCTTTCTTTCTTTCTTGCGAACCGGCCAAACTTAGGACCACGCCAATACCACTTCACTTCCTTCTAATCATCCCTTCTTCCTTTCTTCTTTCTCCACAGTGCCTTCATTCTTTCAGAATGTTGCGCTCTTGCTTTTCTTCAACCAGAACTTTTATGTTGTAAAGTCTTTTCTTGAATTGCTCTCTATCACGACATTATTCATCTGCTTGGCATATCCTCCCTTGGCTCTTCAAGTAGTATATTTTATTAAAAATTTGTTTATTTAACCTTGCTGGATCCATTCTGACCATGTGTAAATAGAATCGCAGCCGTCTTTTCCTTATTGTTGTTTCCAGGTCTTCTGTTCTTTTGTATATCTCCTTATTTGATCGTAATCTGTAGTTTCCCTTTATCACCCTTGGGCCATAAATCCTCCTCAATATTCTCCTTTCAATCTTTAGTAGTTTTTCCAGGTTCGTTAGTGTTGCTGTTTACACCCCATACAGAATCACTCGTTTCGCATTGATGGAAAGATTTTTTTTGTTGTAAATGGCTTTGGTGGCAATGTTTAGCTTTTCCAACTTAAGTCTTCTATTTTCCATGGCCTCTTTATCCATCCCGTTGCTGCTGATAATCTCTCCCAGATATTTAAACTGCTTCACTTCGCCATATTTCGTCTTCATTGTTCTCTTCACATAATTTCTGTCCGTGCTCATCATCTCTGTTTTCGTGAAGGAGATTTTTAAACCTGTTTTCTCGGCTATCTCCTGTAGTTCATTTATCTGTGTTATTGCTTCCTATTCTGTCTCAGCGAAGAGTGCCAAATCATCAGCAAAGGCCAAACACTTGGGTTTGACATGTTTATTTTTACTACCTATTATAGCACCTGAGTCATTATGTTTCCCCAGTGTTTTCATGATCTTATCTAGAAACACGTTGAAGAGTGTTGGTGATAAGCTGTCACCCTGTCTCAGACCTGTTTTTATCTGGGTTAGCTGACCTCTCCTCGAAATTTCACTTTGGATATGGTGTTTGTTAGTGTTAACCTAAGTAAGTTGAGTGTTTTTTGATCGATGCCATATTCTCTCAAAATTGCCATCAATGTGTCTCTATCTATTGAATCGTACGCTTTTTGAAAGTCAACGAAAGAGATGAAGATGTTCTTTGGTCGCGCATTGTAATATTTGATTATCATTTTTAGACTCAAGATATAATCCTGACAAGATCGCCCTCTCCTGAAGCCACCCTGATACTCTCCCAACTTGTGGTCAATTTGCGGTGTCACTCTGTTCAATAGGAGTTTAGAGAAAATCTTATCCGTGACAGATAAAAGTTGTTTATATTCATGTTGAAAAGATTTCTTAGCAGATAAAGTAGGTGTCTTCGTACTACGAAAAACGTAAAATTAAGCAGTTTCCTCAATTGTGCCGAAAGTTGAAGGGCTAAAGGGCCCGGAAAGGTTTCCGTTTGTGAATCCTTAATAGTTCTATCTACCGGGCGAGTTGGCTGTGCGGCTGTGAGCTTGCATCCGGGAGATAGTGGGTTCGAATCCCACTGTCGGCAGCCCTGAAGATGGTTTTCCGTGGTTTCCCATTTTCACACCAGGCAAATGCTGGGGCTGTACTTTAATTAAGGCCACGGCCGCTTCCTTCCAACTCCTAGGCCTTTCCTATCCCATCGGCGCCATAAGACCTATCTGCGTCGGAGCGACGTAAAGCCACTAGCAAAAAAAATAGTAATAATGTTATTTGCTTTACGTCCCATTCTTTTACGGTTTTCGGAGACGCCGAGGTGCCGGAATTTAGTCCCGCAGGAGTTCTTTTACGTGCCAGTAAATCTACCGACACGAGGCTGACGTATTTCAGCACCTTCAAATACCACCAGACTGAGCCAGGATAGAACCTGCCATGTTCGGGTCAGAAGGCCAGCGCCTCAACCGTCTGAGCCACTCAGCCCGGCCAAAAAAAATAGCTCTATCAAAGTAACAAAATTCGAAAGTCACTTCCGGCCTAAATGGAGTTCCGGATATACAGCCTTAAATCGCTTCTTTCTTTACTCGTCTTCTTTTCGATTAAAATCCAAGCCGCATTAACTTATTTACATAATCCTTTCTATAATATGGTTCTTGGTTCAATACCCTCAGGCATTTGTTGATTTTTTATAAAAATGTACACACCGAATGTAGTTATAAGGGCTTAGGTGAAACTCTGCATTGACTCACATTAGCGCTCGTGGTGGTGCTTCAGTCAAACAATGCCCTGACTCACATCAGCGCTCGTAGTGGTAGAAAAAGGCAAACTGCTAATCTAATCAACCGAAAAACGACGATTAAGGAAAGGATTGTAATTTTTAGAAGTTTATTATATTTTATTTGCCTAAAATTCGTAGTTCGTATCCTCAGGATGTTTTCAACAATGAGTTGCTTGCCTGAAGGGCTAGAACTGTGGATTTTTTAACGTTCTTTCTTTCTTTCTTTCTTTCTTTAGAGACAGTGAACTGCTTCTTTTCCCCCAGCTAGTGATTAAAGTCGTGCCAATAAGAACATAAGAAACTCACTGGGGCACTCCATTAAAGAGCATTACAGTTTGTTTGCAGAAATAAAAAATGTCTACTTTCCTGTCTTATTCCACTTACTGGAGATATTGTTCTTCACCTGTTGTGAGTGCTTCAAGACCATGGTGTTGGTCCGACCATCCTCATGTACTAGAGGAGGGAAAGAGCTAGCCAGGCAGCAGCTGCCTACTAAATAATGGATCTCTAAGAGCTGGTACAGTTGCTCTCCGGAGAATACATTTCATTTGTACAAGAAAGCATTCATTTTTCGTGAAGAGGACCTCGGGGATTCCCCTCTGCAGTGATAGGAGATTCCATGAGATTGGCTCGCTTCTATTGTCTGATGCGTCTTTCATTCTTTATACGCGCTCTGATGATGGCATTGGAAGGAAAAACGGCTTCATCTTTCTCCTCCCCTTGTAGTTTCATTTCAATTTTCTCCTTATTAGAGGGAGAAATGTGATTAAAAGTGGAATAATAGGATTTCCCTCTTCGGCAGGATTATTAGTATACGGCTAAATCTGTCGATACCACAATTTGTCCTTTAATATACAGCTTTCTCTTAAGCGCATTTAATCCAGAAATTCTGTTGTCTGGCTGCACGCCTTCTTTCACTTCGCATATGTTGTATTGCTACCTTAAGTGACGGTAGCATTAACACTAATTATATCTTTACACCAGAGGTGCTCAGCTGAGCGCTCGTTGAAGCTAGCCCTGTGCGGCCGGGCTGGTGTGACGTAAATGAGGGCAGCTTACGTAGCAAGCATACGTCACAATGAAGCGAGAGAGCGCAAACACTTGAGAGGGATGTGGAGCGGTGGCGTTCAATTGTGACTACGAAGCTGTCCTCCGCTACTCAACGAAATGTTCATTGCGGTACCGTATAGTATAAAAGAAAACATTATAATGGTCAGAAAACCGACCTTTTCAAGATTTCCGGTTTGATTTCTACTGCGCTGGATATAAACAGTCAGTTTTATTCAAAGACTATATAATTATTGTGTTAAAAAAGATACAGGGTTTAAGCGTAGAAGCTATGATTTACAATTCCTTGGATATAAATGACAGTACTTCCATTTTAAAAAGTAAAATTCCTGTTATTCATTCAGCAAAACATAATATATTTACATAATTCAACAAGTTTATTGCTTGATTTTTCAGTGTTGTGTTGTTTTCCCTGCTCACTGAATTTCTGAAAATAGTATCTAAATCTTATCAGGCATGCGACAATCATAGCTAGCCTCTAAATGGCGAGACAGTTTCATCACGAGTGAGGACATAGATATTTATTGTCCGGCTCCGAGGCTAAATGGTTAGCGTGCTGGCCTTTGGTCACAGGCGTCTCGGGTTCGATTCCCGGCAGGGTCGGGAATTTTAACTGTAATTGGTTAATTCCGCTGACGCGGGGGCTGGGTGTATGTGTCGTCTTCATCATCATTTCATCTTCATCCCGACGCGCAGGTCGCCTACGGGTGTCAAATCAAAAGACCTGCATCTGGCGAACCGAACTTGCCCTCGGATACTCCCGGCACTAAAAGCCATACGCCATTTCATTTCATAGTAGATATTTATTATCCAGGAAAAACATGCTACAACGTAGATGTACCTACCAAATAAATGTACAATATGTCTTCAAATAAATAATCTAAGTTATGTTATTCCTGATAAGTATGATTGGACTGTTGGTGAGTTTATCAGATAATTTAAAGCCTAGCAACCATAAGCTACAGCTTATGCAACTTGACTCCATATTATGCACTGAAGAAAATGGAAATTGCAACACCCAGAAGGAGTGGTGCTACATTGCTGCAATTGAACATGCAGGACGAGTGTTCGTTTGTGATTCGATCATTACACTTTCAGGTCCCTCTGACCGCAAGTTTGGACAACAATTAATACAGGATGTGCCCACCACGAGCTGCAAGACATTGATGAATTCGTCGAGGCATGGAGTCAATAAGGCCCTGGATCGCTTCCTGAGGAATTGTGCCCCATGCTTGCTGCACTGCACGGGTAGTTGTTCCAGAGTTGTGGGTGGCTGAGGACGGTTGGCCAGGTGTCGACCCATCATGTCCCATACATGCTCAATAGGACTGAGGTCCGGAGATCTGGCGGGCCATTCTAAGGTTGTGATGTCATGGAGAGCTTCTCTGGAGATGCGTGCAGTGTGAACCCGGGGATTGTCCTGCTGAAACATCCCATTAGCAATGTTCACCATCATAGGGACAACCACTGGATTGAGTACCTTTTTTTTTATTATTATTTTGCTTTACGTCGCACCGACACAGATATGTCTTATGGCGACGATGTGACAGGAAAGGCCTAGGAATGGGAAGGAAGCGACCGTGGCCTTAATTAAGGTACAGCCCCAGCATTTGCCTGGTGTGAAAATGGGAAACCACGGAAAACCATCTTCAGGGCTGCCGACAGTGGGGCTCGAACCCACTATCTCCCGATTACTGGATACTGGCCGCACTTAAGCGACTGCAGCTATCGAGCTCGGTGGATTGAGTACCCTATCAACGTACTGTCGAGCAGTCATAGTGCCCTCAACAAGCACTAATTGTATTTCACATTAAAGCCAATAGCTCCCCAGACCATAATGCTTGGTGTTGGCCCTGTGTGCCTCTCAACAGTAAGATCTGGGCGACCCCTCTCCCCGCTACGTCGGCGCACACGATTCCGGCGGTCATTGCGGGCAAGGCAGAAGACGACCCTATGCCATTCGTCAACCCACGTCGATCTTTCTCGACACCAGGCCAGCCTTACACGTCGCTGTTGTGGGGTCAATTGAACACCTTCTACAGGGACACGGGCTCGTAAGCCAGCTGCACGCAGGCGATTACCAACTGTTTGTTGTGTAACGTGGGGTGCCACAGCTGCTCGAATTTGCGCTGCTGTTGCATGGGGTTCCATCCGGGCCATTCGAATGATGCGGCGATCCTCTCTCACAGTTGTCTGTCGCGCTGGGCCTGTGCCAGGTCTACGGGTGTGGGTACCTTCATTTGACCACTGCTGCCATACACGTTGTACCGTAGATGCCTGTCGGCCAACACGTGCAGCGACAGTCCTTAGCGATAATCCAGCCTCACACAGCCCAATTATCCGAGCCCTCTCAAACGGCGACAGTTGTTGATAGCGTGCTCTTCTCTGTCGTCAAGGCATGCTTGACGGGGAACACTTCACTGCACAGACTGCAAATCAACTACGCTACACCAGAGTCCGTATACTGGAGTTGATTCCTCCGCGACTAATCACGTGTGGAGACCTGTAGCAACAATCCAATGGGTCTGAAACTTTGATCGTTAACATACCTACATGGCATCGTTCAATATCTTGAAAATCAACACAAACGACCAATGCCTTCATGGTGTTGCAATTTCCATTTTCTTAAGTGTATTAAAGATGCTTCTAAAAGCACCTCTTAAAATATCTTCTTCTTCTTTATCTGTTTACACTCCAGGGCACCGAGCTCGATAGCTGCAGTCGCTTAAGTGCAGCCAGTATCCAGTATTCAGGAGATAGTAGGTTCCAGCCCCAATGTCGGAAGCCCTGAAGATGGTTTCCCGTGGTTTCCCATTTTCACACCAGGCAAATGCTGGGGCTGTACCTTAATTAAGGCCACGGCTGCTCCCTTCCCAGTCCTAGCCCTTTCCTGTCCCATCGTCGCCATAAGACCTATCTGTGTCGGTGCGACGTAACGCAAATAGCAAAACACTCCAGGGTCGGTTTTTCCCTCGGACTCAGCGAGGGATCCCACCTCTACCACCTCAAGGGCAGTGTCCTAGAGCTTCAGACTCTGGGCCTGTTCTGGCGAGGCACTACGTCTGTACCAGAAACAGCGACACCCGGCTGCTACGACATTCCGCCGTGTTGAAAGACGCCAAACGACATCAGGCGTAATTTCCAACCAGCCACCAGTCCGCGATAGACTCGTTAAATCGGGTGAAACAGAAGAGGCCGTTCTGGAGGCAGCTCGTAATAATCCACACATCAGTACAAGGGGGATTGCATGACAGGTGAACACCAGCCAGCCGTCCGTCAGGCGTATAATGCATGAACATAAATTTCACCCATAGCATCTTGAGCTACACCAAGAGCTCCATGGGCGGGATTTCGAAGCTCGAATGGAGTTCTGTCGGTGGCTATTAGGCAGGCTGGACAATGATGCAGCATTCGTATCGCATATCTTGTTCTCCGACGAATCGCGCTTCCACAATGATGAGAACCGTCAATCACCACAACATGCACTACTGGAGTCCAGACAATCCTCACTGGGTGCGACAGGTGGCCCATCAAATACGATAAGGAGTGAATGTTTGGTGTGGAATCTTGGGGGTCGCCTGAGTGGACCTTATTTCTCCGAGGGCCATCGGACGGGCCACCGCTACCTGTACTTTCTGCATCAGGAACTCTCACTGCTGCCGGAGGGTTTGACGATGTGGTTGGAACAGGATGGAGCTCCACCACATTAGACTTTGCACAATCGTAACCATCTGAACGAGGAACTGCGAGGGAAATGGATAGGACGAGGAGGCCCTGTTTCTTGGCCCGCCAGATTACCGGATTTAACGCTGTTGGTCTTATTCTTGTGGGACCATTTGAAGAACGTTTTTACATTCAAGCGCCGGAAAACCCCGACCAGCTCCGGCAACTCATCACGGACGCCTTCCGAGCAATTACACCTGGAATGCTTCAGCACGTAAAACGATCTGTTGGACACCGGGCTCGAATGTGCATAAACCAAAACGGTCATCACATCGAGTATTTGCTGCGATAAAACATTCTCAGGGCAGTTGTGCTCCTATTATTTCCGGTCTGTATGAGTACGGCCTGCTAACTAATCGGCCCTTCTTAGGGCCACAAACACATTCATTCATACACAATTTGCATGAAATCGGGTATTGAACTTACATTGTGTGTGGTACCGGTTAAACAAATATTTCAAAAATGTATAATCTTCGCCCCGGACTCAACCTCCCACCTGACATGCAAGCCCGCTCCACCACGCCTTTACCAACTACACTCCGGTTCCGCATTGTACACTTGGCAGCTTATAGCACGTATTAGGTTTACTGCGGTCACAATATCAATTTAGTGTTTCGCCGTAGTGTCAGGTTCATATAATCTAGAAGACACGCGCATGCCTTCCATTGTTTAATACGAGTATAACATAACGGCGTCCTATCATGGTGAGGCGGTAAATACCAAGATATCCGGTTGTGTTGTCTGAGCATACCGGCAGGGCAGATGTTTTCAGGACGGATTGAATACTGTGAGGTGCATAAAACTACATTGGAAAGGGCGGCTGAATAACGCTGTATAGAAGTTAATAAATGAGCTTATAACACTAAAATGACCCAAATACGACCTAAACAATAAAAACGGCAAAAATATGCATTTATATGCAACATAAAATTGCTTTAATAAGGATCAGGGACCCATTATTTACGCTTATATTTTATATTTCTGGTAAAATGAGCTTAGCAAAGAAATACGACATTTCCTTAACATCCGTACCTTTACTATAATACTAACTTAAATTTCTTTCTTTCTTTCTTTCTTTCTTTCTTTCTTTCTTTCTTTCTTAATCTGTATACCCTCCAGGGTTGGTTTCTCCCTCTGACTCAGCAAGGGATCCCACCTCTACCGCCTCAAGGGCAGTTTCCTGGAGCGTGAGACATTGGGTCGGGGGATACAATTGGGGAGTATGACCAATACCTCGCCCAGACGGCCCCATCTGCTATGCTGAACAGGGGCCTTGGTGGGGGATGGTAACTTTAAGGAAAAGGGAAGGAAGCGGCCGAAGCCTTAAATTAGGTACCATCCCGCCATTTGTCTGGAGGAGAAGTGGGAAACCACGGAAAACCAATTCCAGAATGGCTAAGGTGGGAATAGAACCCACCTCTAATCAGTTGACCTCCCGAGGCTGAGTGGACCTCGTTCCAGCCCTCGTACCACTTTTCAAATTTCGTGGCAGAGCCGGGAATCGAACCCGGGCCTCCGGGGGTGGCAGCTAATCACACTAACCACTACACCACAAAGGCGGACATCTTAAAATTCACGGAAAAATAATTTCTACCCTTCAATTTACGATATGTCAATTAATCATTCATCCAAGTGTTATTGAAATCTGTCAGGTACCTTGTAGGTCCGGCTCACCGAGAAGACGGGAACTTTCAAAGAAGGAAGCTCTGAATTACCGTGGATCAGCTCACCATATCCGATGTAGTTATGCTACATAACCTTCCCTCTCGTCTCCATTTGTCTCATTTCTTTACATGTAAATGATACATCTCTTTATCCCATTTCTTTCTGCTTTACACGTATCCCTTTACTCTTGCAAAAAACTACTTTTCGGGCGGCGAAAATAGAGTTGCATCAATTATATAATCTGTTTCATCTTTCTTTGTTTTTTCCCTTCATTACTTTATTTTTTGTGGGCGTGTGTACGTATATACACACAGATATGGAGTTTCGTTTCTAAACTTCAATGTACATATATACGACTGTTCTTTTGTGTTCCTGTTTTTTCTTTTTTTCTCTACACTTTCCTCATTCCCTTTTCTTTTGTCATGCTACAAAACGAGTTATGTAATTCTTTTACTTCGCTTTGTCGTCAGCTGAAGACTCGCACAGAGAAACCAGTGGTAGTAAGAGGGATTTCTTTTTTCTAATGTGACATCTTTGTACGTCTATATAAATGAAATCATAATTTCGTCTGTATACATTTTTTTTTTTAATCACTGATTACGCACAGGTTTCGTTTATTATTATCTTTTGCTTCGTTGTTTGGTTGTTAGAATTCAAAGAAAAGGGGCTCGATATAGTTTCTCAATTTCTCAAAGCTGAGGTAAATCCCAGTTATGCGTAACAATATATATATATATATATATATATATATATATATATATATTGCTATTTGCTTTACGTCGCACCGACACAGACAGGTCTTATGGCGACGAAAGGCCTGGGAATGGGAAGGGAGCCGCTGTGGCATTAATTAAGGTACAGCCCCAGCATTTGCCTGCTGTGAAAATGGGAAAGCACGGAAAACCAGGGCTGCCGACAGTGGAGTTCGAACCCACTATCTCCCGGATGCAAGCTCACGTGACAATATTTTTTTTTTTTTTTTTTTGCTAGGGGCTTTACGTCGCGCCGACACAGATAGGTCTTATGGCGACGATGGGATAGGAAAGGCCTAGGAGTTGAAAGGAAGCGGCCGTGGCCTTAATTAAGGTACAGCCCCAGCATTTGCCTGGTGTGAAAATGGGAAACCACGGAAAACCATCTTCAGGGCTGCCGATAGTGGGATTCGAACCTACTATCTCCCGGATGCAAGCTCACAGCCGCGCGCCTCTACGCGCACGGCCAACTCGCCCGGTCGTGACAATATTAGGGGATGAGATGTTAAAATAGGAATTGTCACATATCTCTGTCAAAATTAGCTGTATTGAAAAATTAGGTACACGACAATTGTGCAAAATATATACTTTCCTATCTTTTACGTTATATGAGAATAACAATCCGTGGAGTCCACAATACAGAAGTGCAAATCCAACTGAAGGCCTTAAATGACAATATTGAGAAATATGGAATAAAAATCACTGTGAAGAAGAGCAAGGTGAGAATGGTGATGACAAGATGAGAATGAGAAGGAAAAAGGAATCGTTAGTATCAGGGGACAAAACCTTGAGGTTGTTGAATGCTTCAAATATTTGGGAAGTGAAATAATGTAAGAAGCAAGGTTGGATAAGGAGATTAGAAGAAGGGTACACGCGGGAAATACATCCTACCAGAATGTAAGGAACCTGGTTTGGAATAGAGAAGTTCCTATGAAATGTAAAAAGATAATGTATAAGATGTACCTTGACAGCAAGAAATGAAAGTAAAATTCAGGCCAGTGAGATGAAGGTCGTGAAGAGTATGGTAAGGAAGACAAGGAGAGACAGAGTAAGAAATGTTGCGGTGAGAAAAGAGATAGGGGTTGAAAAACTCAGTTATAAGATGGAGAAGAATAAACTGAGATTGTTTGAACATGTTTTGAGGATGGAGGAGGGAAGGATACGAAAACAAATGTTGGAGGCTAAGATAGAGGGATGTCAAGAACACTATAAGAGAAAGAAGACTGGATTGGAATACAATTACCGTCTTACTAATAAAAAGTCCTTATACAGTTGTTTAACACTTGTATAGTTATACAGTGAATAAACCCTGTATAAGCGTTGTATATGTTTCTTACTAATAAACGTTGTATACGCATTGTATTACTATACAGCACGTATACACTCGTTCCAAGGCATAGGAATCTCTTCCTGCAGTTCACTGACGTATTTCGCACATTCACCGCCTTTATGATCGCTTCTGCTGGCTATCTACGAGCAAAAACTTTTCCGGAAAGTCGCGCAGTAGCACGGCATATCGAAAAGGCAGTGGCAACACAAATTGGCTTATATTTATGTCAACATATCTTCAGCTTGCTTGTGTGATGAACGCCACGATAGAAATGGAAAAGCTTAAGAAAAGATCAAGAGTTCCTAACTGGGATAGCACGGAGAACTTAAGCAATTGTAAGTGAATCGGCGAGTTGAAAAGGGTACACATTCCAAAATACTGTCTTACGTTTCAGCAGAAAGGAAAAACTGTTTGGTAGCTAAAAGAAAGGTTTGATCAAAAAGTTTCCATTCGGCATTTATATCATATATCTGCGTTAGAGATGGGCACTATCGACTGATAACTATCGAACTAGTCGATAGTTTAAACTATCGTAACAGTCGACTACTTTAAAAACTAGTCGACTGAATTCAGTCGTATTCCCGTCATGCATCTCCCACGTTTTGCTCTCCAGTCAGCACCACCGCCGTCTCAATCCTATATACTGCCTGCTCTATGATATGCGGTTAACATGCTTCTCAGCGTGAGCTCTTAGTGTCACGAACCTCCGCTAGGGGCGCCAGCTAACGCACCCAACTTATCTCCGTACCTACGTTATTGTGTTCCAGTGCGTTTGCATCGAGCATTTATGTATGTGTCTCTGGTTGTAAAATGATTAATTGTTGTGTTCCTCTCTGTATATAAAGGCAGGAAATCCAAATTCTTCAGGTGTGAGGATTCTTGTTATCCCCCCTAATAAACAACTTAGGGAAAATTGGCTTAACGCTATATCAAGGCAAGGATCAACCAAGAGTAATCAACGAATTTCATACGATTATTCTAGTGTTTGTAGCCATAATTTTAGAGATGGAGATAAAAAGATAAAACCAAAAGAAAAATATATTGAAGCCAGAGAGCGTGCCTAGTCAGTCTTCGAATTATCCCCATTATCTTCAAACCAGAAAAATAGCTCCACGAAAGACCAGACAGCGACAAGATATTTCTTCGGAAGAAATCTGTGATGAAACAAGCTCTTCAACCGCAGGAAATACATTGGATGACGAGTACGAAATTAATTTGAACAACGATGTATCAATCCAAGTCGATATTCCAACGAGTAAAAATGACAGCAGTGATCAGAAAATCAGACATTAGATGCTCCGATCGAGAATTCTGAGACTGCTATAACAGCTGATGACTAACCATAATGAAGTTAAAAGACTACAGAGACAATTCGAAGACAACCCAGATATTGATCGACTGAATAAAGTAAGCAGCCAAATATAAAGGAAAAACGAACGCTTTTTAAAATCAAATCCATAATTTTCGCAAGACAAAATCCAGGCAGTCAGAACAAATCACGCGGCAAATCATGTGGCGTGGAGAATAGTATCCCAAACGGTTACGAATATGCTCCTGGTCTAGTGTTAGCTCCGTCACCAAGTACTCTGGACAGGTAGCCTAAATGGAAAATGTTGATAGTGTTTGTCGGGATTTCCCAATTAGTGAAGGAAAGACTTAGAGCTGAATGTAAAAACTATCACACCAACAGAGAGGAGTACGGCTCCTCTACGACCGAACCAGTGACAAATTCGTTTGCGTGGTCAATGATGAAGGTGTACGCGGCACAGATATTGTAAAATCTCTTGCTCTCACGAATAAACTGTTGTGTTTTCTTGTAATCCGACTTTCAAAGAAGTTCTCTAGTCCTGCTGCCTACTTCCTCGTTAAAGGCTTAGAACTCTCCGATCTATCCCTTTTATTTCAGAAATGATTACTGTAATGCCTTTCGGCAAAACAATCCAGATTGTTTGCATTTCTATTCACCAGCAGATAAAATACTTACAATGGTTGAATGATAATTTCATCGAGTAATTTAAAGTAATTCGGTTGGAATCAAAACGTGAAAAACTGAAGTGTCTGACTAATGAAACGGCAGATGCTGTCTCGTTAACTGTGAAATCTATAGTGGAATGTGTGCCTTATCTGTTACAAAATCGGTTATTTTATATTCTCACTAGATGATTTTCTGGAGACGCAATAGAAGATCTATTTAGTTCAGTGAGATTGGGTGGTGGATTTAATGATATGACGAACGCACGCACTGCATTATGTGCTATAAAACGTATCCTGAAAACTGGTCATGAACAAAAGGTCAGCGAAATAGTGATAGAATCTTTCCGCATCCACTGCTGGTAAATAACATTAAGAAAAGGACTGAAAAGGTACTCCGTTACTCGTGCCGAGAAAATTCTGAAATTTGTGTGTATCATGCAGCGTGGGATGATCCTGATATAACTACTGTAACTGGTAAGATTTTATAAATTTTACGTTTCTATATCTTAAGCCAAGCTCAAATGTGAAATGTTAGTTTCTGTATGTGCATTATCATCTCAATTAGTAACCTGTTAAGGATTAGTTTTCATTTTATATTGGTGTTACGGACCAACTCTCATTTAACCAACATGTGCTCCGGGTGCGGTAAGTGCTGCCATCTGCAATGTCGCTGTAAACGCAATTCTCGCGGCACAGAGCAGGCAGTATATAGAGATTGAGACGGCGGTGGTCAGCACTAAACAAGTCGACTGAATTCAGTCGCACTCCCGTCACAGCGAATGGAAAATCGGTTTATGGTCACTTCGGATATGTAATATATAATATGTTAACTTTATAGGTACCTACTTAATATGGCGATTTTCTCTTGTCGTTTATGTGCACTTTATTTCGTTGCATATTTGTTTATATTCATTACGTTATTCATTTATAACTATAATGATAATCTAGAAAATACAGTAGTACGATAGTGTGTTTGGCTATCTATATATATAAAATAAGAGTTTTGTCTGTACATTGCTCAGAATTTGAAAAGAATGGTATATCTGTATCGGTCTTGTCCACAGTAACAAGAAAATGCATTTTTTACTTTTCCGTAATTTCTGTCTGTCTGTCTGTCTGTCTGTCTGTCTGTCTGTCTGTCTGTCTGTCTGTCTGTCTGTCTGTCTGTCTGTCTGTCTGTCTGTCTGTCTGTCTGTCTGTCTGTCTGTCTGTCTGTCTGTCTGTATGTATGTATGTATGTATGTACACGCATCACGAGAAAACGGCTCAAGAGGATTTTATGAAAATCGGAATGTAAAATCGGGTGATGAATGGCTACAATCTAGGCTACAAATTATTTTAATCACGCTGAGTGAAATGGTAGTTTAGGGGAAGGCCTGAAATTTAATTCTCAAATATTTATGTTATTAGTGGTCGTATCTTAACGAAAATCGCTAGACAAAGATGGGAAATAAGTCGCTACAATATAGGCTATACACGCTGAGAAAAATGGTAGTTTAGGGGAAGGCCTAAAATTTAATTGTCAAATATTTAATTTATTAGTGGTCGTATCTTCACGAAAATTGGTATGAGAAGTCGGGGAATAGGTCGCTATAATCTAGGCTATCAATAATGTTATTCGCACTGTGTGAAATGGTAGTTTAGGGGAAGGCCTGAAATGTAATCTATATATAAAATAGGTGTCTTGCCTGTGCATTGTTCAGCATTTGAAATGAATGATATTTCTGTATCTGTCATGTCCACAGTAACAAGGAAATGCAATTTTTACTTTTCCGTAATTTCTGTCTGTCTGTCTGTCTGTCTGTCTGTCTGTCTGTCTGTCTGTCTGTACACGCATCAATAGAAAAGGACTGAAGAGAATTTAATAAAAATCGGTAGGTAATGCCGGGTGATGAACCACTGCAATCTAGGCTACAAATTATTTTATTCACGTTGAGTGAAATGGTAGTTTAGGGGAAGGCCTGAAATGTAATTCTCAATAAATAAGTTATTTGTGTTATTAGTGGTCGTAACGATAAATACTACATAACTAACATAACTTTAGTTATGTCGTAAGTTCGTAGTAGTTATGTAAGAAGTTATTAAATTTCCGATCACTTATGCCTTATACATTGTTACCGTACCTCATATAATCAGAGATATTCATGAATTTGGATTTTTGTTACTAGGTCCATATCAGCGCCGAGTCACGAGAAAGGGGGTAAACAGAATTTAGTGAAAATCGGTATGTAAAGTCTGAGAATAAGGAACTACAATCTATGATATCAATAAGTTTGTAAGACACCCTAATATCACAGAGTCGAAAGAAAACTAATGTGAAGGCCTGCAATATAGAAAGCTCATAAACTTTATCAACAATAACATTACATTGACCATTGTTTGTTGTGATGTGCTTTTTGTCTTCTGTTTCCTCTCATCCCCGATAGATAGGATTACTGCAGCGTACCAAGGTTTTTTTTAATTTGCTTGACGTCGCACCGACACAGGTAGGTCTTATGGCGACGATGGGATAGGAAATGAACAGTGGTGTGAAGGAAGCGGCCTTGGCTTTAAGGTACAGCCTGGTGTGACTGGTGTGAAAATGGGAAACCACGGAATACCATCTTCAGGTTTGCCGGCAGTGGGGTTCGAATCCACTAACTCCCGGTTGCAAGCTCACAGCTGCGCGCCCCTAACCACACGGGCAACTCGCCTGGTCGTACCGACTGTAACAGCCTGCCTGTATATTGGCGGGAAGTAGCTGGGGAATAAGATAACTTTCTTCTTTAGCATGCCATTCCTCTGGTTCATACATTTTCTGATATATCTGGTACGTAACACACTGGTTCATCATAGTATTCGAGCTACACAATCCCTACTCTGAGCCACTGATTGGAATGAGTAGTGTGCATATTTAACGTAATAATGACAGACAGTCTAGCTCGAGCGGTCGAGGAGAGAGGTTGCGTTGCGAAGTGCGTGCTGTAAACATGGTCGGCATTGAACAGTACCGGGCCGCTATTGGGAAATGGCAGGCAAGGCAGAAGAAGGAGGCCAGGAGTGGATTGGTGACGGACGGATTGAAAATGAGTGAAGCGGTGCTGGTGGTGACAGTGATAGCAGTGTTACTGGTTATTGGGGGGGTGGAAGTAAACCCAGGCCCAAATACCAGTGGAAAATATAGTACGGAGGATTTGGCCGCACTCAGGGTGGTTGTAAGTGAAGTTATGCAGGAGAAGTGTCAATGGGATAAGGTGCAGGAAATAAAGGACATGATGGAGGAGCAGAGAAGGGAGATAGGGAACATGAAGAAATGGCTTGAAACGAAGACAGAGGAATCGAGCAGGAGAGTGGTCAATAACGAGAAAGAAATCGAGTTATTGAGAGGGGAAGTGAAACATCTGAAAGATGAGGTGATGAAGTTGAAGAAAGAAGCGGAGGGGTACAGGCAGGAGAGATTGAAAAAAGCCATATTTATATATGGAATTGAGGAAGGGGCGAGAGAGAGCAAGTTTGAGCTGATATTTAAGGTGGTGGAAGCTATACGTGATGTTATGAAGATAAACTTTAGTGAGGTAGACATTGATGATGTAGAGAGAGTTGGTAAAATCAAAGGTCGGAGGCCAATTAGGGTTAAATTGTTCTCAACCTTAATGGCAGATTCTGTGTTAAGGAACAGCAAGAATTTACAAGGGCGGAAAATAGGGGTGAAAGGAGACATGGGAAGAGAAGGAAGTGAAAACGCGAAGATCTTGAATAGGCACCTATGGAGAGCGAGGAACCAGGGGCTAAAGGCCCGAATAAGAGGTCTGAGGTTGGAGGTGACAAACGGGCGATGGGTCAGAGTTCATTCAGTGACTAAGCTAAAGGAAATGGACGAAAACGAGAGGGCTGAGAGTGGTGAGAGGACAAGGCAAGATGGGAAGAAGAAAGAAGAAAAGAAGAGGAGGAGGGACGTGGCAGGAGAGCAGGGCATCTCGGAAGAGAATGGGCAGTGCAGCCGGGAGACAGAAGACCAAGATAGTGAAGTGGACGGTGAGAGTGGGCCGCAAGAAACTGGGAGAGGAGAGTGTAGAGGTGCAGTGAGCAAGAAAGGACAAAGGGAGGTGGATTCAGAAGTCCAAAATAGTGAGGGGGAGAGTGGGGGTGAGCAGCAAGAAAGGGTGAGTGCAGGGTGCAGTGGTGTAGTGAACAAGAAAGGTCAAGAGGAGACAGATCGACAAGAAGGTAAAAAAATTATGAGTAAAGTCAGGAGTAAGAGCTTAAAAGACATATGGGGAAAAGTACGTAAAGGGATGGAGGATACAGAGGGAGAGAGGTCGATAAATACTAGAAGTAAGAATAGAGGGGGAGACCTAGAAGGGAGGGAGGGAAAGTTATAACAATATTGGAAGATAGGATGTGTGAATATTGAAGGAGTAAGGAGCAAGTTAGGAAACAAGAAAGTTAGGGAAGTAATTGAAAGTTTCGATGTTGTGGCACTCTTGGAGACGTGGTTGGAAACAGGGAGGGAGATTGCATGGAAGGGGTTTGAGATAAAATATAAATATAGAAGAAAAGAGAGGAATAAGGGACGAGCACCAGGAGGGATGATAGTTCTAATTAGGGAAGAAATTAGTGAAAGAGTAGAGGATATAGAGACCGATATGATGGAAACCATATGGCTGAGATTGAATTTGGGAGGGAGAGAGGGATGGAGGAAGAAAATAAATCTAGCTTTTGTTTACTGCCACCCTAGTAATTCAGAATATGCAAATAAATATTTTTTTGAAGAGTTATTGGTGGATATTGGTAGGATAAGGGGAATGTATCCAGGGGAGGAGGATATGTTGTTATTTGGGGATTGGAACGCGAGAATAGGAGAACAGAGCCCAGTTTATAGTAGGGAGGATGGAATGTGTTTGTTGGAAAGCAGAAGGAGTGAGGACAAAATTACAAATAGTTATGGAGAGAAGCTCCTAGAGATGTGTGCTGTGGGAAACTTGTATATTCTGAATGGGTGGATAGAGGGCGACAGGACGGGGAAATTGACATATGTTACGGAGAAAGGGGGTAGTGTGATAGATATGGTTTTGAGCTCGGAAGGGATGATTGAGGAAGTTGTAAGTATGGAAATAGGAGATTGGATTGAGTCACACCATTTCCCGGTGAGGGTTATGCTGAAAAGAGAGGAAGAGAAGTGTACAATGAAGGAAAATGAGACAAAGGATAAACGAGGGAGGGGTTATAATAAGTACAAATGGACAGAGAAGGTGGGCCGGGATTGGAATAGGGTAGTAAAGGAGGAGCTACATCTTCTGAAATATGGGTGGGAAGGGGCGTTAGAAGAGAATGATACTGATAAAGCCTTGGAATTGTTGCTACATCCAATAAAGATGATAGCGCAGAAGGTGAAAGCTAGAAAAGGAAATAAGAAAGAGGGAGAAGAATGGTTTAATAGGGAGTGTGAAGGATTGCGGAGAAAGGTGATGGACGCGTTAGGAGAATATAGAAGGAAAGGTGGGAGCCAAGAAAGGGAGTTTTTCTGTAGATTGAGGAAGGAGTATAAAAAGAAAATCTCTGAGACAAAAAAGACGTGGTTAGAGGAACAAATGGAAGCCATAAATAATGACTGCAAGACTAACAATTTTGAGAGAGTCTGGGATAAGATTAATAGAATTATTAAGGGTGGAAGGAATATGGAGAGAACGAGTATTGAGGAAGTGCAATGGGTCAGGCACTTCGATGAATTACTAGGAAAAAAGGGGGGTGATAGATGGAGAGGTTCGGGAGAAGAAGTAATTTGGAGGAATAGGGGAGTGGCAATTTATGACTTGGATAAAGAAATCACAAGAGAGGAAATCCGGGGAGTGATAAGCAGAGCCAGAGCGAAGTCGGCCGGGGGGTGTAATGGTATAAATAATAAGTTTTGGAAGGAAATCAGTAAAAATGAGATAATGATAGAGGGCATGGTGAAACTATTCAATAGGATATTCGAGGGAGGAAATTACCCTAGGGAATGGGAAACAGGAATTATATGCCCTATATACAAGGGAAAGGGTAGTAGGAACAATGTGAACAGTTATAGAGGTATATCTCTGTTGGATTCTTTGAGTAAAATATATACTGGGGTGCTAGCAAACAGAATAAGCGGGTGGGCGGAAGAAAATGAAATTTTGACAGATTACCAAGGGGGATTTAGGAAAAAGAAAAGAACAGTGGATAATATAATGATAGTAAAGACTATTTTAGAAAAGTATAAGAATATGGATAGAAGTACGGTTTATGTAGCAGCAATAGATTTTGAGAAAGCTTTTGATAAGGTAAATAGAGAGGCCCTACTAGAGAAATTAGGTAGGTTAGGGATTTCGGAGAAGATGTTGAGGGCAGTGGAAGGAATATATAGGGACGTCAGGTTTTGTGTAAAATTGGGAGAAGGGAGAATGAGTGGACCATTAGAGTCCAAGGTGGGTTTAAAACAAGGATGCAAGTTATCGCCCATACTGTTTATTTTATTTATCAACGATATTTTAGAGGGGTTTGGGGCAGAAAATTGGGCTGTACCAGTAATTAATGGTTTGGAAGTGCCAGGACTGATATTTGCGGATGATGTGTTATTGATGACGTTAACTTCAGGGGCGATGAATAGGGCCTTAGAGTCAGTGATGCTATTTGCGAGGAAATGGGGATTGAAAATTAATGGAAATAAGTCTAAAATATTGGTAGTACAGGTGAACAAAAGAAGAAAGATAGAAGGGAATTGGGTAATTCAGGGAGAAAGATTGGAACAGGTAAGGAAGCTGGAATATCTAGGAGTTATTTTTAATGATAAAGGAACTTGGAGTGACCAGATCAAAAGAATGAAATATAGAGGATTGGCAGCCTTAGCCTCAGTCAGAAATTTGCTACTCAAGTACCCGGGGATCAGTTACAAAACACTGAGACTCGTGTTCAGGTCGGTAATCGTGGGGAGGGTATTATACGGAGCAGAAGTTTGGGGGCTGGATGAGAAAAGAGAGGAACTAAGAAGGATTGTTAGTAGTTTTGCCAAGTTAGTGATGGGCTTACCGAGGTGTACAGCAAATGTAGGGGCGGAATTAATGTGTGGGGAGGATTTGGAATCAGAGGGTGTGAAAAGAATAGTTAGATATTGGATGAATTTAAAAAGACAGGAAGGTGGGAGAGTTTTACAGGCAGCATATGTACAGCAATTTAAGAGCATGTATAAGGGTGGATGGTTAGAAAAAATAAAGGGATATTTGGAGAGGATAGGATTAGGACACCTGTGGGGGGAGGTTTGGTCAAAGACAGAAGTGAGAGGGATGAAAATACTGGAAAGGAGAATTAGAGATATCCATAGGCAGAAATTATTGGGGGAAAGCAGACTAAGAAATTCGCTGACTGTTTTGACGAAAATAGAGGAGATAGCAGGGTTGAATATTAGATACGTCGATAGGTCAAAACGATATGGGATGATGTGGTGGCTTTTAGGTCTGCCAAGGAATAAAGGCTGGTTACAAGGCAGGGATAAGACAAGGTGTGTACTTTGTGGAGATGTAAATGATGAGTTTCACTTGCTAAGAGACTGTGAGGTAACGAGGGGGTTAAGACATGGATTTTTGAGTGCCGAGCATCGGGAAATACTGGGGAGAGGAGATGAGAACGCAATACTGAGATGGATTATTAAACAATGGGAAAAATGGGGTGAATTGAACAGGTATTTTTGTGCGACAAAAAAGGCCTGCGAGAGTAAAATGAAGGAGAGTGAGTTAGAGGGTGGGCAGGGGAATAGGGGGGTGGAATAGTTATCTGTATAAGGGAAGGGGATAGTATGTTAAAATTCTAATGGATTAGGGAATATAGGGACGGAGTACTTAGTTAGGTGGAGTTGGGTAAGAGGGCAGGATTGCATGGTCTGTTTGTTTTATGATATGTTAGTAATTGTTATTCATTGTAATTTTATTAGGTTATGATGGTAATTATTTGTGAAGGCTGAAATGTGGCAATGGTGAAGTGGTATATTTATTGTTGATATGTGGAGTTGGAGGAGTGGTGGTATAAATATGGTAATGGAGTAGTGGTATAGGAGGAAGAAATATGTTGAAAAGGTGTTGGTATACGCGTGACTGGTATTGGTTATTCATTGTAATTTCATTAGGTTATGATGGTAAATAATTGGTGAAGGCTGAGATGTGGTAATGGTGAAGTGATATATTTATTGTGATATTTGGAGTTGGAGGAGTGGTGGTAAATGTGGTGTTGGAAAAGTGTTGAGGTGGTATTATTGTATTGATGTCTGGTATAAGTATTTAATTTCTGGAGCTGGATAGAGGTGAGTTTATTGTCATTGTGTAAATTTTGGTTTGTTTGTATGGAGAGGAGGAAGAAATATGATGTTGGAGAGGTGTTGGTATGTGTTGTATTGCTGAGATATGGTGTCGGAAGCATTGGAGGCTTAGTATGTATGATTGGGTGATGTATGGTATGGTATTGAGATGGTTTATTTACGGCCGAATTCGTGGAAGTTGGGAGAGAGTATTATTGTATTGGTGTCTGGTATGAGTATTGAATTTTTGGAGCTGGAGGGAGGTGATTTTATTACAATTTTGTAAATTGTGGTTTGTTTGTATGGAGAGGAGGAAGGAGTATGATGTTGGAGAGGTGTTGGTATAGGCGTGATTGGTATTTGTTATGCATGGTCGAAATTTTTGGGAGATGGAGAGGTAATTTTATTATGGAGTGTTATGGCGGATTGAAATGATATGAAGCAATGTTAACGCTGTTTGGTAAAAGCTGTGGTATGATGGATTGGAATGTTATGACGGAATATTGTTGTTATTATTTAGACTTGTACTATAGGAGGTGGAATCTGAAAGATTGAATGCAATGTTAGTGTCATGGCTGGTTTGGTATGCAATAGTGTAATGTTGCTGGTGTAGCTTATTTTGGAGTAGGTCAAGGAACAATAGAGGTGATGGAATTGCTGAAGCAAGAAGGTCGCGTGATGAGTGGGTACGTGTGAGTGATAACAAGCAGCAAGTTGCAACACCAGCAGCAGATTGTAAACATAGAACAGGCTGATGAGGTGTTCATTTCATTTTATTTTGTATGTGGTGGAGGGTGGTGGCTTGGGTTGGACTGCGTTTATTATTAGTTATTAGTTATTTATTTATTTATTTATTATTATTGTGAACGTGTATTCGGGGCTGAACGCCTGTTTTGTTCATTAATAAATAATAATAATAATAATGACAGAGGAGTGTTTACGGCAGTCTGCGACCTGGTTATTCCAGCTCTGGAACTTTGGACTCTTAGATCGGCACCGTAGTACTGTTCGTTGAAAGTGAGAAAGTGTGCGGTTTTTCATTTGATCGAGTATTTTATATGATAACATTGCTTTCAATCGCTACATTCCTACTGACGTTTTTGTAATGACCTATGTTGAATTCAGTTAGGAAAACCACCAAGTCAGTCTTTCTGAGAATCCCGTAGCGAAGCACGGGTACATCAGCTAGTTTTCATATATATCTTGACTGTGTACTACAGCAATAAGCTTTTCATATTATTATTGTTAGCATTGTTCGGGAATAGAGCCTCATTGTCGTCTTTCTACGTTTCACTGTCCATTTAAGACCAAGAAAGGCCATTCATATGATGTTGGTTCGTATTAAGGGCATCTCTCTATTTGTTAGCCCCGTGTACGGACAAGTGCGTAAATCGGAGTCTGGTATCCGCTGTCCGTGAATGGAACACGGAACTGGGATATCCAGGTGGTGCAGCTTCTTATTCCTAATGTGGAGCGGAGTGGACTTCATGTCTGCAAACGTGGGTCTCTTTGAATAAATTTGTAAGTCACTCAATATAACATTAATTTTTTTCTAATGGGTGTCTATACAAGTGATTTCTAATTATTCGTAATTTGCGTTAAATTGAGTCGAATTCGTAAAAGTACGACTCTCCACTTTTGATACGGAGAGTTTCGACTGGAAACATTCGAATGTTTTTCATGGAATGACTACTTGCGTGATATGAATACTTTCATTCGACTGTTCAGTCTCCTCAACAGGAAGTAGGAAGTAATGAATACTTTTGTTCGACTGAAAACATTCGACTATTCAGTCGATAGTTCGAAGGGACTATCGCCCGAGTAGTCGATAGTGGTTTTCAGTCGATAGTGCCCATCTCTAATCTGCGTATTCACCTTCAAAATATGGAAATCATATTACGTACGGTTTTCAAGTTATACCATTTTTTATGTCAAGGAATATGTCCCTTTCTATACTCAAATTTGAGAAAGATCTTTGTAGAGGCAGATAATGTATCATAAACTCGCAATTTCAGAAGTCTTTTAAGCAGTAACACATTATTACACAAAAATACGCCCAACCATAATTTCTTTTATAGTTATTCATTGCCATTCCGTCCCTTTTAAGTGTTTTACTTTACGAAGATGTCTAGCCTCCATAACCTCTGAATGGTGTACTGTATGACTTCTGTGTTGAAAATACCGTGAAGATCATCAACGTTACCGTCCATTTTTTCAATGTGTGTTCAATGTTAAATGGATAATTCGAATGTTTCACCACGATTATATTACTACAGACAGTAAATACCACGAAAATAAACTGCTCACTCGTTTCTTTTTCCGCTACTCACTGCTATACAACGGTTATACAAGGGTCCTGGTCTATATAAGCAATTCCATGAACAACTATAACACATGTATACACAGGAAGCTTATACGGTTTATTAGTAACGAATTTCACATGAACGATGTATAAACCTTGTATAAAAGTTATACATCGTTTATTAGTAAGACGGTTAGGCTACTGAAAAGGAGTGGTGAAAGGAGAGGCATTGGTGGAGAAGGGGCATCAACACCTCGACATGGCAGGAGCTGGACAAAGGGAAATGAAAATGATAATGATGATGATGATGATGATGACGATGATGATGATGATGATATATTTTTACTAACTTCCGAATATTTCCGTATATACCGGGCCTTCAGAACCTACCACCACGCGTGTTCTGTCAGGCTGGGCCTGGCATCCAGCGGTTGACCGACAGGGTGGGTGGTCTGAAGGCCAAGCTGTACCATACTACCTGTTAGTTGCAGCTGAGTGGGGTTGAATGCAGTGATGGGAAGAATACAATAAAAAACTAACGGGGCTGAATTGTAATTACCTGAGATAGTTAATTACGCAGCTCCCACAGAAAGTGATGTCCTACGTTACGATTGAGATGTTTTGCGGGAATTTAGAATTGAGTAACGTAAACGTGTACCTTTAATGGGTGTTGTGTGCAATATTTCATTTTACTTTAAATACCTGGGAAGTGTAACTGAAGAAAATGGAAGAAACAAGATGGAAATCAATGAAAAAGGAAGGTGTGCAAATAGATTCTTTAAGAGTGTGGGAGGATTGATGAGGAACCGGGATGTACTACAGAGGGTTACGTGCCAGATGCGACCGTGCCGGATGCGACCCGGCCATTATCGTACCAATAGTGACCGAGCGGATAAGCATCGTGCCGCATGCGACCCATCAATCACTTACACTTGATCTGCATTAAGGGCTGTCACCAAGTGGCTAACTTGGTCTTTTCTAAAATAAAGGTCTGACACCATTGTTAGCAGGTTCGAGTGCCGTTGGTTGAAGGAAAAATATAATAATGTTGCTGGCTTTACGTCCCAGTAACTACTTTTATGGTTTAAGGAAAAGCCGAGGTGCCGGAATTTAGTCCCGCAGGAGTTATTTTACGTGCCAGTAAATGCACCGACACAAAGCTGACGTATTTGAGCACGTTCAAATACCACCGGACTGAGCCAGGATCGAACCTGCCAAGTTGGAGTCGGAAGACCTGCATCTCAACCGTCTGAGCCGTCTGAGCCACTTAGCCTGGATTTTAAAAAAATCACCATCAGAATGTTGGCCGGCAAGGTAGGAAAGTTGGTGGTAGACAGTTTCTAATCACTAGATTGCATGCCAAAAGCCGGGATTCAAATCCAAACCTTTTCGCAGTGTTCAAATGGAGTGAGGGGATATGATGCTGTTGATGGTGATTCGGCCGTCGGATGGCGACGTAAGGCATTGAGCAGACCCCTTGATATTATTCGAGAGGAGTAGGCTACGTGCCGAAACCGGGTTTCATCTCTCCCTACTTCATTATCATAATCCCACATCCAGACGCGCAGGCCGCCCAGAAAGACCTGCACCAGGCAAGGAATGGGAATGGGAAGGAAGCGGCCCTGGTCTTAATTAAAGTACAGCCCCAGCATTTGCCTGGTATGAAAATAGGAAACCACGGAAAACCATCTTCAGGGCTGCCGACAGTGGGATTCGAACCCACTATCTCCCGGATGCAAGCTCAGGGCCGCGTGCCTCTAACCGCATGGCCAACTCGCCCGGTGGGAAAAGACGTAAACGCATCACCATATTTCGTGTTGTAAAACGAGTTTCCCCCAGAAGTGTTATGTAAATTAGGGGCAGTAGCTGCTTATAGGACTTATTGAAATGGCATTGCACTTCGTTTAGCTTACCTTATCTTGGGTGATGACACAACTTATCAAATGACAATTTGCTTGTCAACGCCGGTCGCATCCGGCACGGTTACAGATTATGCGGTCGCTAGCGGCACGGTCGCGTCTGGCACGCCACCCCACAGAGATGTAAAGGAATTATCTATAAGACTTATGGATCAGAAACGCAGGTGATGAAGAAGAGGGATAAAAGTAGAATACAAGCTGTGGAAATGAAGTTTCAAAGGTGTCAATTAGGTTACACGAGAATGGACAGAGTAAGAAATGAGCGAGTTCGGGAAATGGTAAATGAGGTACTCCTACAGAAAAAGATTAAAGAATGAAGGTTGCAGTGGTATGGGCATGTTAAGAGAATGGGAGAAGAGACGATACCACGGAAGGTGTTAGAAATGGAGTTGAAGGAAGGAGGCCTAGAGGAAGACCGAGAGACAGATCGCTGAAAGGTGTAAAAAGAGCATCGTGGCAAGAGGAGGTAACTGAACGACAATGACAGAAAACGATAGAGAGGCTTACGTTGCAAGCTGACCCAGTCTGTGGTTCGAAACTGATCCAGATGATAATGATGATGAGGGTGTTTATACTTATTTTAAATTAAATGAATTAAATTATAAATAATTTTGATTCGTTGCGACGCAAATCGTTCATGTTCGATCCATGGAATGACGTTTGGTTGTTTTGTTGTTCGTGTTTTGCTATGATCAGTATATGAGGTGTGTACATGATAAAATAAGTTAATGTTTTTTGAAGCAGAGAACACTCCACTAAGCTACCAGAGTCTTAAACATGGTCCTCTGGTCCTACATTAATGAAGGTAATAAGAACTTTATGATATATGCGATATTTATCTGTTGGAAATGGATTAACCAACACAATCAGTACTGTGATAGCAGCAGATTACTTGACCTGGGAATGGAGAGACACCATTTTTGCTGTAGAATAATTCGGAGTCCGCATCTGTGGTGTAGTGGTTAGTGTGATTAGTTGCCATCCCCGGAGGCCCGGGTTCGATTCCCGGCTCTGCCACGAAATTTGGAAAGTGGTACGAGGGCTGGAACGGGGTCGACTCAGCCTCGCGAGGTCAACTGAGTAGAGGTGGGATCGATTCCCACCTCAGCCATCCTGGAAGTGGTTTTTTCCGTGGTTTCCCACTTCTCCTCCAGGCAAATGTCGGGATGGTACCTAACTTAACGCCACGGCCGCTTCCTTCCCTCTTCCTTGTATATCCCTTCCAATCTTCCCATCCCCCACCAAGGCCCCTGTTCAGCATAGCAGATGAGGCCGCCTGGGTGAGGTACTGGTCATCCTCCCCAGTTGTATCCCCGACCCAATATCTCATGCCCCAGGACACTGCCCTTGAGGCGGTAGAGGTGGGATCCCTCGCAGAGTCCGAGAGAAAAGCCAACCCTGTAGGGTAAGCAGATTAAGAAAGAAAGAAAGAAAGAAAGAAAGAAAGAAAGAATTCGGAGCTGCTTGTAGCAATCAAATAGAGAAAATATACAAGGTTAAGTTTGCTGTTCCTTGATCCATAATCTCTCTGACTATCCGTGTTTACATTTCTGTGAAGTGGAGTTCAACCAATCAGAGACGATTTGTAATAAAGCAGGACGGGAAGAAGTCAGTTATGTCACAGTATGAATAAAATCATTTAATAAATTACAAATTACTTTTTTTAAACAAATACTCAGTAAAATTATAATTACTTTATAGAACGTGAATATAAAGGAAATCCTTGGCCGGTTCGACCTTGGCTCAGTCCGGCGGTATTTGAAGGTGCTCAAATACATCAGCCTCGTGACGGTAGATTTACTGGCAGGTAAAAGAATTCCTGCGGGACTAAATTCCGGCACCTCGGCGTCTCCGTAAACCTTAAAAAGTAGTTAGTGGGGTGTAAAAACAAATGGCATCATTATTATCACTTAAATCACTGACTTTTTCCTCGCATGGCGTTTTAAAAATACTGAAGTTTGCAAGAGAAATATATTATTCATGTTGTGGGTATTTTTTTAGCACAGAGACATTAAGTGACTTTCGTCACTAAGTGACACTTAACACGGTGTCCGGCTTCATGGCTAATTGGTTAGCGTGCTGGCCTTTGGTCACAGGGGTCCCGCATTCGATTCCCGGCAGGGTCGGGAACTTTAACCGTAATTGGTTAATTTCGCTGACACGGGGGCTGGGTGTATGTGTCGTCTTCATAATCATTTCATCCTCATCACGACACGCAGGTTGCCTACGGGAGTCAAATCAAAAGACCTGCATCTGGCGAGCCGAACTTGTCCTCGGACACTTCCGGCATTAAAAGCCATACGCCATTGCATTACATTACCCAGAACTTGTGCAGTTGATTTTTGAGGGAAGTGTAGATGGTAAGAAATGTAGGGGTAGACCAAGGTATGAATATGACAAGCAGATTAGAGCAGGTGTAGGATTCAGCAGTTATGCAGAAATGAAAAGGTTAGCACAGGATAGGATAGCATCCTGGAGTGCTGCATCAAACGAGTCTATGGACGGATGACTCAAACAACAACAACAACTACTACTACTACTACTACTACTACTACTACTATGTACTTTACATTAGTGGTAGAGTGTCAGCCTCCAGATCCCAAGATAGCGGGTTCAAACACGGCAGAGGTAGTCGGATTTTTGAAGGGCGGAAAAAAGTCCATTCGACACTCCATGTCGTACGATGTCGGCATGTAAAAGATCTCTGGTGACACATTTGGTGTTTACCCGACAAAATTAATTAAATCTCAGCCATAGACGCCCAAGAGAATTTCGGTTTACTCGGTCTGCCATCTAGTGGGCCTAGAGTAAAACGGAACGTCGAAATTGACGAGCAGACAGCCAGATGTCGTCAACTTGAAATGTCTGTACACGGTAGCTGAGGCCATACGATTATTATTATTTATTTATTTATACAAAATAACTGGATCTTAGAATTCTCATCGCTAATCTTCGACTAATTTGGGAAAATACATCTTTGAACTTACTGAAAATAAGCCCTAGAGGATCACTTGAAGGAATACCTCTGTTTAAATTTAAGAACGTCATTGAGATAAGTGAGATGTCTTTGGAAGTACTGGAAAGGTACGAAAGTACCTCAACTGGTGAAGATACTGGTGCTGCTGCAAAAGAACTGTAAAGGATATCTTCACCATCATTTTTTTTTTCGGTACTATGCGTCCCATCGGCAGTCATGGCCGACCCAAGACATTTGAAGGCTTTCATTTTCTGCAGGTCGATGCCGTCGATGTGAATGGTGTCCATAACATTTTTAAATCGCGATATAGCGGAAACGGGAAAATCTGCCACGAGAATGGAAATCTCTAATGTTGACAAACAGGGTATTCTACACCCTAGAGGCAGTGACTAAGAAGGAGCTGCTATAAGTGTGAATAACTCGGAAATAAATAATCATAAGATGTTCAATTGTATCTTCCATAAATACATCAACCTAAGACAAACCAACGGTACACAGAGAGGTTGAACAATGCCTTGATCGTTCACTAGCAATCAGTAGCAGATTGACACCCAGTTATGTACGACTCACACACAGAATTGTGAACGCCACAGAGTACACAATGAGAAGCCAAATACTCGTAGGCTCATATTTAGAATACAGACTCATAACTCAAGAAAGCATCGCACGCCTGGATATTGTTTGTAGGACACTGTTGGTCTGGTACAAAAAGTCCGTTTTCTTTTGTATTAATTTATGTCGGTTCATAAAGTTCCAAGTGGCAATGTGTTGTTGTTCATTAAAGGTGACATGCAGTGAATTATTTTAAAGGGTTACCTCATACTCCGCGATGCCACTGACGTAACGTTCTATAGCAATACCACCGCCGGTTTAACGATGGAGCCAAGTTGCACTCACTTTGAAAGAATTATCATCCAGTTGTAAGCACCGCGCCTTTAGAAATTTGATCCTCTGTAGGTTACACTCTTTCACTATTGAATTTTCTGATCGTAGTTGCTTGAATTCCTGTAAAGTTGATTTGTTTATTTCCTTCATTTAATCCTTGATTGCCCTTTCAGTTTGACAATGTCTTGCTCCTGTTGAGAGGTTTGTATTGGCCAGGAAGGTAGCAGCGAGGGTTAAGAAACATCGCAGGCACTTACGTCTTTGCCAGCCAGAGAGGTCTGCTGAGGCAGAACATGCCATACATAATGACTATCAAATCATTTTTAATGCAACTTCCGTCATTTGTACAGAAAAACGTTTCATACCTAGAATCATTCGTGAGGTGATAGTAATTGCTAAACTCCCGAATAATTTAAACAAAGGGGACGGCTATATACTGAGTAAATCATGGCTACCCACCATAGTTAACTCTTCAGCATCTTTCTCCTTGACTCTGGAGGCCTTGGAATGAACTACATTTGTAACAGGGTCTCTCTATCTTGAGTCTAGTTACTATAGAGTGACAGTTGCCGCTAAATATTTTGTTATTGTTCTAAAGACGATCCTGGTTGCAGGTTCGAAACCTGTCAGCATACAATATTACAAGACTTAACATCCCCAAAATGATATATTTAGTACGTTTACATGGGGATTGAGATCGAATTGAGTACACTTATCGTACTGAATCCGCCAGGCAACATCGACGTATACGAACGATGCAGAATAGTAAAATCGATATCACCGCTTAGAATTTAAAAACGCCAAATGCAGTAGAAGCCCAGGAGATAACTATTAGTTTTGAAAGTATGTGTGGTATTCCAAATGTAATTGGTGCAATAGAGGCAACGCACATTCCAATTTTACCCCCAACGGAAGGGTTTCGTGATTTTGTTAATAGCAAGGGCTGACCGTCTTATAATATGATTGCAGATCATTTATACAGGTTAAATATATTTACCGGATTATTATATTTGTTATTTCGACAGAACTTTCATGATGATGATGATGATATCATCAGAACAAACACTGAGTGTTTGCGCAGTCGTTTTCAATACAATCACAGCACGATCCGCTTTAACTCAATTCGAACCGAGTACGATACGATAAAAAATTTCCCGTATCGACCTTGAGACTCAGTCCGAACCGAGTCCCCGTTTACATGGCGTTTTCAATGCGGGAAGTGTACTCAGATCGACCTGAATCCTGCATGTAAACGTACTAATTGTAAAGTCCTTCAGTTTGTAGAGTTGCCGTTGTTCACTGGGGAGCCATGTATATGTAATTTATGCATCACTGAAGACCAGGGTCGATGATTACATTTCTTCTTGTTATGTTTAGGTGTTCTTGGAAGTACACAATAATTCAAAACAATATACATACAGTATATATATATCTTCAAAAGATATTTCTCTAGATTTTTTTCGCCTGGAAAGTAACTCGGCCAAGGAGGTCAACTACTGTAAGTGTAGAAGCTCTTTCATGACATGATTTCACAGCTTACTTACCAAAAGATGGTCGAAGGGGTCACTCTGGGCGGGGGTGGGGTTGGGGGGCGGCTCTGAAATATGAGAGAAAATGAAATGTTGACAAAAATACACGTGTATAATTTTATTCTTAAGAGAAATTCACTTTCGTTTATGAAAGTTAAAAGGAAAGTGTTCAAATAACACGATTTTCTCCTAAGCTCTCTTAATAGTTCATTTTAGAAATTAGTGTTCACCGAAAATTTCCCCCTGTGGGTGGGGGCGGTAGAATAACACCCACGGTATCCCCTGCCTGTCATAAGAGGCGAGCCCAGGGGCTCTGACCTTTGGAGCGCGGGCTGGCGACCACGGGGCCCTCAGCTGAGTCCTGTCATTGCTTCCACTTACTTGTGTCAGGTTCCTCACTTTCATCCATCCTATGCGACCTTCCTTGGTCAACTCTTGTTCTTTTCCGACCCCGACGGTATTACATATGGAGGCCTAGGGAGTCTTTCATTTTCAGGCCCTTCGTGGCCCTCGTCTGCCTTTGGCCGATATCTACCCCCTGTGAGTGGGGGCAGTAGAATAACACTCACGGTATCCCCTGCCTGTCGTGAGAGGTGAGCAAAAAGGGCCCCAGGGGCTCTGAACGTTGGAGCGTGGGTTGGCGACCACGGGGTTCTCAGCTGAGTCCTGGCATTGCTTCCATTTACTTGTGCCAGGCTCCTCACTTTCATCTATCCTATCCGACCTTCCTTGGTCAACTCTCTTTCTTTTCCGACCCCAACGGTATTAGGTTTACGAAACCTAGGGAGGATTTCTTTGGCCGATATCTTCATTTTCGAAGTGCCGGATCCCCTCCTATTTTTTCTCTCTCTGATTAGTGTTATATAGAGGATGGCTGCCTAGTTGTACTTCTTCTTAAAACAATAATCACCACCACCACACCTCCTCGTATCCTTTCCATTCCCCCCCCCCTCTTATTAGTGTTAATTAATAGAGGATAGTTGCCCAGTTGTACTTCCCCTCATCACCACAACCACCAGAATCATATCCGAGATATCTACTCTTATTTAAAAGACTAGACCTCTCAGCTGTTGCCCACCGTTCACGAACTAGGAACAAGACAACTTGAATCCACACCAGACAATTTAATAAATTAAATACGAAGTGGTGCAATATTATTTCAGGCACTCTAGCAACTCGAATAATTTAAATTCAAAGCACGACCCTGTATAGTAGATCAGATGTCATCTGGTAAGTCACTTCATCTTTTATCCAGATTAATATGCTGTCAGACTGAGATGACAATGTCGGCAATTCGCTATTTCGCTATTACCCTTTGTACAAAATTTGATGAAACAGAACTTAATCGCGCTTCAATGGCTGATAAAATACGCCGTCAGCGTCCCATAAGCTGCTAGAAAGAGAGAGAGTGTGTGAGCGAGAAGGACAGAGATAGAGTATGGCAAAGCTTTAGTCTTGTGTATTACAGAAACATCCATTAACTTAACTCCATACTAAACCCATCCTACTGGGGAAGGATATTACAGTTTGAAGGAAAAGGGTGGGGGGTTGGAAAAGAGAAGAGGGGAGGGGTGGAAGAGAAACTACTACAGCAAAATATGCTACATGAAGACGCATAAAAGGGGGGGGGGGAAGGAAATGAAAACACAGAGAGAAGTAAAGAAAGAGTATATATAGAAGAAGAAAAAAAATACTTCTTAGTAGATTTCTTTTTCTTTTTCTTTTTTCTTTACTTGAAAAGAAATATTCACGTTGCTTGCGTAAAAAGAAGATATAACCAAGAAAATGTATATGAAGAAGAGAACGACTGAATATTTTATGACATACTATATTCTCTCCTTCGTTCCAATTATTGAACCTATATATCAATGGTAGACATACGCGAGGTTCGCGTACCGTATGAGGCTTGCACACAGTAGATTCGTTTTAAAGGAGATACCTGGTTAAGGGATGTCTTTTATATTGCATGTTATGAGTCTCATTCCGTATTGACGGCTGTCACTTTACAATAGCCAACGGCCGTAGCCATGTTCAAACACCGGATCCCGTGTGATCTCCGAAGTTAAGCAACATTGGGCGTGGTCATTAATTCGATGGGTTCCCCCGTGCTGTTGGTGGGCGTAAGGGAATGGAGGAGCGAAAAGGAACTGGCCACCCTACCGCACGTAAACTCCGGCTCAGGAACACCTCTGCGGAGGTTCGGACCTGCCTTCGGGCAGAATAACCCTTACCTACCTACTTTACAATCATCTTTATGTTATCCTCCTTTTCAATATCTACAAAAGTATCCATCTGTGTTAGATGGGACGATGTCTAACCAGACGTTTCGGCTTATCTAAAAGCCATCTTCAGTAGAAACCTTAAATGTTACATATATATACTGTACACTAACAAATAAAACACTGAGAAAATGTTGCAGAATTCAAAGAACAATGATCATGATTGACACTCAGAAGACATCTGTTGATGCTGAAGTAGAAATCCCTCTCGTCTAAACTCCTCTGGTATAAATAAAAACTTGTTTTAGGCCTTTTTAACCAGAGGAGTTTAGACGAGAGGACTTTTCTCCTCAATATCAACACAATGTACCGAGCTTGATAGCTGCAGTCGCTTAAATGCGGCCAGTATCCAGTATTCGGGAGATAGTAGGTTCGAACCCCACTGTCGGCAGCCCTGAAAATGGTTTTCCGTGGTTTCCCATTTTCACATCAGACAAATGCTGGGGCTGTACCTTAATTAAGGCCACGGCCGCTTCCTTCCCACTCCTAGCCCTTTCCTGTCCCATAGTCGCCATAAGACCTATCTGTGTCGGTGCGACGTAAAGCAACTAGCAAAAAAAATCAACACAATGTCTTTCATGTGTCAATAATGATCGTTGTTCTTTTAATTCTACACAATTTTCTCAGTGTTTTATTTGTTAGTGTATATATGTAGCATTTTAAGCTTTCTACTGAAGATGGCTTTTAGATAAACCGAAACATGTCTAGTTAGGCACTGTCCCATCTAACACAGGTCGGCACATTCGTATTGGAAAGGAGGATAAGAAAGTGTTTCTATTGTAAAGTGTCATTTCTAATATACTAACAATAACAACCTCTATTCCAGATTCTCGGCTTAATGATCAGCGTGCTGGCCTTCGTTTAAGAGGAATCCGGGTTCGATTCGTGGCCGGGTCGGGGATTTCAAAGCACACTTAATGACATGCTTTCTTTCGAGCAGAAAGGGTGACTGAAATGAAATTTGATGAGGAAAATATACAATTCTTTCGCAACATGTACATACAGGGTGGTGGAAAACATCATGAGCCGAGTATATGACAGTTGGTCATACTGACAAGTAGAAAAATTACGTCAATATCTCGCGTCGTTGTTATTTTATCAGCTACTGAAGTCAGCCAATCACACCGCTTGGCGGGCGAATTCAAATGGGCTCTACAACGCGGTGTTGCTAAATCTTCACGTGGCTTGATCAGGTTTTGAGAGTCATGCCGAGAAATGAGCTTCAGACACGAACACGCCGGGGTTTCAGCCAGTGCCACCGTAGCCTGCTTGCTGTGGGCCGAGCCTATCAGCAGGGGGGTCCTTGTTCAAGTCGCTCCCCTGGAGAAGTTTATTTCTTCTACTGGCGCTCTCAAGCCGTACATAAGCCACGTGTAGATTTAGCAACACCGCCTTGCAAAGCCCATCTGGAGTCGCCCGCGAAGCGATCTGATTGGCTAACTTCAGCAGCTGATAAACTAACAAGGGCGCGAGATATCTACCAGATTGCCATCCTGATCGGTCCGCCAAGCGCGTTTGACCCCAGTGTCTTACGCCTTACGCTCCCTCCTATCCCCCTCCTCCCCCGCCCTAGGTCTAGGGGCTCATGCCCTGGTACTTCCCCCTTCAACCCCATGGTATCCTGAGGATTCGGTGGTCTCCTCTCGGATGGAGACATTCGTGAGCCCCCTACCACGGGAGCCATGCCCAGAGGGGACATAACTCGGTACCCGTGACCAACTCATGGCCCCCCAGGGAGAAGGTGATCTCCTTTCGGGCGGGTGTTCCGCTGACTGTCCTGGCGAGCAGTCGCTGGGGTTTTCTGCCTGCTCCGTGCCCCCATCCTGGCGTGGTCATGCCCCCAGCCACCCCACTAACCCTCCCTCACAAAAGGGCTCCCTCGGTGGATCGAGTACCCCTCCCCCCGCCAGTATTTACTAATCCAGCATCCAAGCATAACCCCGCCAAGAACATCGCCTTCCCAACTCTCCTCCTTCACTACATCCTCCCCTTCTTCTTTTGAATAGCATAACAACTCCTCAAGTTTCACTGACAGGTAAGCAACATTGGGCGTGGTCACTAATTGGATGGGTGACCATCTCCTTTGCTCTGCTCACATAGGCTTTGAGCCGTCATGAATAACCTAACTTACTCCCATTATCGGGTAATCATGATGCCCTTGGACCCTGCTGCCCAGTGTCCCAAGGCGACTTCTTTTCACCCCTTAGGGTGCAGGTCATATTCTGACAAATTCGATTCTACCAAGGTACCACCACCTCCGATAACCATTCTGTCCAAACTCCAACCAGTCGAAAGCAGCACTCAAGACCGAAAGGTCGTAGGGCTATAACTTCTCAAACGATCTGGGCTCCGCACACATATCCGTTGAGACGCGTGGTCTGTCTGTCTGTATATTTTTTGAAATTATTTATCAGTATGAGCAACCCTCTAATGCTCATATACACTGTTTACGTTGCTTCCGATCACCATGTACGTAAATGTCGCATAGTGCATGTCATTACAGAAAGTCACGTATTCAAAATTGCGGCTGTATAATGTACACATATTTGCCATTTTCCTTATATAACATTTATGAATATCAATATATTTCAAGTCACTGTGGAGAAGAGGAAAATAGTGGTGATAACAAGAGAAGAAAGAGAAGTCACAGCAGTCTAGCTTGAGCAAGCGGTGAGTGTGGACACGTTGTGCAGTGCGTGCCGTGAAGTATGGTGGGAGTAGAAGCAGGGAAAGAATTTCAAGAATGAGTTGGAGAAAAAAGAAGGGATGGGAAAGATGGGTGAGGCGGTACTGGTAGCAGTAGTGATAGTTGTGCTCCTGGTCATGGGGGGGGGGGAATAAACCCCGGCCCGAATACCAGTGGCAACTCTAGCTGAGAAGATTTGGCGGCAATGAAGGAAATAGTGAGGGAAGTCATACAAGAAACCTGCCCTTGGGACCAGATGAAAGAAATAAAGGATATGATGAAAGAGCAATCAAAGGAGATAGGGAATATGAAAAAATGGATAGAAGCAAAGACAGAAGAATCGATTAAAAGAATGTGTAGTGATGAGAACGAAGTATAGCTGTTAAGAGGGAAAGTAAAATTTCTAGAAGAGAAGGTGTTGAAGATGAAGAAGGAAGCAGAAGTGTACAATTAGGAGAGGGTGAAGAAAGAGAAGTCAAAGGAATCGTTAGTGTCAGGGGAAGAAACCTTGAGATTGTTGAATGCCTCAAATATTTGGGAAGTGAAATAATGCAAGATGAAAGGTTGGATAAGGAGATCAACAGAAGAGTCCAAGTCCGAAATACGTTCTACCAATATGGAAGCAGCTTGGTGTGTAACAGAGAAGTTCCTATGAAATGTAAGAGAGAATGTACAAGATTTACTATACCCCTATATTACCATATGCACCAGAGACGAGTATGGTAGGGAAGACAAGGACAGACAGAGCAAGAAATGTTGAAATCAGGAAAGGAACACGGATATAAAACTGAGTGATAGGATGGAGAAGAAGAAATTGAGGTGGTTTTGACATGTTTTGAGGTTGGAGGGGGGAAGGATACCAAAACAAGTGTTGAAGGATAAGATAGAGGGGAAAAGGGAAAGAAGAAGTCACCGAGCAAGAGGGATGGACTCTATCAAGAACAGTATAAGAAAAGACTGGAATGGAATACAATTACTGAAGAGGAGTGCTGGAAGGAGAAGCAACGGTGGAGAAGTGCCATCAACACCCCGACCTTGCAGGAGCTGGACAAGTATGTTGAGTGCTCAAACCGAGGGCTGGTTTGGGACCTCAACAGTTCCGCCATCAGCCATCATGGCGTCAATGAAGAGGCGTATTAGCGACATGAGGAGTGAGGCACTTTCCCGTTGCTTTCCTCACCAAGCCAGAGTTGCTATTACATCTCAGTCTGCCAAGCCCACTGAAATGCCCGCATCAACCGACCCTAGGAGCAACATTTTCACACAATTCTTAACAGGGACTGGCTGCATAAGGAATGGCATTACTATCATCACGCATACGTCGGTCACTTTCACATTGTCAAAGCCAAGGATAAGACAGAGACTGGACAATGAAAGTAACAAATTTGTTCTAACCCACACCAGAAGACATAGAGCAATATGAACACTAGGTCTTGCCAGCAGAGGCATAGCTGGACAAAGGGAAATGAAAATGATTAATATTTTTCAATGATTCTTTTTTAAATCTACTTATCATTGATGTATCTACAAGATTTAGTAGAATAAGTGAATTATTTGATTACTATTTTATGGAGTTGTTTTAAGCACAAACATTTTGTTCCAATATCCACCACCGGGCGAGTTGGTCGTGCGGTTAGGGGCGCGCATCTGTGAGCTCGCATCTGGGAAATAGTGGGTTCGAATCCCACTGTCGGCAGCCCTGAAGATGGTTTTCCGTGTTTTCCCATTTTCACACCAGGCAAATGCTGGGGCTGTATCTTAATTAAGGCCACGTCCGCTTTCTTCCCATTCCTAGGCCGTTCCCGTCCCATCGTCGCCATAAGACATATCTGTGTCGGTGCTACGTAAAGCAAATAGCAAAAATATATTTTTAAATTAAACTTTAAAAGGCAGAGCTTCGGTTCTACTACGGGTTGTTGTTCTCTACACACTTCCCCCTGTGGGTGGGGGCGGTAGAATAACACCCACGGTATTCCCTGCCTGTAGTAAGAGGCGACTAAAAGGGTCCCAAGGGCTCTCAACTTGGGAGCGTGGGTTGGCGACCACCGGACCCTTAACTGAGTTTTGGCATTGCTTCCACTTCTTTTGCCAGGCTCATCACTTTCATCTATCCTATCCGACCTCCCTTGGTCAACTCTTGTTTTTTCCGACCCCGACGGCATTAGGTACCGAGACCTACGAAGTCTTTCATTTTCACGCCCTTCGTAGTCTTTGTCTTTCTTTGGTCGATACCTTCATTTTTCGAAGTGTCGAATCTCTTCCATCTTTTCTTTCAGATTAGTGTTATATAGAGTATGGTTGCCTAGTTCATTTCCTTTTAAAACAATAATCACCACCACAATCACCTCTCTACATCCTTCAGAAGAGTACAAAATTTTAACTGAGTATCTTGAAAACCCCGCGAGTTATCAGGGAAACAAGTTTGTAAAACATGCTTTAAGCGACAAACTCACTCAAGTGTTGGAAAGCTTCTAGAATTTAAAAGGCTAAGGTGAATGACGGCCCTGCGCTCTTTAGGTCATAACGTGGAAGATATTGTAGATATCGACGAAATTCCAAAAGTGGTTCAAAAAGATTATTTCGGAGCACATGAAAAAAATGAAAATGACATTTTTGGACCGACAAAGGTATTTGTCCCGCCTTAACTTTCATTAGTTAATTCTTATGGTTCGGAGACGGAGTGTTTGTGTGCCGTCTTCAGCATTAGAATTCATCTGGGATAAGGCCTCATCCTCATAGAGGCGAAGGTCACCTGCACGGCTTCATCTCTTACGACCTGTATACATTCTTCATGTTGAGACGGGTGTACATTTTTAGGACCCCGGGTAAAGTCTAATTTCACGAAACATTTATATGTCTCGATTCACACTGTAAAAATTGAAAGGACTGCAATGTCAAGATATTCATTTGATCTGAAAACAGTTTTTTTCCCCTCTCGGCTGCATTCAAATTGATTCCGTAACGTCCGAATAGATTCCTGGTTTCTAACGGAGGATATGTCTGAACTGATTCCTAGGTTTTAAGGAGGGTACGTCAGAAATGTTTCGATGGGGTGGAGCCACTACATCTTACTTCCCATTTTCCATAGACTTACGACTATCCACATGTTGTAGGTTTGGTTTAAAATGTGTGGCTTTCCAGTGGTTATCACTATTAAAACGTAAACTTACAACTGCCAGATAAAATAGAAATAAACTTCACCCTATTCAGGTGACAGAAACTCGTAGCAATTCTTCCGTAAAAACTCATAGCGTGTAATAGTGCACACTGACTGAGCAAATGTCGTGGGACAGCGGAGCACTGATGCGCAGGTGTGTTGTCTGCGCACCACACGCCCCCTGTGCCAGCGGCAGTTGTATAGGAGACCTTGTCAGCAGTGGCTGTGCATGTGACAGATGTAACATGGAACGTCGTCGTGAGCTGACAGCGTTCGAACGGGCTATGGTAGTCGGTGCCCGACGGATGCAAAGTGTGATTTCGGAAGTGGTGCAGGAATTCGGCTTCACACGATCAACCGTGTCCAGGGTATATCTTGAATGGCTGAATGCGGGTGTCACCGTCCACAACAGAAGAACGGCCGGCCGTCCAGCCACCGTCGATGACCGTGACCGGCGACATCTACGTCGCATTGTCAATAGTGACAGACGGGCAACCGTGCAACAAATCACGGCTCACTTCAACACAGGCCGTGCTAGACACGTCTCCCAGTGGACAATCCGTAGGAACATGGTTTCTATGGGGTATGGGAGCCGGCGCCGCACACGGGTGCCACTGTTAACCCAACGTCATCGGGCACAACGACGCGCATTTGTCACCAGTCACCAGGGATGGACATTGGAAAAATGGCGTAACGTGATATGGTTGGACGTATCACGATTTCAACTGCGCCATGCCGATGGGAGGCACCGTGTATGGCGCAGACCACATGAAGCGATGGATCCCGCCTGCCTCGTAGGTGTGGTCCAGGGCGCTGGTGTCTCTGTTATGGTCTGGGGTGCATTTTCCTGGTATGGAATGGGCCCCCTAGTTGTTCTGGAAGAGACTTTGAATGGTACGCGATATGTTGAGCTGCTCGGAGACCATCTCCACCCATTTTTGGCCTTCCAACGCCCAGACGGTTCTGCGGTGTTTCAAGATGATAATGCGCCGCTACATCGCTCCCGCGTCGCCCGGGAATGGTTCCAGGAACATGCAGCGGAGGTCCAACGACTGCCATGGCCACCCAGGGGCCCCGATATGAACCCTATCGAGCATATCTGGGATGTCCTGAAACGCAGACTCCGTGCCATGGATCCTGCACCCACGAACAGACCGGCATTGGCGGCCGCTCTGCAAACGATTTGGTGTCAGCTGCGTCCAGAGAACTACCAGGGACTTGTCGATTCACTTCCACGGCGTCTCACTGCAGTTTGCAGGGCCAGAGGAGGCCTCACACGCTATTAGGCGACTATCCCATGACATTTGCTAAGTCAGTGTAATTTGTCAGATTTTCCATTTCTTGTATCATGAAATTCTTTTTAGAACGTTTATTTTTCGAAGTTCTTTCCCTTGCTAATTCGCAGCTTAAGACCGTTTTCACTCTATACCGCCTTCAAAGTTTCTATCGAGTGTTTGGATGGCGGTGGTGGTGGGGGAGGGGTGGCGCAAACGGGCGTTAAATCTAATCACGGAAAGTGAGGATTACGTAATACCACAGCCTTCGTGATGTAGGTTCATATGAAGCGACCGGCAATACACGGCCGGAATTATGAGAAATAAGATTTTACATATAAGGTTGTAATAGTGGCATGTTCTTAAATAAGTCATTTTTTAATAATTGCTTGCTTCATTGAAAATAAATTCCACACAGAGGGACGTACAAAAAAAACACAAATTTATTCAACAGATAATTCGGAACCAAGGTTTCTCAGTCAGTTTGTATATTGATTTATAACTATAAACTATAATACTGGTGATTCCGATGGTTATATGACATCCAGCTAGAGATCGGCAAGGCGGGAATCACTTCAAACCAACATTTAAAGACAGTACGGGAATCAAGAGGGATAACAATTAATTTGCAAGGGGCGCAATATGGAAACACCGTTCCTCCCTCAGGACAGAGAAAGCCCGCTTATCCTTTCACCTCGTGAGGGTAAACTTCTTGCTACAGACAGGACTTTTTCCACTTCCCATTCTGATTCGAATATTTAAAACAGAACAGAGCTAATAATTTACTCGTGTTTATGTTCCAGGAAACTTAAATCCATGTAGCAATGTCGTTAATAATTCAATCACTCCGACACGAGGACTAAAAGACATACCCTTGCCCAAAACATGGACGTCTATATTGAATATTATATATAAAATAAGAGTTTTATCTGTACATTGCTCAGAATGTAAAATGAATGGTATTTGTGTACCTGTGTTGTCCATAGTAACAAGGAAATGCATGTTTTTAAATTCCTTCATGTCTGTCTGTCTGTCTGTCTGTCTGTCTGTCTGTCTGTCTGTCTGTCTGTCTGTCTGTCTGTCTGTCTGTCTGTCTGTCTGTCTGTCTGTACGCGAATCACGGAAAAAATGACTGAAGGGGATTTAATGAAAATCGGTATGTGAAGTCGGGGAATGAGGTAGTACAACCTAGGCTGTAAATAATGTTATTCATGCTGAGTGAAATGGTAGTTTAGGGGAAGGCCTGAAATTGAATTCTCAAATATTTAAGTTATTAGTGACTACATAACTAGCGTTATACAGAATTAAATTTCCGATCATTTATGCCTTACACATACTTACCGTATTGGTTTTGATAACAGAGATATTCATGAATTTCAATTTCTGTTGCTAAGTCCATTTCAACACCGAGCCACAAGAAAATGGGTGAACAGAATTTAGTGAAAATCAGTATGTAAAGTTTGTGAATACGCTACTACCGTCTAGGCTACACATAATGGTTATTCACGCTAGATGAAATGGTAGTTTAGGATAAAGCCCCTAAATCTTTCCCTTTACATACCTATCGAAAAGTATTACTTAACAAAAGTTATACCAGGTGTATGCCACCGCCGTCTCAATCTCTATATAGGATTGAGACGGCGGTGGTGTATGCATAACTTAAGTCTTTCCCAGTTTCACTAAAATATGACGCCAGTTAACAGTAGGCAGCGTATGAATTTGACATATATACGTCAGTTTGTTCGCCTGACATAAACCTACCACCACACAGCAGTTGAGTCCGCTAAACACTAGCGTCTTCAGTGATCATGCCAACGTTTGTGACTGAAAAAAGAACATCTGCGGCACGCATTGCTTTTCTTATTTAATCAAAAGAAAAAGGCTTGGAAAGTCATCGTTTGCTGATAGGAACAAATGGTGAACACACTCAATCGATTAGAACACGTGAGACATTGTTTCGACCATTTAAACGTGGTTTTCTATGTGGAAGACAGTGCGCGCTCTGGTAGACAACAAAAGTGCGAATACGAGCAATTGTCGGCGAAACCGTTAAAGCGCAACGCTATCGGCAACAAATTATTGATTTAAATCACGCACTGATCGAAAGACGACCGAAATGGGCCAGAAGACATGAAAAAGTGATTTTCTTACACGACAATGCGTCGTCTCACACAGCAATATCAGTGAAAGACACTTTGAAAACGCTTGGATGGGGCATCCTTCGGCACCCGCCGTACTACCCCGACCTGGCACCATCGCATCAATGGGGCACGCGCTCTCAGAGCAGCACTTCAGCAATTTCGAGGAAGTTGGAAAATGCCTCGACGAACGGTTTACCGCAAAAGACAAGCAGCTTTTTTCTGGCATGGTATTCATAACCTACCTGAAAGATGGGCGAAGTGTGTAGAAGCCGATGGACAATATTTTGAATAAACAAAAAATGAATTTCCCTTGAAAATTGCGTGTTTGCTTCACCACAAAAACTGGTAAAAACTTATGCATACACCTGGTAGAGAATATAAGTTCCAAATATTTATGTCTTTACCATGCCGACTATGATAATTATTATAATTCTTTAATTTAGACATTTGTTGCCTAGTCCATATCAACGCAGAGCATTGCTAACATGGAAAGACATTTAATCGTGAACTGGCGATTGTTTTCGCCATGATTATCTTAAGGTGTAACACCGCGTGGTGATCGGTCCGTATCGACAAGGAAAATTGTAAAGATGATTATGAAAATGAGAAAAAATCGTAACGGAACCGCTCGCTTCAAGAATAAGACATTACATTAAATGCTCTAATATCACAGATTCGGCAGAAAACTAAATGTGAAGGCCTACAATATAAAAAGCTAATAAAACTGATCAACATTGCATTGACCATTGTTATAATGTAGAGATGGCTGAAAAATAACGTAGCAGTTACTTTGTCACAGTTATATGCCTGTCACTGTTACAAATGTAACGAGAACAAAAAATAACAGGTTACCGAGTAACGACAACAGAATAACGTACTAGTGAAAACAGTAACTGGGAAGTGTGAACTGTCACTAGTAGCAGCTTACAGACACAGAATGTGACCTTCAGAGTTCAAATAGTACCCATATCTTCCTTTCGTTGGAGATTGCTTGAAGTCAAATACAGTATACTCTATAGTGTATTTGTTTAAGTTGCTGCTGTCATCTGGTAACTAGAGTGTAAACTGTTATGACATATTGATCTGCTCAGGGGTAATCGTTGACTCAGACATCGCGCAGGGCTACCTATATTATAATATTATTATAAGTTTCACCCGTATAATTTCCCTTGTACCACAAATAAATTAGTATCTAACTTTTCATATTATTGATATTAAAGATAACATATACCGAGCTCAATAGCTTCATTCGCTTAAGTGCGGCCAGTATCCAGTATTCGGAAGATAGTGTACAGTACCTTAATTAAGGCCACGGCCGCTTCCTTCCCAGTCCTAGCCTTTTCCTGTCCCATCGTCGCCGTAAGACATATCTGTATCGGTGCGACGTAAAGCCAATAGCAAATATATATATATAACATATTATAGATAACATAGCATTACTTCACTTTACATAATCGGTCTTCTTGTGCCGGTTTGTGTCGAGGTTTGGCAGACAGATCATCATGTTTCCTTGTCTTCTATCCTTGATCGGGGCATTGTCAAACTCACTCTTCTAGATTTCAGAAATACGTTATGTGCTATTCTCATTTCATTTGTTGTCTGCTTCTCTTTAACGTTGTAGCAAATAGGAATGTGTGTTTTATTACTACTAATAAACATTTTCATTCCTCCCCTGAAGGGGGAGGAGGGCCTCTTAGACGGTGACGTCGTCTCTCAGGCCGGGAGATTTGATACGGTGAAGGAGATGTGCGGTCAAGATGAGGGGGTGGGCAGCCGTGCCCTATACTGCGAACTGTCCCGGCTTTCGCCTTAATGCAGGAGAATGGAAAACCATTCTCAGGACAGCCGACGGTTGGGGCCAGACGTGAGGTCCAGCCCTGTCTCGTCTCCCGAATGCAGAGGCGTACAGCCACAGCAGAGCCGTGGCCACCTCTCCTCTGCTCGGTTTGCCGGTCAGAGTACAGAGCTGTTCGACCACGGACCAGCCGTGGCCACTTAAGGGACGAAACCCACTCTGCATCTACCGACGATGTGTGTTTAGCTGCACCAACTTTCAACAATGTAGTGATGCGTGCGCGCATGTGCGAGTGAACGAATGGGACTTCGAAACACAGACAAGCTTGAAGCCGTGACCAGGCTGTGACCAATAAAAGGTGTTGGACGTTATTTTAACTATTACTTTTCACAGTTAGTTTAGTGTAGCAGTGACAGGTGTAGCAGTTACACAAAAATAACCGTTTGTCACACCTCTATTATAATGTGATTTGTGTATTCTGTTGTCAATCATCTCCGATAGATGGGATTACTGCTGCGTCCCGAGTAAAACAGTATTAGCGGAAAGTAGCTGAGGAATTACAGCAGATAACTTTGCACATGCTATATGATTGTCCCGTTATCGACGGGCACCACAGCTAGTTCAGTATAAATATTGTGCATAATTTACTGTTACTTTTCACAGTTACTTTAGTGTAGCGGTGACAGGTGTAGCAGTTACATAAAAATAACCGTTTGTCACACCTCTATTGTAATATGATTTGTCTCTTCTGTTGTACTTTTTTAGGACTTATCTGCGTCTATCCTTCAATTAGTTTCTTAAAACTCATTGTACTTCGAACGTAAGTACACGGGTATAAGTCCGATTTCACGAAACGTTGAAATGAAATGGCTTATGGCTTTTAGTGCCGGGGGTTTCCGAGGACAACTTCGGCTCGCCAGATGTAGGTCTTTTGATTTGACGCCCGTAGGCGACCCGCGCGTCGTGATGAGGATGAAATGATGATGAAGACGACACATACTCGCAGCCCCGTGCCAGCAAAATTAACCACTTATGGTTAAAATTCCCGATCCTCCCGGGAATCGAACCCGGTACCCCTATGGCCATGAAGCCGAACTCACGAAGCGTCGATTTGTCTCGATTCATACTGTAAAAAATTGAAAGGATTGCAATGTCTGTTTTGAAAACAGGCTTTTTTTTCTCCCTCAGGACAGAGAAAACCCGCTTATCCTTTCACCTCGTGGGGGTAAAATTCCTGCTACAGACGGGATTTTTTACATTTCCCCTTCTGATACGAATATTTAAAACAGAATAGAGCTAATACTCGTGTTTATGTTCCAGGAAACTTAAATCCATGTAGCAATGTCGTAAATAATTCGATCACTCCGACACGAAGACTAAAAAGACATACCCTTGCACAAAACATGTACTTCTATAGGCCTATATATATTATATATATCCGGAAATAAAATTCAACTAAATATCCAGGTTATTTTCAGACATACACAGACCAAGTGTCATAATTCATTAACAAATGACAGAACGTCAAATAAATATGATGAACAATATTCCTACAATTTTTATATTAATCTCTCTTTGTTTTTTTTCATTTCGTTTCGTTTATTTTTTGGAGCCGAGATGTTTTTAAATGCAATTAATCAGCATTTTCATCAAAAGCTATCGGCTATAAAATGTACACACACATACACATAAATCATATCAATAATGGCTAGAGGGAGATGGAGGGCGCGGGAAGTATGGAGTATTGGGGGGGGGAGAGTTTTGGACTTTCAGTAACCCTCCTTCTCTCCCCTCTATTGTGACCCTACACGCAAACACACACACACATACATACGAATTAACCTTGTTTGTTTTATTTAGATCTTTCGTCCGGGAGGGTCCTGTCCGGTCAGAAAGCAAAATACAGCGAACGTTCATCTTCCGTGTGCTGGGCAAGTTATTTTTAGAGTTTAGATTGTTATGCTGTAACAGCTTTGAATGCAAACTTATGTATAACCCTCCAGGCATACTCGGGGGGTGGGGGGGAGGCTTCTTAAACTAATTCGTTCTAAAACTTTTTTTTTTTGCTAGTTGTTTTACGTCGCACCGACACAGATAGGTCTTACGGCGACGATGGGACAGGAAAGGGCTAGGAGTTGGAAGGAAGCGGCCATGGCCTTAATTAAGGTACAGCCCCAGCATTTGCCTGGTGTGAAAATGGGAAACCACGGAAAACCATTTTCAGGGCTGCCGAGAGTGGGGTTCGAACCTACTATCTCCCGAATACTGGATACTGGCCGCACTTAAGCGACTGCAGCTATCGAGCTCGGTGAAAAAAAAACTTGATTAACTCAGAATTTCTCCAGATATCATCAGATGTTCTACTGAGTGAATAAAAATTCACGATGGGATCGATCAATCAATCACTACTGATCTGCATTTAGGGTAGTCCCTTAGGTGGTAGATTCCCTATCTGTTGTTTTCCTTAAATGATTGCAAAGAAATTTATTGAACATCTCTCTTGGTAAGTTATTCCAAACCCTAACTCCTCTTCCTATATACGAGTATTTGACCCAAATTTGTCCTCTTGAATTCCAACTTTATCTTCATATTGTGATCTTTCCTTCTTTTAAAGACACTACGAATGTCATTCCACGCCATCTCTCCACTGACAGCTCGGAACTTACCACTTAGTCGAGCAGCTCGTCTCCTTTTTCCCAAGTCTTTCCGGCCCAAACTTTGCAACAATTTCCTAACGCTACTCTTCCGCCCGAAATCACCCAGAACAAATCGAGCTGCTTCTCTTTGGATTTTTCCAGTTCTTGAATCAAGTAATCCTAGTGAGGGTCCCATACACTGGAGCCATACTCTAGTTGGGGTCTTACCAGAGACGTATATGCCCCTGCTTTACATTCTTACTAAAACCCTTAAATACCCTCATAACCATGTGTAGAGATCTGTACCCTTTATTTACAATCCCTTTTATGTGATTACACCAATGAAGATCTTTCCTTATGTTAACACCTAGGTACTTACTAGGCCCCCAAAAGGAAAGTTCACCCTATCAACGCAGTAATTAAAAATGAGGGGACTTTTCCTATTTGTGAAACACACAACCTGACTTTTAACCCCGTTTATCATAGTGTTTGTTTTGTAATAACACATTTTGTAACAAGCAAAAACTTCTTACTCGTAGATTTAGCCAACGGCCGTAGCCATGTTGAAACACTGGATCCCATGAGATCTGCGAAGTTAAGCAACTTTGGGCGTAGTCAAGATTTGGATGGGTTGCCACGCGCTGTTGGTGGGGGTAAGGGAATGGAGGAGCGGAAAGGAACTGGCCACCAAACCGTACTTAAACTCCGGCTCAGGCACACTTCTGCGGAGGTTCGAACCTTCATTCGGGCAGAATACACCCTTACCTTAGCGTAGATTTTCTCCACTACACGAAAGATCATAAATTCATGGATGTTTTGGACTTAGAAGACGAGAGAGCGAGTACAGGTGATGATAATGATGATGATGATGATGATGATGATGATGATGATTGTTGCTTAAAGCGGCCTAACAGCAAAGTCATCATCCCCTAATGGCACGAGGTGCAATGAAATGAAAATTAAAACTTCAAAAGGAATCCACCGACTAGAACGGGGCTTCTCAGAGTGCATGCACCGGTGCATTGTACGGCGCAAGGTGCACAAGACGACTTCGCAAGGCTGACCAGAGTGCTGACTCCCACTCCTCGATTTTGAACAATACCTCTGTCTCTCTCTTTCCCTTCGCCTGTCTCTCTCGCTCCGCAGCGCTCCACCATCTCAGTCGAGTTGAGCCGAGCTTAGCCGAGCTTAGCCGAGCTTAGCCGAGTCACCCCGAGATAAAACGCTGATCCGAACTGAGCATAGTTGGACCGATGCACGGTGCATAGAACCTCTGCGCCTCGTTTTGCACGTTTGAAAAGTCCTGGACTACAATCTAAAACGAATGATAATTAAAAAATTATTGTGAAACAGAAACAATCACTGGATGAAATTCGCTATGCCTTAATTACTGGGATGATTCTTATTATCCAAAGGGATCCAAAATCCATATTATCGGCTCCTCACAATGGCACTAATCACTAGTAAATTAGAACCATGGTGTTTCTTCCACAGTGGTACTACTCCACAGTAATCCTCTCCCGTTGATACTAATCACATACCTAGCTGGAGGTCCTAGAGGTTCGCGTTCCCAAGGTAATAGTGATTATTATCTTACTTAGTGGTACTAATCAGAGGTAACGTAGACTCATGGTGTATCTCGCATAGTGGTACAAATCACAGGTAATACAGGCCCAAGGTATGTCACACACAATGGCACCACTCACAAGCAACGCAGACCCATGGTGTTCCGCACATACTGGGAATAATCACGGCACTGCCTTAGTGATGTACAGGCCGTACTGTAGCTCCGATGACGTCACACAAAGAGGCGAACTGTTTCCTCCGTCCGACCCGTGTAAAGCAAGGACATGATACGTCTGTACCTTTTGTAATTATGAAATTTTACAAATGCTGTATTGATTGTATTGATATTACAGGTGAGATCACTAACACCTGTAATCGCACCATAACTTGTAAGTCAGGTCTATGTAATTTTAGGAGAAGTAGGTTTGATGTGCGATCTACGCGGTCAAAGCTTCAGTGTTTTATTCGTCAATGTACCCAACAAATAACTAGTATGCATTAATACAAATATGGAGACAAGAAATGTACAATAATAAACTTTACTCCCATACCTCTAGATGGCCATAAATACAGTACGGTAGCTTTCTTGGGTTATTGTTTCTTGACACTTCTGGCACTATCCTTCGAAAACTTTCTTGAGACCCTTTCTTCCATACAAACATTTGTACCATTTTTTGTTTCGGAATAGCCCATGTTTTCCCAAATATTAATGCATTCATTAGCAAGATCTATTACCTACTTCCCACATTCACGGAAACTGCCGAGGAATTGTTTTTACTCGCATTAATTTGGGGGGAAAAAGACAACATTACTAACCCAAGAAATAACCATATGTAGCTTCCATTGGTTACTGTCCATTTTTATACTTGTTCTGCATCAACAATAAAACGCCCTGCTGTAAATCTGTGTAACAAGAAACTCAAAAGCAGAACTCATCATCAGCTCTGGAAAATGAGTGAAGCATACACCATTATTCTTCGTAACAGGTATTTTTCGGTTGGGATTTTCGTTTCTCATAAAGCTAACCTGCTCTCATACGAAGAAAATGAAAATAATATTTTACATTTGCTTGTATAGTTGTATTTTCGCCGTGGAACGCACAAGTTCTTAGCATTGTAGCAAATGCGAACTTTCACACACTGTATTTAAATTTGCAGCACATTATATTATATTTCCACAAAAACTTATTATACGATAACAATTAAATGAATAAATTCCACGAGAAGTATTACGTCACTTGAATTTACATTACTCACAACGTGAAGATACCATGCCTAACCTAAACTGTGAGGTCTCATTATCTTAACAACAGCTGTTTACGTAAATCCTGATGTGATAAATTTAAAGAAAAAACATGCAGAGTACTTAAATATATTATTCTGCCTCTCAACAGTCCAAATTATCTAAAGAATGCCCCCAATCCTTATGGATTACATTCACAAGTACAATTTGTAACATTCGCTTAGCTCGCTTCTATTGATCAGCTGATTGGTTTGGCGCGCTTTCTAAAGTGCGGCCTGTATATTACGAAGGCAGTGATCACGGGTGCCGTTGTGTTCCTCACTTAGTGGGACTAATCATAGGCAATGTAGACCCACGGTATAACACATTATGGCACCACCCACAGGCAACACAGACCCATGGTGTTCTTCATATAATGGTACTACTCCCATAGTAATCACCCCCTCCCTCTTGATACTAATCACAGACACAGCTGGAGTTCGTAGCGGTTCGCGTTCCTTAGGTAGTAGTGATTATTGCTCTAAAATGGAGCACAACCAGGCACATTTAGTAGTAAACCCGTACTAATCGCAAGTAACGTCGATCCATGCTGTTCCGCACGTAGTAGTACTAAGTAAAAGTAGTCTCATGGTTCTAATGCCATCATCTGTCGATCGCCCCTTTTAGTCGCATCTTACGACAAACAGGGGATGCCGTGGGTGTACTCTTCGTCTGCATCACCCACCCGCAGGAGCCTCTTGCGACATGCTGAGGGTAGATAGAGAGTGGCGATAAATCGAAACACAAATGAGTGTAACCACAAAACAAACCATTCAATTTAATTTAATTTCAAACTGCACCAAAAATCAGTGCAGTGTACACAATCGTACCGAATGAGTGAACCCTGGAACTTAGACTCCCAGACCGCCTGCGGTCTGCCAGAACTTCTAGTCGTCGTGGGAATTCACATAGTCCCATGGTACAGAGAGGTGGTCTGTGGTGTGGGAAGGAGTACCAGCAGCGAGGGACATCGCCTACCACAACACGAAGGACATTCACTCTTGTTTTCCAACTCGGGCTGTATTAAAGGTGATATGCAACTATTTATTTATTTATTTATTTATTTATTTATTTATTTATTTATTTATTTATTTATTTATTTATTTATTTATTTATTTATTTATTTATTTATTTATTTTGACTTTGGCAGTGGCAGTGGCAAAGTTAGGACTGTTGGCCCTTTCTTACACTTGCCTTCTTTTAAGAATAAACAAACCGTTCATACTAAAAAGTTTATTTCGAAAATCTCTCTCTCTGTACGCATTCCGAGCATGGACCGTACACGCCTTGCGTAAAACCACGCTCTTCAAGATAGCTACGAACGGGCGTTCCTGGTACAAAACATATCCAAAATTGTTTGGTGAAAAGCATGTGGCAAAACCTTTATGAAATCTCCCCCAAAAACAATCATTTTCCCACCAGATGAAATGGAATATCGGTAGCTATGATATATTTTAGAAGACGATTCACACACATCAATGAAAGACTTTTGCCATTGGGGCTTTATCCCATATTGAGCCGTGTTAATCGAATATCGTCAGCTGTTTGGAATTTAATTTTAATCTAGACGCCGAACATTTGTTTAAATTTAGGGGTATTTTGAATGCAATGTGCACTGTTCAACCGATGGGCAGCAAAACAGCAGCAGCTATTCCCGTCTATGTTACTGATATAACATGAAGCGCTAAATTGAACCACTTTTATATTATGTATCCTAAATGTTTTTCTAGTGCCTTCGGGACCATCGATGAAAGATGCATTCTTTACATTTGCGTTGTTTTGTTGGAGTACGTCAATGATTTATTAATAATTGAAAATTGTTCCTGGTTTGTTATGAGTACCACGTCCGCCAAATCAAGATTGAAAATTACCACATTAGTATGACACGGAGGATCGAATCTCTTCGCTAACTACCGGAATGGAAGGAGTTCACAGCCTCAGTGTTAAAATTACAACATGGAAAAAGTTAAAATTTCTTCGAAATCACTGAAGCTAACAAATATAGGGAGAGACGATATGGAGAAGGAAACGTTTAAATTTATCCCAAATCACTAGAAGCTAGTAAACATAGTGGGAACTACACAAGATGCAGTAAAATTGCGCTGAATAGCTTCTTCACGGCCAAGCGACTCGCAACACAGTCTGGAAGATACCGAAAACGTGAGCCGAAGTACAGCTGCCCAGGAAGACGTCGGACTGAGCATGCGTGCTTACCCCCTTCCACCTCCTCTATCGTGCCACATGCCTCAGCGCTCTCACGGTGCTGGACACGGTAGCTGGTAGCTAGAAAAGAGACGGTAGGTGTCACGAGATGGATGCGCAGTAGACTGCCGTGGTCGTGACGTCACTGGACCGTCCCTCCCATTACACTACGCATTGTTTGGCGAGTTCATATCAGTCTATATACTCTTTGGTGTCGGTGATTTCATTCTAGCAGTGAATTTCGGTGCATTGCTGTTCGTCTGCGGTTTGTACATTGTTTTTTTAATTATTTAATTACTTTCGAGGCTTGCAAATGTTTTGAAAGCAGTGAACTTGTGCATATCGTTCGTGAATGAAGTGAATTCCAGTGTATATGGCGTTTTTGTGCTGTTAAAATGCCGTGCTGTGCTGTGGCAGACTGTACAAACCATCCCAGACCTAATATACTTTTGTCAAATAGGGCTTCATGCTCTACTGGATATTCAATATTATTATTATTATTATTATTATTATTATTATTATTATTATTATTATTATTATTATTATTATTATTATTATGTTGAGTATTATATATTTTGTTAGCAACAAAAAAAGCAATAATGTTAGTACAGTACTTACTATTATCAGGAAAAGTAACAACATGCAGTATTTAATCTTGCGTATTTTATTTAGACTTTGAAAATCCACAGCCTGTTTTGGTTAATATTATTTCTTGATTGTTAAGCTCTGATTTATTTAATCTGTACGTGTGTGGGATTGGGAACTGTAAATACTAACATCTCCGGTATATTGGAACATTAAAAAATGATTTTTTTAAACATATTAGCAAAAGGTCTCACTATTCTGGATTTCGAAGTATATCTGCAATATTTACGAAAGCACCCAAATAAAATAATAAAAATAATAGTTCTATGCAATATCTTAGTGGTTTTCATGTGAAATTTTTTATTACAACATAAACGTAATTGTGATAAGAAATATAAGCGAGGTGCTCGGCACGCTGATTTGCAGTTAAGTTACAGCACCTGGCAGACGGCCCACGGTCCGCTGACGATACACGCTCCTGGTCGGCTGCGCATGACACCTACCGCGGCCTTGAAGTACTGGCGAGCTCTTTGGCCAATGAGAATGCTACATTTTTCTTTTATAATTTAAAAATAGACGGCAAGAAATGTTTATACTTTTTAAGGCACTGTGCAAACCTACAGGCAAAGAGCTTTTGTCAGAATGCTTGACGATGTTCTCTCAAACTCGTGACCACAAAAATCAGCCTAGTGATGTACTATACAGATAGATACTCTTGCACTGACTTACTGCCTTACGGCCTGCTGAGTAAAACCACATAGACCAGTTACCGATGTCAAGAGGTATCGTGCTGAACTGATGTTTAAATACTTTTAAGCTAAGATGCGTTGATCTTGGGCATATTAAAAATAAATCTTTTCTGGCAGAACCAAAATAATCAAGGGAACAAAATTATGAACATGCATAACGTACAATCTGAAGTCGGGAGTTTAAACTTGGAATCATGCTCAACTTATTAATCAACCAGAAGTTTGCAATTACCTCAAAACAACAACATCCAGTATACTACGTCATTAAACTTCCCAGCGTGAAGGAAATAAGGTGATTACAGAGAATGTTTCAAAAGGAACCCGAGAAGAAACGTTCGTTTGCGCTCACACGCGTTCTCACTCTCTCTCTCTCAAAAGCATTACCAGTTGATTTCAAGACCGGATTAATGTCTCAATTATCAAACTGTCACTTTACCGCTTTTGTGAATTTGTGTTTTAATTAAAGAGTTTATGGTGGGAGTGGTGGCGGCAAGAGAAACTTGAGAAATGAACCCAACTTCCTTCCCACTGTACAATGAAAATAAAAAAAACGCACCGAAGGACTCAAATAAATATAATTATTAATTGGAAGAAGTTTCGCAAGAGGAGTTTCTACATTTATCATCTCTTCTCCTCCCTCCATTCGTGGCTTCATTTATTAGTACCATGGTGTGAGTAAAAATTATTAAGTCTTAAAAAGAAAAAAAGCATTCGATTACATTCTCTTTCTCGTTATAGCTTCACATTTCTCGCAATGTTATTCTTGCTAAAAATACGTTTATTTACAGATAGCCTTGCAAAGACTTATGCTCGAACCAGGGACCCTATGAACCGAAGGGCAGTGCGCTGATCATTTAGTCAACGAGTCGGACAATAATAATACAAAAACAAAAAAAGACAACTCCGTACAGGCCATGAAGGCCCTTGGAGGAGTGGAACGTAAAGGCTTCCACCATTGTTAACCGCGGCACGTGATGGGGTAGAGTGGTTAGCTCTATGCCCGGCCGCCTTTGCCCCCAGGAATTAACCTGGTACTCATTTTTCGTGTAGGCTGAGTGAACCTCAGGGCCGTATGCACCTCCGGAAGTGGAAATCTCGTTTCTTAAATTTTACGACTTCCTGACGGGGATTCGAACCCACGTCCTTCCGGGCGAACCGAGCACGCCTTTACCCCCTCAGCCAGGTAGCCCCTAATAATAATAATAATAATAATAATAATAATAATAATAATAATAATAATAATAATAATAATAATAAAGATATCATACCGAGGGTAAAAAAATTCAAATATCTAGGGGAAATAATCCAAGAAAATGGTTTAGAAAATCTGCAGTAGAGGAGAGGGTACATAAAATGGAGAGAGCTTATGGTGTCACCAAAGATATCTACAATAAAAGACGCCTATCCAAAAATGCAAAAATAAGGCATTACAACACAGTAGTGAAGCCAGAATGCCTATATGCAAGCGAATGTCTGGCATTAAACTATAATTTAGATAAACTAGAAATATTAGAAAGGCGAATCATGAGGAAAATATTAGGCCCACAAAACACAGCAGAAGGTTGGAAATTACGAAGTAATGCTGAAATATATAAAAAAAATAGAAAATATATCAGATGTAATGAGGAAAAGGAGACTTATGTTGTTTGGACACTTATATCGAATGCAAGATAGTAGATTAACCAGTAAGATTTTCAGATATTTGTGGGGTAAGAAATCAACGACAAGCTGGGTCAATGAAGTAAGAAAGGATTTAGAAAAAAACAATATAACAACAGAAGAAATAAATAATAGAGAAGGCTTTCGGGAAATAGTATTGAAAATAGAAGGATTCCAAGGTAGGAAAGTAAAAAAGACTGGTTCAAAGTGGTCTGAAGACAGAAAGAAGAAACATAGTGAACAGATGAAAGCGTACTGGAATAAAAGGAAAGAACAAAGAAGAAGGAATTGAAATTGGCACATGGTCCTCTGGTGGCCCATTCGAAAGAAGAAGAAAGATATCATACCAAAAAACTCACTACATGGAAGGATCTCTTCGATACCTAGATGGACAACCAATAAAAACACAATATGGCAAAATATCCCAAGTGTCTAAATTCAAACATCTTTGAGAAGTCATGACTGAATCATGAAGCAAAGAAAGGGCCTCTAAATCACAAAGAACATAGAGACTCACTTCGAACCGGTATAATAAACAATACATATTCCGAAATGCAAAATTAAGGCGTTACAGCACCGTAATCAAGCCTGAGGCACTGTATCACCGATCATTGGGGGCAGATCATTGATTAAAGATGTAGAAAAGCAAGAAAGAAAAATCTTAGGGAATCTGGATGATAAGGAAATCTCATGACCTGTACCAACACTCGGAGAAAATCTCACACATTTAGGAAAAGTCGTTTGAAATTCTACGGACTGTTCTCAGAATGAGTTATCAGAGATTGACCAAACGAATTCGGAACCTTTCCCTATTAATAAAAGTTAAAAACAATTGATCGTTCGAAGTTGGGCCGGCCTCGCGGTGTAGGGGTAGCGCGCCTGCCTGTTTCAACCGGGGGTCCCGGGTTCGATTCCCGGCCAGATCAGACATATTTACCTGCATCTGATGGCTGGTTCGAGGTCCACTCAGCCTACGTGATTACAATTGAGGAGCTATCTTGACGGTGAGACGGCGGCTCCGGTCTAGAAAGCCAAGAGGGAATCCGTCCTGCTGACCACTCGACACCTCGTAATCTGCAGGCCTTCAGGCTGAGCAGTGGTCGCTTGGTAGGCCATGGCCCTTCGGGGCTATTGCGCCATGGGGGGGGGGGGGTTCGAAGTTGGAAAATATCTCCAGGAAACAGACATCACAGTTGACATTGTGTTAGACAGATCTAAGTTCAAAAAATTAGTAGACAATCACCGCTTTACACACCATTTCAAGCACTACCACCAACAAAACCTGGTCAGAAGATCGCAAGAAAAGCCACAGCAAAGGGATTCACTAACGTGCCAGTAAATCTACAGACGTGCATTCTTCAAATTTAAGCACCCGTAAATGCCAACCGACTGCGTCAGGATTCGATGACGCAACCTTGAACACAGGTGACGAAAGCCTAACGAACTGTCCTATCAAATATAAGAAAAGAAATGTTGTTACCTTGTTGTGCTGTCTTTTTAATATAATATCAATTTTGTTCGGATTTTAATACAACTTAGGAAATTACTTCCATATTGTCCGACTCGTTGGCTGAACGGTCAGCGTACTGGCCTTCGGTTCAAAGGGTCCCGGGTTCGATTCCCGGCCGGGTCGAGGATTTTAACCTTAATTGGTTAATTCCAATGGCACGGGGTCTGGGTGTATGTGTTGTCTTCATCATCATTTCATCCTCATCAAGACGCGCAGGTCGCCTACGGGAGCCAAATAGAAAGACCTGCACCTGGCGAGCCGAACCCGTCCTGGGATCTCCCGGCACTAAAAGCCATACGACATTTAATTTCATGTTTTACTTCCATATTGGTCAATTGTTGATGTGTGGGGTCATCAGTCAATAGACTGGTTTGATGCAGCTTCCTATGCCACCCTATCTTGCGCTAATCTTTTCATTTCTACGTAAATACCACATCTTACATCCTCTCTAAACTGTTTGTCTACCCCTACCATTCGTACCGCCTACACGACCCACAAAAACCAACTTCAAGTACTGAGTGTCCTATCATTCTCTCTCTTCTGGTCAAATTTATCCAAATCAATCCCCTCTCTCCAATTCGATTCAGTATCTCTTAATTCGTGATTTGATCAACCTATCTCACCGTCAGCATTCTTCTGTAACACCACATTTCAAAAGCTTACCGGGCGAGCTGGCCGTGCTGTTAGGAGCGCGCGGTTGTGAGCTTGCATCCGGGAGATAGTGGGTTCGAATCCCACTGTCGGCAGCCCTGAACATGGTTTTCCGTGGTTTCCCATTTCCACACCAGGTAAATGTTGGGGCTGTACCTTACTTAAGGCCACGGACGCTTCCTTCCAACTCCTAGGCCTTTCCTATCCCATTGTCGCCATAAGACTTATCTGTATCGGTGCGACGTAAAGCCACTAGAAATAAAAGCTTCTATTCTCTTTCTTTCTGAGCTAGTTATTGTTCTTGTTTCGCTTCCATACAAAGCTGCACTCCGGATGAATGTCTTCAAAAACAGCGTTCTAATTCCTACATCAATATTCGAAGGGAAGAAATTTCTATTTTTAAGAAAAGCCTTTCTTGCTTTAGCTAGTCTGTATTTTATGTCCTCCTTACTTCTGCCATCATTAATTTTACTTTTCAATTAACAAATTGCACTACTTCCTTTAAGACTTCATTTCCTAATTTAATGTAATATTTCCTGCATCACCTGACTTCGACTGCACTCCATTACTTTTGTTTTGAACTTATTTATTCTCATCTTGAACTCCTCCAAGACTCTGTCCGTACCATTCAGCAATTTCTCCAGATCTTGTTCAGACTCAGATAATATAATATCGCCAAATCTGACAGTTCTGATTTCCTCTCTTTGGAATGAGATTCCCTTTCCAAATCCCCACTTCGATTTCCCTTACCGCCTGTTCTATATAAACACTGAAAAGGAGAGGGGGGCAAACTGCAGCCTTGCGTAACTCCTTTCTGGATTGCTGCTGCTTTTTCATAGCCTTCAACTCTTGTCAATGTAGACTTATTTTTGTACAGACTGTAGATAATTCTTCGTTTTTGTTATCCGATTCCGATCACGTTCCGAATCTTAAATAGCCTTGTCCAATCAACGTTATCGAATACCTTGGCCAATTATTATTCGCCATCTAGATTTCCCTGTGTCCGTCTCCTCGGCTGAATGATCAACATACTGGTCTTCGGCTCAGAGCGCACCGGGTTCGATTCCCGTTCGATCGGAGATCGAGCGAGTGGCTGCACGGTTTGGGTCACGTAGCTACCAGCTTCCATTCGGGAGGTACTGGGTTCAAACGCTACTGTCGGGAGACCTGAAGATGGTTTTCCGTGGTTTCCCATTTTCACCAGGTACTGTACCTTAATTAAGGCCACGATCGTCGATTTCTTGCAATGTTCAGCACGTGAGTTAGTTGAGTTACCTATCAATTTTTCGTTGTTTCATTGAAATGTTTAACGTTGGCCACATGTTTACTCAGATATATATTAGACTGAGTCTCATCGACTATATTATTAAATGAAAAGTCCTTAATTAGCGAAGAAAACTTAGTGTGAACGTGTATTCATGTGAGGCTGAAGGTTAAGAATATCGCTCTGCAGTTTTTTTAATTTTGTAGTTTATTTGTGTACTCTTATATCTCTTACCGTGTTTTGTGGATCAGAGAGGGGCGAAAGAAGGTGTGGGCTTGAACTACGATATCAAAAATTAATTGAAAACTTTAAATAAAGGTTATATTTCTTTTCAGAATCTCAAACTTAACAAACAATATTTTCAGCTACTGGTAGTCAGGTAAAAAAGCAATTCATGCAAAATAGAAAACCCCAGTTTTGAGCTTCAAGCTCCAGATTTACAAGTTTCCACGTGTGTAGTTTAGATGAATAAGTAGAGAAATCTCCAAAACACCAATTAAGAGCACTTTGCTCCAACGGTTACAAATACAGCCTTCCAAAGGCACCCCTCAATATTACAACAAACTGAGAAAAGAGCTTACCTGCTCTCCAACTTCAACCTAGGAGACTACGCTCCCAGTTTCTTACAGCCCACTCAAGGCAACATTACACAAAAATCTTACAAGTTTCTGGCCGCTCTAGGCCCAACCTATGGTTTATAATTTGGAACACAGTGGTATATATTAGCCAAACTACTGGGCCTTCGTGGAAAGGAAGAACAGGTTAATATTATTGGTCCAAACACAAAATGGATGGAGGTGTACACTTGCGCTCCTTGAAAAACCAAGAATAAAACCCTAATTGGGCTCGCGGCCCGATGATACAGAGGCTAATCCCAAGCTACTGAGGTGACTAGAATGAACAAGTTACTTGATAAATTACAGGAGAAAAACGGTCACAAAATCGTAGCCACCTCAAGATAAATGGAAGGGGAACTCGAGAGGGTAACGCACTCTCTATCCCCGATTTACAATTTAAGACTTTATGAAATTTTACATTGGAAGAAGTTTAAATTTTAGAAAACAGCTGGTTACATAGTTATAAATTAGAACCTTCCCCTAGTGTAAGTCTGCGGAGGTAGCTACAGAGATGTAAAACTTGTGGCCATTATCTGGGCTGATGCACTGCCTGCCGAAGAATGAGGCTCCCCGCCTCCTGTCTTAACACACATACTCAGAACTTCGACGATCAATAAGACAAGGTAACTTGGAAAGCCACAACTTATATACCCGAGGGGATGGTTCTAGAATGCTCTGGACTAAATCTGGACACACCCTCTCATTTCATTGCCTATATCAAAACCAACAAGAAGACGGTGATTGGTAGAAAAATAATTACAGAAAATTAGTGATTGGCCAGACTCAAAAGCTGGCGTAAAGAGAAGGAATTGTTGCAAACCTAGAAATATTAAAATAAATGAAATTTAATTTAGTTGCGAAAACCCATGAACACAAAACTTATTCAAATCTTTAATTATTCCACCTTGCACCAGAGTGCATGACCTCAGTTTTTATAGTAGAGGCATCTATGAAAAAAAGTTCAAACTTCTTGATGTACACCAAAACAAAACAAGAAATCCAGTCAGTTTAGGAAACTTTAAAATAACAAACTTCTCAGTTATTCAGTAATGACATCTTCTGAACCATTTGCCAAATTTATGTATTAGCGGTTTCACGAGTTGTTCGCTAGATAGAGTTCCTTGAGGCGCTGCTTTTAAATGTGCGGAGTTGAGGTGTACCTCCCGGTACAATATCCATAGTGTAAAATTAATTGAGTTAGTGCATTCAATTTTTTATTATCAACCACGATGTGTATATAATTGAATTACGGTTATCAGTGAGAGAAATAACCATGCTAAGAGTTGCTGTGTGCGTGGCTGCAAAGCCAATTATAAACGAGGAGATTACACTCCAGTATTTGTGTTTCCTTCTGATAAAGAAAGAGTTAGGTTATGGAAGAAGGCTGTTCCTAAGAAGAAACTAATAGTTAATCACCACACAGTTGTGTGTATCAACCACTTTCCTGAAGACTAAATCCTGGAGGATATAAGAGTGTCTCGTCCAGACGGTGAATTAAAACTTCAAAAACATGGGTAACATTAGGTATGTTTTTATGTAATCAGACTTACGGCTTATTTAAATTCGGTGTATTTGAAAATTCAAGTCCTATTTATGCATTTTATAAATGTATTGTGAAATAAGACGGCTGAGATTTTTCCTATCAAACTTCATATCATAGGAAATGGAACAGGGGCATTCTATTAAAACAGAACACGAAAATAATTGTATAGGCATTATTTGTCGTTTACAAATCTGACTTTTTAACAATAACTGAATTTCATGAGAACGACAGTAAATGTTTTGTTATTGTTGGAGGTTAGCTTACTCGTAATCTCTCTTGTAGGTACTGAATTGGTGGTACAGAAATATTTTACATTTGTAGTATATTGTACTAGTCCAGCGCAGTGAAGAGTTTGGCCTGTTTGTCAACGCTTCCAAGACCAAAGTTGTAGTCTTCTCTAAAAGAAAAATTCCAGAAACCCTGTCAATAAACAGCAGTAAGATTGAACAAGTATCCTCCTTCAAATACTTGGGTACTGTGCTAGATGAGGAATGTGATTCCAAGAGAGAGATAAAATCTAGAATAGAACAGGCCAGGAGGCAATTTTTTAGCATTAAACAGCTCTTTACAAAATCGGACCTAAGTGTGCAATTACGAATGCGAATGATTCGGTGCTAAGTATTCTCCATTTTTCTCTTTGGATGTGAAAGCTGGACCCTTGACCAAAATCTAGAAAAAAGAATTGATGCTTTTGAAATGTATCTATATCGCCGCCTACGCCGAATACCTTGGGTGCTGAAAATTTCAAATGACGAAGTCCTTCATCGCATGAAGAAACAAAAAGAACTATTACTTACTGTTGAAAAAAGAAAAACCCAATATCTAGGGCACATTATGAGAGGCGAGAAGTACCAGCTATTACAACTCATCATTGAAGGTAAAATACAGGGGAAAAGGTCTGTTGGCAGGAGGAAGAATTCATGGCTGAAGGACATCCGAAGATGGCACAACTGCACTTCAGAAGATGCTTTCCATGCTGCAACATCACGTCCAGAGCTGGCTATGTGGACCGCCAACCTCCGCTAGGGGAAGGCGCCTCAAGAAGAATTGGTTGCATGTTTTCTACCAGTGTGTATTATGTGAATGTTCCAGTTGACTAGAAAATGGACAGAAATGGCAAGAACATGTAAAGTATTAGCCTATACTCACAGAAACGAACGGATATACGCCAGAAATAGAACGTTACGGGGAAGGATATGCACTGTATGTCAGAATTAACAAACATTTTGGATTTATGAATAGTTTTTGTTTTTATAAGGTGTTAACAGTTTCTTAAGTAATTTATACGAGTGTGTTAATCAAAGCGGAGCGAAATGGGTATCACCTTCAAGTCCCACCCGAAGCATGACATCATCAGAGCTACAGTACGGCCTGTATATCACGACGACAGTGGCAGTGCACAGTGAGACAAGATGGCGACAGGAGCCGAGAAAGCGTTTGTTGTGCTTGAAATGCACACACACCCGTCTGCCATAACAGTGCAACGACACTTCAGGACGAAGTACCACAAAGATCCACCAACTGCTAACTCCATTCGGCGATGGCATGTGCAGTTTAAAGCTTCAGGATGTCTCTGTAAGGGGAAATCAACGGGTCGGCCTGCAGTGACGGTTCACGCGTGGTCCACAGAAGTCGACGGTAAAAGCAAGCAGAGAATTGAACATACCACAGCCGACCGTTTGGAAAATCTTACGGAAACGACTAAAGCAGAAGCCTTATCGCTTACAATTGCTACAAGCCCTGACTCCCGATTACCGATGACAAAGTCAAACGCCTTGAATTTTCGGCGCGGTTGCAACAGTGTATGGAAGAGGATGAGTTTAGTACGAAACTTGTCTTCAGTGATGAAGCAACATTTTTTTGTTAGTGGTGCAGTGAACAGACACAATGTGCGAATCTGTGGGGGAGTAGAGAATTCTCACGCTATCGTGCAGCACACTCGAAATTCGCCTAACGTTTGTGTGTTTTGTGCAGTCTCACGGTTTAAAGTGTACGGCCCCTTTTTCTTCTGCAAAAAAATCCGTTATAGGATACGTGTATCTGGACATGCTGGAAAATTGGCTCATGCCGCAATTGGAGGACAGCGCGGACTTCATCTTCCAACAGGATGGTTCTCCACCCCTCTTCCCTGGTTATGTTCAATTCTTAAACAGGAGATTGCCAAACTGATGGATCGGTCGTGGTGGAGCTGATGATCAGCAATTCAAGTCATGGCCTCCACGCTCTCCTGAATCGTTTTTGGGTTTATAAGGTGTTAACAGTTTCTTAAGTAATTTATACGAGTGTGTTAATCAAAGCGGAGCGAATGCCTATCACCTTCAAGTCCCATCCGAAGCATGACATCATCAGAGCTACAGTACGGCCTGTATATCACGATTTCTTTGGGTGGGGTTACGTGAAAGACTCAGTGTTTACACCTCCTCTCCCAACGAACCTGCCAGAACTGCGAGCTCGCATCAACCGTGCTAGGGACATGCTGCGCCGAGTGTGGGACGAACTTGATTATAGGCTTCATGTCTGCAGAATCAATAAAGGGGCACATATCGAACATTTGTAAACCTCAAAAATATTTTCTCAGTTTTCTATGTGTGTGCAGAGCCTTGTGACAATATACCAAATAATAAAGTTATTGTAGAGCTTTGGAATCGCTCAAAACATTTGTAATAACCGTGTATTTATTGCCAAGTATGGACGACAGGTGTGTGGAGGACATCACAGCCTGCACGATCCTGTATCGCTAATTTCAGAATAAACCCCAGCCGTAAGACATATTTATGCCCAAAAGAACATCAAAGAACAGCACAGTCAATCATTAATCACCACTGATCTGCAATTATGACTGTCTCCCACGTGGCAAATTCCCGTTCAATATCTTACCTAGTCTTTTCTTAAATGTTTTCAATGAAATGGTGGTGGTGATTATTGTTTTGAGAGGAAGTACAACTAGGCGACCATCCTCCATATAACACTAATCAGAGAGAGAATATAGAAGGGATCCGACACTTCGAAAAATGAAGGATGCGGCCAAAGGAAGACAAGGACCACGAAGGGCGTGAAAATGAAAGACTCCCTAGGCCTCGAGTGCTCTGATACCGTTGGGGGTCAGAAAAGAACAAGAGTTAACCAAGGGAGGTCAGATAGGATAGATAAAAGTGACGAGCCTGCCACAGGTAAGTGGAAGCAATGCCGGAACTTATCTAAGGGCCCCATGGTTGCCAACCCACACTCCAAAGTTCAGAGCCCCTGAGGCCCAATTTAGTTACCTCTAACAACAGGCGGGGGATACCGTGGGCGTTATTCTACCACCCCACCCACAGGACGGCTTGCAATGAAGTTGGAAATTTATCGAATATCTCCCTTGGTAAGCCAACGGCCGTAGTCGTGTTGAAACACCGGATCCCTTGAGATCTCCGAAGTTAAGCAACATTGGGCGTGGTCATGATTTGGATGGGTTGCCACGCGCTGTTGGTGGGGGTAAGGGAATGGAGGAGCGGAAAAGAACTGGCCATCCTACCGCACGTAAACTCCGGCTCAGGCACACCTCTGCGGAGGTTCGGACCTGCCTTCGGGCAAAATACACCCTTACCTTACCTTACCTTGCTAAATTATTCCAATAATTCCAATAATTGAAATCACCAAACAAACCGCACATAACTCCAGCAGTGATTATAAAGCATTTTCTTTTATTTTCATGAAAATGTAAGAAATACTAACCTCCGTCACATGTTAGTTTCAAGGAAATAAGATCTGTCTGCTAGTTGCTTTACGTCGCACCGACACAGATAGGTCTTATGGCGACGATGAGACAGGGAAGGGCTAGGAGTGGGAAGGTAGCGGCCGTGGCCTTAATGAAGGTACAGCCCCAGCATTTGCCTGGTGTGAAAATGGGAAACCACGGAAAACCATTTTCAGGGCTGCCGACAGTGGGGTTAGAACCTACTATCTCCCGAATACTGGATACTGGCCGCACTTAAGCGACTGCAGCTATCGAGCTCGGTGGGAATAAGATAAGCTATGTAATACCGGTTCCAAAAGTGTTAAGAATTGAGGTCTATTCAATATCCACTAACGTTCATCCGATTTCACAATAATATCTGAAGGAAGGCAGTCATATTTGTTGTCAATAAAATTTTGGACACTATTCCTCCAACGCAATACGTGCCTGTTAAATGGAGTCAATTTATCGATGGACCACTCCAACTTTCTGGCTTCCCGCACTTAGCCACATAGCCCTATCATCTTTGCGACAAGAAAAATGCTCTCATTCGGGAGTACAAAAACATACGCAGAACTCCCTCTCTTCCTGTACACGCTGACATCTACGTAATTGAGCAGAACAGACTCCCATCTAGACACCCTCTTCTGAAAACAGCAAGGGTGATTGCGAAAGATGGGTTCAATATAACTGAGTACGGCAGACCGATGCTACAGCTGACCAGCTTAACCCTGGAATGGAAACATGGGGCATACAGTACCCCAGAGAAATTTGTTTTCGCTATCACTTTATGTTGATACTGTGAACGCCGTATGATGTGACTTTTCTTCGGAGGAAGTCAGCATTCGAATCATTTTATTCACGCTGAGAGAAATGGTAGTTTAGGGAAAGGCTAAAATATAATTCTCAAATATTTATGTTATTTATGTTATTTGGCGAGCTCTTCGCTGTCATGGCGTCCCTGAAGAGTATGTAAGCTGGGTGCAACTTCTGTATCGCAATTCCACTAGTGTTGTCCGGAGTCCTGCTGGAATCTCTCCGCCTTTCGATATCACTGTGGGTGTTCATCAAGGTTCTGCCCTTTCACCATTGCTATTCATCCTCTGCATGGATACGGCAACAGCTGACATACAGACTTCACATCCCTGGACCCTTCTTTATGCCGATGATGTGGTACTTGCACAAGAAACCCGTCCTGAACTCCAGCATCAGGTTCAAACGTGGAAGGACAGACTGGCTGAAAATGGACTGCACCTCAATATCCAGAAGACAGAATACCTGGAATGTGGCCCCCAAACCAGAGGTACCATAAGTATCAGTGAAGAAGACCTGCAGAAGACCATGCAATTTAAGTACTTAGGATCCGTCGTCACCTCAAACTGTGACACCACTCCTGATACTCGGATGAGGGTAAATGCAGCTTGGCTCAAGTGGAGACAGGTCACTGGAGTCCTCTGTGATAAAAAGATGCCTCAATATCTAAAGGCAAAAGTTTATAAGAGTGTGGTACGGCCAGCAGCGATCTATGGGACTGAATGTCGCCCCATGACGAAACAACAGGAGCAAATGTTGACAACCATGGAGATGAAGATGCTTCGATGGTCCATGGGGCTGACCCGATGTGACCACATAAGGAACACGGACGTCCGGCAAAGGTTTGGTGTCGCGCCCATCATAGACAAAGTGAGGGAAGCCCGTCTCCGCTGGTACGGCCACGTCATAAGAAAACAGGACGACTCAGTTGCCAAAACAGCGCTCCACATCAACCCAGAGGGAACAAGACCACGAGGAAGACCGGCAAAGAGATGGACTGACAACATCAGGGCAGACATGCACCGTGTTGGCTTAACACCAGAAGATGTCAACGACAGACAGAAATGGAGGAGATGGAGCAAAGCAGCAGACCCTGCAAGTCGGGATTAATGCTAAGAAAGAGAGAGAGTTGTCTTATCGATAAATACTGCGTAACTAAAGTTATATAGAATTAAATTTCTGATCATTTATGTCTTATACATTTTTTTACCGTACCGGCAATGATAACAGAGATATTCATGAATTTTGTATTTTTGTTGCTAAGTCCATATCAACGCCGAGCCACGAGAAAATTTAATAAAAATCGGTAAACTTATATAGAGTCGGGGAATAAGACACTACAGTCTAAGATACAAACGATTTTATTCAGCTGGATGAAATAGTAGTCTTGGAAAAGGTGCCTAAAATTTAATTTTTAAATACAGTACCTTGTTATTGGCCCTATCCAAAAGCACCACATAGCAGAATTCATAGAGAATACAATTTCCGATCATTTATATTTTATTCAGTTTTACCGTACCGACTATGATAAAAGTGGTATTTCAGAGTCGGAAGAAAACTAAATGTGAAATCGAAAACTTATAAAATTCATCAAATAACATTACGCTGTAACGTTCTTTGTCTCTTATGCTGCCACCCATCTCCCATAGATGGGTTTACTGCTGCGTACCGAGTATAACAGCCTGCCTGAATACTGGCAGGAAATAGCAGGAGAGTTTGATAACTTTCTTCTCTAGCGTACCATGCCTGTGGTTCATACATTTTCTGATACTGCCGGTACGTAACACACTGGTTCATCATGGCATTCCAGCTAATCAATCCCTACTCTCAGGCACTGATCGGAATGAGCAGTGTGTACATTTAAGGGAATAATGGCAGAGGAGTGTTCACGACTGTCTGCGGCCTGGTCATTCCAGCTCTGGAACTTTGGACTGTTAGATCGGCAGCGTACTACTGTTCGTTAAAAGTGAGAAAATGTGTGGTTTTTCATTTGATCGAGTATTTCATATGATAGCATTGCTTTTAATCGCGACATTCCTACTGGCGTCATTGTAGTGACCTATGTCGATTTCAGTTGGGAAAACCACTAAGGCAGTCTTTCTGAGGATGTAGAAAGGCAGGAGGAGAGTGAGCGTCTGCCATTATAATGAAAACTTCACATTACAATGAAAATTCCCTAACCCAATCTTCACATAAAAAAAGACGTTTGGTGACTTCCCCGTCGCGTTTCTAGGGTAACGTTAAGAGCTATGCAATTTAATATAATCTTACTCACAACGTGTACACTACCTAACCTAGAATTATGTAGACAATGTAGAATTCCGTAGCGAAGCACGGGTACATCAGCTAGTTTCACAATAAAATGCATGAAAGGATAAATGAGAGCAGTAATAAACATCATTGGTACTTAAATTAGGAAGAGAAAGGTTCGTTCTAAAATCTATTGTAATTGCCTGACATTCTTCTGGTAGGCCTATCTGTGTTTCCTCCTTGGCTCGCCTTTTCCTCCGATAAAAAAAGTATTAGATCTCCATTTATGCAGCTTCATATTCATCAAAAGGGCCTTCTCTTCCTCTAGCATCTGATAGTTTTAATTTCTCAGCCTCAGATCTCTTTCCATTTGCTTTATGTTTGTCACATGTACTACATGTATCAGTACGTGGATACCGAAACGATATACTGAATTTTGTAACAAACATTTCTCTACATATTTTCATAGGAAACACTGTTTGCTGGATATTTCTCTTCAATACATTTCATGGCTAATACACTACTTTTGATTCATTCACACTATGTGGGTCTTATTTTTAGTAGACAATTCACCTCATACCTCATCATCATCATCATTACACGTATCTGTTTTTTTTTATTTTAATACACTTGACGGAACAAGTACTAAACCATACCGAAAAAATTACAAGTACGCCTGCATGGTCACAGTGAACAAACAATACGGAAATATACAGAACTCGGCGAAAAACAGCAGCTGTTAAGGAAGAAGACTTGGACTCTTTCGGCTATAAAGTTGACTTCAAGTATTTACACACGTATTTTCCTAATGTTGAATACTTGGAGTGCAGTTTACACATTTTGAGAGAATGTGACATCGAGGCGTATTTGAAGAAAAGACACTCCTTGCGTACCGTAGGTTTTCGCTGTGAAACATACGGTATGAAGTGTATCGTGCCACACTTACCAGTATGTACAGCTTTGAAAACACTGACTCTATATTGTCTGTGTGACCAAATTGGGCGCCAACCTGTTCACTTAGCAGAACATTTAAAACAGATGTTATCGTTAATATTCCGAGATCTATATTCTTTACCTGGTCCTAGTGGAATTAGATTTGCAATGGCCAGGGTGCTTTCATTTTCACGGGCTTCTTGGTTCTTACATTTCTAATGCTCATTCTTTGAAGAGTCGAATATCTTCCATTTTATAATCTGATGTATGCTCAGATAGGACGGTTGTGCATTTGTACTTCCTGTTAAACCAGTAACTACCCATTCTCCTACACGCCTTTCTCTTTACTCTTGGCAAGCCCGATTACAAACCTTCTGTAGTAATATCCTAAGAGCTTGAAAATGACATTACAAACTGAAAATATTTGTTTCTTTTCCAGCTGTTTGCCAATGGAGAGTAATTCAAATCTACTACCTGCCGATGTTCGTTCGTTCGTAATCTGTTTACCCTCCAGGGTCGGTTTTTCCCTCGGACTCAGCGAAGGATCCCACCTCTACCGCCTCAAGGGCAGTGTCCTGCAGATTCAGACTTTTGGGTCGGGGCTACAACTGGGGAGAATGACCAGTACCTTGCCCAGGCGGCCTTACCAGCTATGCTGAACAGGGGCCGCGGAGGGATGGGAAGATTGAATGGGACAGGCAAGGAAGAGGGAAGAAAGCGGCCGTGGCCTTAAGTTAGATACCATCCCGGCATTTGCCTGGAGGAGAAGTGGGAAACCACGGAAAACCACTTCCAGGATGGCTGAGGTGGGAATCGAACCCACCTCTACTCGTTGACCTCCCGAGGCTGAGTGGACCCCGTTCCAGCCCTCGTACCACTTTTCAAATTTCGTGGCAGAGCCGGGAATCGAACCCGGACCTCGGGGGGTGGCAGCTAATCACGCTAACCACTACACCACAGAGGCGGACACCGGCCGATGTCCTCTTGGAAACATTGGTTGATCCCTCGACCCTAGGTCGTTTATGACTTTTATGCTGTGTCTTTGAGGAATATTTCGCAGTAGGGCTATGTCCAATATATCGTCGTCGACCTGATCGTTTAGACACTTCAAAATGCAAAATATCTTCAAAATAGGCATTAATGCACGAAACGGGCATTTATTGGCACTATAAAGTCAATGTATTTCCTTCACAAATCGACTGAAACAGATTATAGACTTATGAGCCAACAATTTTGAGTTGAGGATAAAAATAGGTATTTATGACAAAATCCTCGCCTCAGTTATTATAGAAGATTTAAGAAATGCAGAGCTTAGGACCGTAAATTATAAATCTTGTGTTTGTGAGGGCCTTAGTATTGTGCTGGCCTTCGAGCAAAGGACGCAATAAGAAACCCGAGTGTGATGACACGATCTCGGATGTTAGGCAAAAACTTTTTTTTTTTTTTGCTATTGGCTTTACGTCGCACCGACACAGATAGGTCTTATGGCGACGATGGGATAGGAAAGGGCTAGGAGTTGGAAGGAAGCGGCTGTGGCCTTAATTAAGGTACAGCCCCAGCATTTGCCTGGTGTGATAATGGGAAACCACAGAAAACCATCTTCAGGGCTGCCGATAGTGGGATTCGAACCTACTATCTCCCGGATGCGAGCTCACAGCCGCTTGCCTCTAGGCGCACGGCCAACTCGCCCGGTAAAAGACCTATTTTGTTCCTTAAGAGATAACTTAAAATGTTGTATTTACATGTTTCATGTATTTATAAGGTTAAAAACGGTGGTCGTATACTGCCTAAATTGGCGTTTTAACCTATTTTTGTCTCTATATTCCTATAATTGCTATAATTTACCCCTAAATCGATTAAAAACGCTTTTAATTTAATCGGAGAAAAATATTTGCGGACTCGTTGTCAGTATCTTGAATAGTATTTTACTGAAATTCTTTTCAGACAAAATGTGAAGCTGTAAACCAATTACCACTCCCGGAAGTCCTTAAGAACCTCCCGCTGTGAATATACTCCCTTTGTCTGTGTGTCACGAGGTGGGGGACAGTGTCCATTGACCTGCTGGAAACGAAACTCTTCATTACATTCTGTGAGAAACTTTCAGTGCGTCCGTTTGCTCAGTGTGTGCATTATGCCGAAAAAGGCAGCTTCCAAGACATCCTTAATTAAACAGTGGTTGCAGGAGTTTCCCCATTTCACGTCGGATGGAAAAAATACACTGACTGACAGAGCAAATGCAACACCCAGAAGGAGTGGTCAGAACTTTATGCCAATTGCAGGGTAGACTGACGTCACTGAGGTATGCTCATGATGTGAAATGCGCCGCTGTGCTGCGCACGTAGCGAACGATAAATGGGACACGGCGTTGGCGAATGGCCCACTTCATACCGTGATTTCTCAGCCGACAGCCATTGTAGAACGTGTTGTCGTGTGCCACAGGACACGTGTATAGCTAAGAATGCCAGGCCGCCGTCAACGGAGGCATTTCCAGCAGACAGACGACTTTACGAGGGGTATGGTGATCGGGCTGAGAAGGGCAGGTTGGTCGCTTCGTCAAATCGCAGCCGATACCCATAGGGATGTGTCCACGGTGCAGCGCCTGTGGCGAAGATGGTTGGCGCAGGGACATGTGGCACGTGCGAGGGGTCCAGGCGCAGCCTGAGTGACGTCAGCACGCGAGGATCGGCGCATCCGCCGCCAAGCGGTGGCAGCCCCGCAAGCCACGTCAACCGCCATTCTTCAGCATGTGCAAGACACCCCGGCTGTTCCAATATCGACCAGAACAATTTCCCGTCGATTGGTTGAAGGAGGCCTGAACTCCCGGCGTCCGCTCAGAAGACTACCATTGACTCCACAGCATAGACGTGCACGCCTGGCATGGTGCCGGGCTAGAGCGACTTGGATGAGGGAATGGCGGAACGTCGTGTTCTCCGATGAGTCACGCTTCTGTTCTGTCAGTGATAGTCACCGCAGACGAGTGTGGCGTCGGCGTGGAGAAAGGTCAAATCCGGCAGTAACTGTGGAGCGCCCTACCGCTAGACAACGCGGCATCATTGTTTGGGGCGCTATTGCGTATGATTCCACGTCACCTCTAGTGCGTATTCAAGGCACGTTAAATGCCCACCGCTACGTGCAGCATGTGCTGCGGCCGGTGGCACTCCCGTATCTTCAGGGGCTGCCCAATGCTCTGTTTCAGCAGGATAATGCCCGCCCACACACTGCTCGCATCTCCCAACAGGCTCTACGAGGTGTACAGATGCTTCCGTGGCCAGCGTACTCTCCGGATCTCTCACCAATCGAACACGTGTGGGATCTCATTGGACGCCGTTTGCAAACTCTGCCCCGGCCTCGTACGGACGACCAACTGTGGCAAATGGTTGACAGAGAATGGAGAACCATCCCTCAGGACACCATCCGCACTCTTATTGACTCTGTACCTCGACGTGTTTCTGCGTGCATCGCCGCTCGCGGTGGTCCTACATCCTACTGAGTCGATGCCGTGCGCATTGTGTAACCTGCATATCGGTTTGAAATAAACATCAATTATTCGTCCGTGCCGTCTCTGTTTTTTCCCCAACTTTCATCCCTTTCGAACCACTCCTTCTTGGTGTTGCATTTGCTCTGTCAGTCAGTGTATATTCTGCGACGTTTGCAGCAAAGAAGTACGTGAAATTAGTTTTTATTTCACTCTGAAGTTCGTACTTTGGTGTGAGAGTCGTAGGTACTTAATACGTATTACGTTGTATAACGTTGTATTACGTTTTATACATTTTATACATCAATTCAGCGAACATACACTAAACGAAGTATAACAGTAAGTATGAATTGGGGATTGTAGCGCATCCCGATCCCTCGATTTTTTGTTTATGGAATCGTTAAAAATTGGTCATGTGTGTGTGTGGTACTGTAAGGTCTATTCATTTCGGAGAAAGGCAAACTTTCAAGCAGGTTTTAGAAGAGGAATAATAGTACAAACGTATTGAAAAATAAAAATACCATGCTGCCGTATAAAACCTAAAAAAATCGAGCTCGATAGCTGCAGTCACTTAAGTACGGCCAGTATCCAGTAACCGGGAGATAGTGGGTTCGAGCCCCACTGTCGGCAGCTCTGAAGATGGTTTTCCGTGGTTTCCCATTTTCACACCAGGCAAATGCTGGGACTGTACCTTAATTAAGGCCACGGCCGCTTCCTTCCACTTCCTAGGCCTTTCCTATCCCATCGTCGCCATAAGACATATCTGTGTCGGTGCGACGTAAAGCAAATAGCAAAAAAAAAAACTAAAAATTCGAGGTGGAAATTGTAAGAAAATTAGACATGCACTTTTATCAATTGTAGGAAGTGTATGACAGATTATACACATTGTAAATATATACAGCAATGATTCTTTTTGATAAGCATACAGTAAATGTAGGGAGAAAAAACACGGAATTCAGCCACGCGCGGGCATCAGTACCGGTAGTAACAAAAATGTTGGCCAACATAATCTAACCGAACATAACAAAACAGGAAAAGAAATGAATTAAATTCCCCTCTACTGTGTTCGGCTCCTTGGTTGAATGGTCAGCATAGTCGCCATCGTTTCAGAGGGCCTCGGGTTCGATTCCCGACCGGAGCGGAGATTTAATCCTTAAATGGTTATTTCCCTTGGCTCGGGGACTGTGTGTTTGTACTGTCCAAAACACTCCTGAAACTCACACACAATACTATCGTTCACTACAAAAGCACGCAGTTTTCAGTACACGGCAGATGCCGCCCACCCTCTTTGGAAGGTCTGTCTTACAAAGGCTGGACCAGGATAGGAATAGTCACATGGAATTATTACCTCTACTGCGTCGCTTAAAGGTCCAGGGTGCATGTCTACTGGAGGGATCGGGAAGCGCTACAAGGCCCTATGAATTTGAATAGTCTTCTGTGCATATTTTCATCTGGCCTACATACTTGCATGGTTTACACAATATTTGCGATTGTTTGTAGTTGTCGTTTCTAGGTGTCCAGTGAAAGGCGATCGCATCTTAGTCTACATGTCCAGGAAAATCTGCAACGAAAATCAAATCTTAAACAAAGATTATTAACAACGGAATCACTAAATAAGGGAAGCAAAGGCGAATTCCATGCGGACTTACGCAGAGCTCTTGTGTCGGCAAATATTCCCTTCAACTTGATAGTCGGAAAATTAGATCCCGACACGCTGTGCTCGCCATATTTGATCTGCAGCAGACAGTTAACTAAAACCAATCAGGAGACAGTTGCTCAGTTTGTAAATAAAGGTCTCAAGGTGCTTCCCCCCAATAACACGGACGAAAATATGGTGCTTCTTATATTTACTGATGCAGCCGCGTACATGATTGCTGCTGTTAAGTTGCTGAAAGTATTTTACCCTGCTTTGAATCACGTCACTTGTCCTGCTCATGTTATGAATCGCGTGGCTGAGCAGATACGTGCCGAATTTCCTCGAGTCAACAAGATGATCTCCTCCACTAAGAAAATTTTATTAAAGGCTCCCACACGAATCCAGTTGTTCCGCAATGAATTACGGTACGTGATCTTCCACTTCCACCAGAACCCATCCTTACGCGCTGGGGGACTTGGCTTCAGATCATTGTGTACTGCAGCGAACATTTTGATGCAATCAGCGGTTTTGTTCTCGCCCTAAATGAAGCTGCCATGCGCATCACTTCGGCCAAAAATGTTCTAAAGGATGTAACCATTTCTCAAGAAATTGCCTACATCAGGTCCCATTAAACTTTCTTGGTCCCTGTTTTTTTTTTTCTGCACTTGAGTCTTCCGGGAAACCTGTTTACGAACAACTGGATTTGTTACAAGAGATGAAAGAAAAAAATCAGCTTAGCTCCAGGCCCCGCTGGGGATAGAATTCGGGACAAGCTTGATAAAGTACTACAGAAGAACCCAGAACTGTCAACGTTTCCTGCTGTGGCTTTATTTATTGATTGATTGATTGATTGATTGATTGATTGATTGATTGATTGATTGATTGATTGATTGATTGATTGATTGATTGATTGATTGATTGATTGATTGATTGATTGATTGATTGATTGATTGATTGATTGATTGATTGATTGATTGATTGATTGATTGATTGATTGATTGATTGACTCATTCATTCATTCATTCATTTATTCATTCATTCATTCATTTATTTATTTAATGATTCATTCATTCATTTATTTATTTATTTATTTATTTATTTATTTATTTATTTATTTATTTATTTATTTATTTATTTATTTATTTATTTATTTATTTATTTATTTTTGATTGGCAAAACTAACGTTGAGTGTGACATCTCCCCACGTCTTGTACCAAAATTCAAATACAGCCCTGTAACCTCTGTTGACGTTGAGCGTACTTTCTCAGCCTACAAGCTAGTGTCAGACAAGCGGCGTAGTTTCACAACAGAAAATCTAGAAAAAATGCCAGTGATTTACTGTGCATCAAATTATAGGCAGTAACGTGCTTGTAATTCAATATTTTAATTATTTATATATAAAAACTCAAAAATGTGGTGAACCATTGTGTATGTGAAATATTGTATTAACATGTTATTGCCTCATTACTTGTATGCATTTAGAATTATTATCAATTTAGAACAATAAAAATGGTATTTTAATTTATAAGTGCTTATTAAAATACGTAAAACTGAAGCTGCCTAAAACATATTATTAGAACCTATTTTTACATATTTGAGAGCCTAATTTGGGCACCTAAAACACACATTTTAGCGCCTAAAAATCCGAGGTCTAATGATGACCAATCACACTAGGCTAATTTGAAACCATCTTCACAACAGCTATATATTTCAAGTGAGTATTGGAAGAAAGCAAAGACGCAGAAAATACGACTGGTTCTTCCATTATTAGCATAGAAGTTCAGACTCTCAGTGAAGTTCAAGGGTTTAGTATGTCGCAAATAGTCATGGAACAATTGGGTAATTATTCTGTGAAATTGTACGTCTATATTCAGCACAGAACACCAATATTCAGTATCTTCTGAATTCTGTACAACAAAGCTGACGCTAGCGCTCACAGCAAATCCCTAGTCCTACTGTAGCTCTTTGATTTAATATTTCCGGCCGGTTTAAATTTTAAGGTTAGAAAAAAGTAATACCGAGGTCAATGCTAAGTACAGCAACTGGATTATTTATAGGTATCAATTTGGTGGGATTCTTGCTAGCTCTTAATTCAGAGAACTTTACTGCATCATTGCAATAAATTGAACCGATACACAAAACCCACGAGTACAGTGACTCTATATGTAGAGACACTGTACCCACGAGAGCACTTGCGCACCATCTACTGAGTATACTGCGAACTGCTTCAGAGTAGATACCGTGGATTCTAATAGAAGTGCATGTTAAATGTTGGGGAACATCTGGGCGTAATGTGACGTCGGTAGTGGTGTATGTAAGCTCTGCTTTCATGACATCATGCTTAGGACTGGCGTCAAAAGTTTTTTTTAGTCCCACGTAATCAAAACGCAGTCATTTTTTGAAAATGCTATTTGTTCGGGGCGTCGACCTATAGAAATCTCTTGCCCCATCTTGCACCATGTGATATGAACCTGCGTATAATTGGAATGGAGGAAGTGTAGAGTGTTGAATGTGAGGAAGGGAACGTTAAGGACGACACACACACCCTGTCCCCAGGCCAGGGATATTAATCATTTAAAAAACCCTGACCCAGCCGGCAATCGAACCCGGGGCCACCGGGTTACAGGCGGGGCCGGACTAAACGCTGCCATTAGTAAATGATATATATTATTTTGTTTCTTATAGCATCAAGAACTGATTATAAATTATTTTTATTTATTGTATAACTTTTGTCCGCCTCTGTGGTGTAGTGGTTAGTGTGATTAGCTTCCACCCCCGCAAGTCCCGGTTCGATTCCCGGCTCTGCCACGAAATTTCGAAAAGTGGTACGAGGGCTGGAACGGGGTCCACTCAGCCTCGGAAGGTCAACTGCGTGGAGGTGGGTTCGATTCCCACCTCAGCCATCCTGGAAGTGGTTTTCCGTGGTTTCCCACTTCTCCTCCAGGCAAATGCCGGGATGGTACCTAACTTAAGGCCACGGCCGGTTCCTTCCCTCTTCCTTGTCTATCCCTTCCAATCTTCCCATCCCCGCCCCTGTTCAGCATAGCAGGTGAGGCCGCCTGGGCGAGGTACTGCTCATCCTCCCCAGTTGTATCCCCGACCCAGAGTCTGAAGCTCCAGGGCACTGCCCTTAAGGCGGTAGAGGTGGGATTCCTCGCTGAGCCCGAGGGAAAAACCGTCCCTGGAGGGTAAACAGATAAAGAAGTATGACTTTTAGTGCCAGCAGTGTCCGAGGACGTGCTCGGCTCGCCTGGTGCAGGACTTCCTATTTGACACCCTTTGGCGACCTGCGCGTATGGATATGGGATGGTGATGGTGATAATGAGGTGGGGAGAGGGTGAAACCCAGTGTCGGTACGTAGCCTACTCCTGTCGAATAACACTAAGGGATCTAGTCAAGGCTTAGTGTCCCCATCCGATGGACAATTCACCATCAACAGCGTCATATGTCCTCACTCCATACGAACACTATGGAGGAGTTTAGAATTTAATCCGGGCTTTTGGCACGCAATCTAGTGGTTGGAAGTTGTATAGGTTCCATCGTCTCTCCTACCCTGCCGGCCGACATTCTGATGATGAACCTTTGTTCGACCAAAAATGGCTAATAACGGTGTCAGACCATTTAGACTTCACCGCCTTTAACGATCGTGGTCATCAGGCGGGCTATAAATGAAAATCCCCAGCCTGTTTCCAGTCATTCGACCGGGATGGGAATGAAATCAATGAAGCCCACATCTATCAGCGAAGATAAGAATTGTGCCGGCTGCCGAAGCCTGTCACACTCCTCTGTGTCAATGATTAATAAATGACAGATTAAATGAAATGACATTGGAGAGTGTTGCTGGAATGAAATGTGACAGGGAAAACCGGAGTAACCGGAGAAAAACTGCCCCTTGTCCAGCACAAATCTCACATGGAGTGACCGGGATTTGAACCACGGAACCCAGGGGGCTCCGGGCTATATATCATTTTCAATTCAATTCAGGCATTCAACATTTCAGTTCTCCCATTTTATGACCGATAATATTAAGCTCCATTCAACAGACATTAAGGTATCCGCTTATGGGCTCTCTTCTTTTTCTTTCACTTTTCCCACACCTGCAGGGTCGCGGGTGTCCATTGGCTTCGGCCCTGTTTTACGTCCGGATGCCCTTCCTGACGCCAACCCTATATGGAGGGATGTAATCACTTTTGCGTATTTCTATGGTGGTTGGTAGTTTGGTGTGTGAATATGAAGAAGAGGGTGTTGAGACAAATACATACACCCAGTCCCCAGCCAGAAGAATTAATCAAATGCGATTAAAATCCCCGATCCGGCCGGAAATCGAACCCGGGACTCTCTAAACCCAACACAGTATGAGAATCTGATTTCCTCCACCTAAAATTTCACTTTTCCCTCCCAGCAACACCTCTTATGTGGGAGTTCACCTGCTTCAGGTAACTGAATTAGTTTTGAACTTGATGCTATAGATTCTGACGTAAGCTGGAGACATTTTTGGCCTCTTCACGGTTTGTGAAACTCGTCTGGATTTCACATGAGCTTGAGCATTATCCTCCATCCAAGGTAGTTAAGATTACTCACATATTCGTCATTAGTTTTATCACTGTCAATGTCTGTCACCTTACCCTCTGCCGGAACTGTAGCGTATACTATACTCTCAGCATCATCAATGTCTTCCTCGTCTTCTTCTTCAAGCACCTCAATCATTTTGGCCACGGGAAGGCTGAAATAAAATGAAAAACGTGTTTTACTCATAAAGTTGAAAGCAGAAATATTGTACAAGTTAGTATTGCATACGGAGAAAAATGTACGACGGCTTTGCATGCAATCCAATTTTTCGGATCCGCGGAAATAAATCACATTACTTCTAAAACGTATCAATACACTTGTACAAAACACATGTCATACAAACGCGTGAATTCTAAAAAATACTTCTACAATAAATAACAGATCAGATATCTTAGAAATAAGTGATATTTTTGCGAAATACTTATCAAAGGCTGTGAACAATGTTTCTGTCAGACGCCATGTTATCTTCTAATGAATATTGTGCCAGTCTGGCCAATTGCACACACTAATTAATGGTGCTGACTTGTTCAAAAGGAAATAGTGAACAGATAAGAAACTAAGAAAGTGAAAAGCAAAAGGAAATAGTGAACAGATAAGAAACTAAGAAAGTGAAAAGAACAGAAAAGTACACAATTTCCGAAAAGACCGAAATAGTAAGATCCGATATTTCGCATGATATGTTCTAATGGGTGAAAAGACTAGGTAAGCAACTGGTAGGGAATCTGTCAGGTGGGCGACAACCCTAAATTCAGATCAGTGGTGAACCGTTGCCTACGTGATCAGTAATAAGGCCTCCGCATGGCAGCTTACACAGCGTGAAATACGTTCTAGTTCCAGAGTCGCCGCTAGAATGCGTGTTAGTCCTCCACTGTTTAACACTGACGTATATAGAAATTGTGAAGCAAAATGTTAAGTTAGTGAGTTTTTAGGTCAGGTAGACCTTAAAAATAATTATATAAGGCGTTGATTTGTGTATTCAGCTTGTAGGGAGTATATACTTTCTAAGTTTAAGATAATGTTTGGTGCATAGTTATAAATATACGAAGTTCTATATTTACCGCCGAGAGAGTATTTATTGTAAACGTCCAATTCCTTGACTGAATGGTCAGCGTTGAGGCATTCGGTTCAGAGGGTCCCGGTTCAATTCCCGTGCGGGCCGGGGATTTTAATCGCGCATTTCATGTTAAATTCTTCTGGTTCGGGGACTGGGTGTTTGTGTTTGTCCCAACACTTTCTTCTTCACACAACATACTACACCAACAACCACCACATCCCTCCATATAAGGTTGGCGATAGGAAGGGAATCCGGCCGTAAAACAGGACCAGATCCACATGTGCGACATAGTTCGCACCCGCATCCTCACAACTGTGGGGAAAAGCGGTAGAGAAAAAGAAGAACCGAGCTCGATAGCTGGAGTCGCTTAAGTGCGGCCAGTATCCAGTATTCGGGAGATAGTAGGTTCGAATCCCGCTGTCGGCAGCCCTGAAAATGGTTTTCCGTGATTTCCCATTTTCACGCCAGGCAAATGCTGGGGCTGTACCTTAATTAAGTCCACGGCCGCTTCCTTCCCACTCCTAACCCCTTCCTGTCCCATCGTCGCCATAAGACATATCTGTGTCGGTGCGACGTAAAGCAAATAGCAAAAAAAAAAAAAAAAAAAAAAAAAAAAAAAGAAAGAAGAAAAAGAAGAATATTTATTGTGAACATTCTATTCACAGGATGTCTATTGCGCGTCCTCGACAATTGATTTTTGCTGTGAACCACTCTGCAAAAGTAAACTTCACAAAGGTTGCAGAATTTCTTTCCACGAGTTCCCAGCAAATACAAAATGACAAGAAAAATGGGTCAAATAACGAGAAAAATAGCATGTGACAACCTTCCTCGAAATCTGCAGTATGTAGTCGATTTTTGAAAGCACGTGCTTTAGCATTTCTGCTAAAACCAGGCGCTTTCTTCCAAATTCAATTCCAACAGTTCTTTCAGGGTATCCATCGCATTTCATAATAAAACGCGTAAGCTGCCCAAGAAAAGAAGCTATGGAAATACAAATGTTTCGAACGACGTACAAGTGGAGCGAAGAGGGTGGTGGTGGTGTGGTTAAAAGGAAGTACAACTGGGCAACCGTCCTCCATATAGCACTAATCAGAGAGAAAAATGGAACGGATCCGACACTTCGAAAAATAAGGGTATCGGTCAATGAAAGACGAAGGGCGTGAAAATGAAAGACACCCTAGGCCTCGAATACTCTAATACCGTCGAGGACAATAAAGAACAAGAGATGACCAAGGGAGGTCGGATAGGATACCGGTAGACGAAAGTGAGGAGGTGGCACAAGTGAGTGGAAGCAAGTTTAGAGCCCCAGGGGCCGCTTTTAGTCGCCTCTTAGAACAGGCAGGGGCTACCGTAGCTGTTATTCTACCACCCCACCCACAGGGTTTACTACACGAAGCAGAGAGGTTGGCTAGACAGTAAGAGGAATTAAATTTAAGAAGGTGAGAATAGAAAGGTAGATACAGACATGAAGAAGAAAAACCACAGACACCTCCCAGGTCACCTTGTTAGTCTGACTTCTTTCCAGTCGCAACTATACGATCTGACTCGTATGAGCTCTTCTTGAATTATGTGTGATACATTTATTTTTCCTTACTAAACGTCGTAGAAATAACACTTTTCTGGTCAAAACGCAATGTTTTATCTTTGTAATGTGCTCCTATGTGTAAGTTATTCTCGTAAATGCCAATTGGAACCGTGCTGAGGAATGGAGGGCTAGCCTGACATCTGGCGGCTCTATTTGAACTACTGCTACACTGCCAATTTAGTACTTGAAATGACCGCGCATGCAGAGGCCTTTACTTATCTCGTAGGCAACGGGTGAACTATACATGCGTGAACTAGTGAGGGGATGAACCATAAATGAGTGAACTAGAGAGGTAAACTATATATGAATGAACTAGTGAGCGATTGAAGTACAAATGAGTGAACTAGTGAGTGGATGAACTATAAATGAGTGAACTAGAGAGAAGGTGAACTGTACATGAATTTAGTGAGTGATTGAACTACAAATGAGTGAACTAGTGAGAGGATGAACTATAAATGAGTGAACTAGAGAGAAGGTGAACTGTACATGCATGAACTAGTGAGTGATTGAACTACAAATGAGTGAACTAGTGAGGGGATGAACTATAAATGAGTGAAGTAGAAAGAAGGTGAACTGTACATGAATGAACTAGTGAGTGATTGAACTACAAATGAGTGAACTAGTGAGAGGATGAACTGTAAATGAGTGAACTGGAGAGAAGGTGAACTGTACATGAATGAACTAGTGAGTGATTGAAATACAAATGAGTGAACTAGTGAGGGGATGAACTGTAAATGAGTGAACTAGAGAGAAGGTGAACTGTACATGAATGAACTAGTGAGTGATTGAAATACAAATGAGTGAAGTAGTGAGGGGATGAACTGTAAATGAGTGAACTAGAGAGAAGGTGAACTGTATATCAATGAACTAGTGAGTGATTGAATTACAAATGAGTGAACTAGTGAGGGGGTGAACTATAAATGAGTGAACTAGAGAGAAGGTGAACTGTACATGAATGAACTAGTGAGTGATTGAACTACAAATGAGTGAACTAGTAAGGGGATGAACCAGGCGCGGCTCCATAATACGATCTGCAGAGCTGCAGAACCACCACAATGAAAGATATATTTATTTATTTCTAAAACTAGTTACAAAAATTAAAGAAACATGACCAATCGCGCGGGATGCTTTTTACCGTTGTTTTGGTGGATTGTTGGTGTTAAGTAGTATTAAAAACATCTAATATTATATTTATGTATAAGTTATCTATATAACTTATATAAAATAAGAGTTTTGTCTGTACATTGCTCAGAATTTGAAAAGAATGGTATTTCTATATCAGTCATGTCCACAGTAACAAGGAAATGCACTTTTTAACTTTTCCGTAATTTCTGTCTATCTGTCTGTCTGTCTGTCTGTCTGTCTGTCTGTCTGTCTGTCTGTCTGTCTGTCTGTCTGTCTGTCTGTCTGTCTGTACACGCATCACTAGAAAACGGCCAAAGAGAATTTAATAAAAATCGGTATACAAAGTCGGGGAATAAGTCGCCACAATCTAGGCCATAAATAATTTTATTCACGCTGATAGAAATGGTAGTTTAGGGGAATGACTAAAATTTAATTTTCAAATATTTATGCTTTTTGTAGTCCTACCTTAATAAAAATTGGTATGCAAAGTTGAGAAATACGTCGCTACAATCTAGGCTATAAAATAATTTTATTCACACTGAGTGAAATGGTAGTTTAGGGGAAGGCCTGAAATTTAACTTTTAAATATTTACGTTATTAGTGGTCCTACTTCATTGAAAATTGGTATACAAAGTCGGAGAATGAACCATTATAATTTAAGCTACAAATAATTTTATTTACACTGAGTGAAATGGTAGTTTAGGGGAAGGCCTAAAATTTAATTATCAAATATTTATATTATTAGTTGTATCGATAAACACTACATAACCAATGTTATATATAATTAAATTTCCGACCATTTGTCTTATAGATTTTTATCGTACCGGCTACGATAACACAGATATTCATGAATTTGTATTTTTGTTGCTAAATCCATATCAACGCCGAGCCACGAGAAAATGGGTTAACAGAATTTAATAAAAATCGGTATATAGAGGCGGGGAATAAGAAACTACAGTCTAAGCTATAAACAATTTTATTCATCCTGGATGAAATTGTAATTTAGGGGAAGGCGCCTAAAATAGAATTTCTAAATACCAATGTTATTAGTCCTATCGAAAAGTACTATATAAAAAGTTATAGAGAATACAATTTCCGATCATTTATCTTTTATTCAGTTTTACAGTACCGACTACGATAAGAGTGGTTTTTCAGAGTGGGAATAAAACGAAATGTGAAGGCCTACAATATCGATTGCGCATAACATTGATCAACAATAACATTGCATTGACCATTGTTTGTTGTGATGTTATTTGTCTCTTATGCAGCCTCTCAACTCCGATAGATGGGATTACTGCTGCGTACCGAGATTAACAGCCTGACTGAATACTGGCGGGAAATAGCCGGGGAGTTAGAAAAATTTCTTCTTTAGCATGCCATTCCTCTGGTTCATTCATTTTCTGATACAGCTGGTACTTAATACACTGGTTCATCATAGTATTTCAGCTATTCGATCCCTACTCTGACGCGCTGGTTTGATTGAGCAGTGTGCATACATCAGGCAGAGCCTCAGCGTACAGGCCTTCGGTTCAGAGGATCCCAGGTTCGATTCCCGGCCGGGTCGGGGATTTTAATCTTCATTGGTTAATTCCAATGGCCCGGGGGTTGGGTATTTGTGCTGTCCCCAACATCCCTGCAACTCACACACCACACATAACACTATCCTCCACCACAATAACACGCAGCTACCTACACATGGCAGATACCGCCCACCCTCGTCGGAGGGTCTGTCTTACAAGGGCTGCACTCGGCTAGAAATAGCCACACGAAATTATTATTATTATTATTATACTTAGTAGTAGTAGTAGTAGCAGCAGCAGCAGCAGCAGTAGTAGTAGTAGTAGTAGTAGTAGTAGTAGTAGTAGTAGTATGGCCTGGTCTAGAAAAACAATTTAGGCCTATTCCAAATTATAGCATCACAATATTCACTAAATACCTCAAAATTCATCCCTGAAAATAGCCGTTTCTTAAGTAAAGCTTCTCTCTTTTCACTTTTATTAAATTCTGCATTCAATTTATTCCAAATTAGCAGTGAAGAGGGGTTTCTCCTCTGGTTTGAAGGGAAAAATTTGCCTTCAAGTCAGATAGGTTTTTCCGCCGCCAGTGTAGTGAATCGATATTTTCCGACTCATCGGGTACTCCTAGGAAACAGGTTAGTAATTGGGCATAGTTTTTTGCCCTGGGAGACTCCACTAGTCGACCCTCTCCCCGCCGAAGAAAGCCGAACAATGTTCACGGATCACGGCTGTCTGCGGCTTTGTCATTCCAGCTCTGGAACTTTGGACTGTTAGATCGGCAGCGTAGTCCTGTTCGTTAAAAGTGAGAAAATGTGTGGAGTTTCATTTGAACGAGTATTTCATAATATGAAAGCATTGCTTTTAATCGCGCCATTCCTACTGACGTCATTGTAATGTATGTTCATTTCAGTTGGGAAAACCACCAAGACAGTCTTTCTGAGGATGTGAAAAGGCATTATAATGAAAACATACCAACCTGATTGTGACTGATGGTATGCAATTGGGTCTACCATTACAGTGAAAATTCCCTAACTCAGTCTTCATATGAGAAAAGATGTTTGACCGAGCTCGATAGCTGCAGTCGCTTAATTGCGGCCAGTATCCAGTATTCGGGAGATAGTAGGTTCGAACCCCACTATCGGCAGCCCTGAAAATGGTTTTCCGTGGTTTCCCATTTTCACACCAGGCAAATGCTGGGGCTGTACCTTAATTAAGGCCACGGCCGATTCCTTCCCACTCCTAGCCCTATCCTGTCCCATCGTCGCCATAAGACCTATCTGAGTCGGTGCGACGTAAAGCAAAAAAAAAAAAAGATGTTTGGTGACCTCAAGTCGCGTTTCTAGGGTAAAGTTAAGAGCTATACAATTTAATACAATCTTGTTCACAATGTGCACACTACCTAACCTTGAATTCTGTATACAATGTAGAATTCCGTAGCGAAGCACGGGTACATCAGCTAGTTATTTATAAATGTGTATTGGCCGGTGGAATGTTGGTAAAAATCCCCTGAAGAAACATCAACCTCTTCCACCATATTAGGGGTCACAATTTTTTGGTGGGGAAAGAGGTTTCCACAGGCTTAGGCTATATAGAAATGTGGTGCGGAGAATACCCTCAGTCAGAAAATGCGATCAAATGTTCAATATTTAAAAACACCTAATGAATACTCCTAATTATTATTATGATAGTAAAACAGTATACATATTTACATTATATAGGTTCCACACAAAATATTTACACCATATTTTTACTTGGTTGTTTTACATTACTTCAAAATCAGTCTATCAAACAACTTAATTTTTTCACACTTCTTTTTTCATTAGGAGTTCGTTTACACCTCTTGCAAGAATTCATGTGCCTATGTTTGTTTATGTTTTTCATCCTTATGAACGTTCTGGTTCTAACAAAACATAAAACAACGAAATCTTCAAGATCAGGATGTTTTTTCCTTTAAAAACCTAAAATCTCCTGGACATTTCTTAATGTAGTTTCCATGGAAGGCACTAAATTCATTTTTCATTTTCTTCTTCTTAATCTGTTTACCCTCCAGGGTTGGTTTTTCCCTCGGACTCAGCGAGGGATCCCACTTCTACCACCTCAAGGGCAGTGTTCTGGAACGTGAGACATTGGGTCGAGGGATACAACTGGGGAGAATGACCAGTACCTCGACCAGGCGGCCTCACCTGCTATTCTGAACAGGGGCCTTGTGGGGGGAGATGGGAAGATTGAAAGGGATAGACAAGGAAGAGGGAAGGAATTGGCCGTGGCCTTAAGTTAGGTACCATCCCGGCATTTTCCTGGAGGAGAAGCGGGAAACCACGGAAAACCACTTCTAGGATGACTCAGGTGGGAATAGAACACACCTCTACTCATTTGACGAACGGAGGCTGAGTGGACCCCGTTCCATCCCTCGTACCACTTTTCAAATTTCGTGGCAGAGCCGGGAATCGAACCCGGGCCTCCGGGGGTGGCAGCTAATCACACTAACCACTACACCACAGAGGCGGACTGATGTTTACTTTTGTTATCTAATTCCTTCCTCAAGATTGCATTATTAACATTTTCTGCTTCAATTGGTGCCTGCGATTGTAAAATTTGCCATATCTCCTTACGATGATTTCGCTTTTGTGCTCTTATTTCACGATCTTTACAGAACTGACTCACTAAATCATTACTACTCAGTGGCAAATTTAAATGTCAGGCATTAAATCACGTCAAATTTTAAAGTTTCACTGTTCTTTGGAAAACGATGCAATTTAATGTCTAAGTCCTTCTGATGTCTATCGTGGTCAGAGCAACCAGCGGCAGTACAGCACAGAAAAATTAAACTCTTACACTGTTGAGAAGGTAAACACCATCACTAGACTAATGGTGTTCTGCTTTGTTTAGCGAACATGGGGAACGCGTGACGTCAGGAGGCGTGGCTTGCTACTGCGCACCCAACTGATGACCCCTACCGTCTAGTCTAGTAACCGTGAACACCACCATACTTTGTACATTGCGGGCGGAGTCAGCGGGAAACTGCTAGTTCATTATTAAAAGCGACCACAGCCAAAAACATAAGAAAGCTGACTTTTTTCGAAACCCGTTAGAGTTACAAAGAAAAATGTATATAACTTTTCTTGTAGAAAAATGAATTCCAAGCCCACATAATGCACCTTATTTTTATAGTGCTAACCGATTACCCATTATTTTAAATATTGTCCAACTTGGGACATGCCCCTATAAAATCCCCCCACTAGTTGGAAACGGTGAAGTATATCAAAATTAAAAGTAACTCTCGTGTGACTCGGGATTTCAACCTATATCATTACCAAATTTCAGCTCAGTCGGTTCAGCGGTTTCGGAGCCTATCCGAAACGAACAGACACATCTCATTTTTATTAAAAGAATAGACATAATTGACAGAAATATGTCTTACGGTTGGGGGTCATCTGAAAACTTGCGTAACGGAAGTTAGCGTCACAAAATGTGTAACGGAAGAGTACCCCACCAACTTCCGTGGGTGGGGGCGGTAGAATAACACCACGGTATACCCTGGCTGTTATAAGATAAACTACAAGGGTCCCCAGGGGATCTCACTTGAGAGCGTGGGTTGGCGGCCACGGGGCCCTTTAGCTGAGTCCTGGCATAGTTTCCACTTACTTGTGCCAGGCTCCTCACTTTCATCTATCATATCCGACCTCCCTTGGTCAACTCTTGATCTTTTCCTAGCCCGAAAATTCTGAACTACTTTTCGCAGACTTATTAAAACTAACTAGCCTCTTCCCAATTACCCAATACTGAACCCCCTAACTACACAATAACAGATAAAGCTGACCTTTTCGCTGACCATTACTCTACAGTAAAGTATTTTCCCCTTCTGACGCCCCTAACTTCGTCCACGCAGATGAACCCACAATCACCAACCCTACCAGATCTCCCAGCACTTCAATCCTCTTTCCATCAATTTTCCCATGAAGATCATTCTCATACATTAAACACGCCCATCACGCCCAGTGAAATTAAGCAGTTCTTAAAACACGGAAAAAATAGTTCTCCAGGATCCGATCACATTTCACATCATCATATTCAAGAAGACCCTCCCATCCATATTGATCTACCGAGTGATATCAATGCCTTCATCCGCCTATGGGTGGGGGACGGTAGAATAACACGCGCGATATCTCTTGCCTTTCAACTTGGGAGCGTAAGTTGACGACCACGGGGCCTTTAGGTGAGTCCTGGCATTGCTTCCACTTGTGTCAAGCCCCTCACTTTCACTATTCAATCCGATCTCCCTTGGTCAACTCTTGTTCTTTTCCGACCCCGACGGTATTAAGAACACTCGAAGCCTAGGGAGTCTTTCATTTTCACGCCATTCATGGCCCTTGCCAAGCCTCCGTGGCTCAGGTGGCAGCGCGCCGGCCTCTCACCTTTGGATACCGTGGTTCAATTCCCGGTCATTCCATGTGAGAATTGTGCTGGACAAAGCGGGGGCGGGACAGGTTTTTCTCCGGGTACTCCGGTTTCCCTGTCATCTTTAATTGCAGCAACACTCCCCATTAAGATTTCATTTCATCTGTCAGTCATTAATCATTGCCGCAGAGGAGTGCGACAGGCTTCGGCAGCCGGCACATTTCCTATCCACGCCGCTAAATGGGGGCTTCGTTCATTCCATTCCTGACCCGTCGAATGACAGAAAAAAGGCTGTGGATTTTCATTTTCATGACCCTTGTCTTTCTTTGGCCGATACCTTCATTTTTCTAAGTGTCTAATCCTTTCCATTTTTCCCATCTGATTAGTGTTATATAGAGGATGGTAACCTAGTTGTATTTCCTCTTAAAACAATAACCATCACCACCATCGAACCCGGGACCCCAGTGACCAAAGGCCAGCACGCTAACCATTTAGCCATAGAGCCGGACATTATTATTATTATTATTATTATTATTATTATTATTATTATTATTATTATTATTATTATTATTATTATTATTATTATTATTATTATTATTATTATTAATATTACCTCCATCACCGTAACCCTAGCCACCGTGCAGGCAGTGATGTAAGGTATAGATGCATGGCCTGACAATGTTACCTAGCAACCGTACAGGCTGGTTGCCATTCAATCAATCACTCAATCAATCAATCAATCAATCAATCAATCAATCAATCAATCAATACTGATATGCATTTAGGGCAGTCGCCCAGGTGGCAGATTCCCTATCTGTTGTTTTCCTAGCCTTTTCTTAAATGATTGCAAAGTAATTGGAAATTTATTGAACATATCCCTTGGTAAGTTATTCCAATCCCTAATTCCCCTTCATAGAAACGAATATTTGCCCCAATTTGTCCTCCTGAATTCTAACTTTATCTTCATATTGTGATCTTTCCTACTTTTAAAGACACCACTGAAACTTATTCGTCTACCGATGTCATTCCACGCCATTTCTCCAATGACAGCTCGGAACATATCACTTAGTCGAGCAGCTCGTCTTCTTTATCCCCAAGTCTTCCCAGCCCAAACTTTGTAACATTTTTGTAACGCTACTCTTTTGTCGGAAATCACCTAGAACAAATCGAGCTGCTTTTCTTGGGATTTTTTCCAGTTCTTGAATCAAGTAACCCTGGTGAGGGTCACATACATTGGAACCATACTCTAGTTGAGTTCTTATCAGAGACTTATATGCGCTCTCCTTTACATCCTTACTACAACCCCTAAATACCCTCATAACTATGTGAAGAGATCTGTACCCTTTATTTACGATCATATTTATGTGATTACCCCAATGAAGATCTTTCCTTATATTAACACCTAGGTACTTACAATGATCCCCAAAAGGGAACTTTCACCCCCATCAACGCAGTAATTAAAACTGAGAAGACTTTTTCTATTTGTGAAACTCACAACCTGACTTTCAACCCCTTTTATCATCATACCATAGTCTACTGTCCATCTCACAACATTATCGAGTTCATTTTGCAGTTGCTCACAATCGTGTAACGTATTTATTACTCTGTACAGAATAATATCATCTGTACAGGATAACATCATCTGTACAGGATAACTTCATATGTACAGAATGACATCATCTGTACAGGATAACATCATTTCTTCAGGATAACATCATCTGTACAGGATGACATCATTTGTACAGGATGACATCATTTGTACAGGATAACATCATCTGTACAGGATAACATCATTTGTACAGGATAACATCATCTGTACAGGATAACATCATTTGTACAGGATAACACCATTTGTACAGGATAAAATCATCTGAAATTAACAGCCGTTAATGGATGGCCGCGACCGAGAGATATATTTATGATCATTTCATTTTTTTTAAAGGTAAAGTGGTTTCTTTCTTCACAGAATCTTCGAAAATGGCAAGTTGCGGATGGAAGCAGAATATACATCTTGCTGAATTCTTGAGACATTTAAAAATAAGGGCCGCAATATCTCAGGGAATCGCGGTGCATAGTTTGAAAACTTCCGCTGTAATATGATGGGGCGACTATATGACATGGTAATACAAGAGTAACACAAGACGGCCTCTCAAAAAAAATGTTCTCTCGCTCTGCTCCATGGGCTCGGTCACTTCAAAGCGCATTTCACAGTTTTGTGGGCGCCAAAGTGTTGTATATTATATTTCTCTCTCCCTATGCGTGTGTGTGAGGTAGTTCTTTTGGTAAAAGCATTCAGTAACGTGTTATGAATACGCTATCTTGCACATGACGAACAATGGGGAAAAAAAGGCTCTGTCTCTCTCTTTACCTCTTGTAAGCCGACCATGTGTGAATTCTTGCTAATGGAACTACACAAACCACACACAGAGAGAAATTCCCGGCGGTTCTTCTTAAAGCTGAAGTACTTGATTAGAATGTATCAGAAATATATCTATATAAATGAAATAGTTTTTTTGCATCATACTTAGTTTGAATCTCCGTTTGTTTGTTTGTTTGTTTGTTTGTTTGTTTGTTTGTTTGTTTGTTTGTTTGTTTGTTTGTTTGTTTGTAACATAATGGGAGAACAGGCGAACAGAATTTTTCGCAACTCGTATTTGATGGTGATGATGATGCTTGTCGTTTAAAGGGACTTAACAGCTAGGTCATCGGCCCCTAACGGTACGAAGTGAGACGAGATATAATGACAATGTATAAGTCCAAAACTCATCCACTGACCAGAATTCGAAACGTGATGATGAAGAATGAATGGATGAATATGAATTTAAAATAATCAGCGGATCCAGCTCACAATATTGAAAGTTAACAATAATTCCAAAATGAATCCACTGGCTAGAATTTTTTTAAAAAAGAGACGAACAATGATTATGATCTGGGTACTGGCTACTGTTAAAACCCATACTGATTCACCCGCTGTTGCTACTAATCACAAACCTATTGTGTACGGAACATAGTGGTACTGCTCGCAAGTAAAGACGACCCATGGTGTCCCTCGCGTGATGGTACTAATTACAAGTGGTGAATTCGACACGCAATACCCCATATCCCAGAAACTATCTTAAAACAATGGTATATACTGACCAAGGGATTGCTTCCAAAGCACAATCCTGAGTCGATGATTCTTGTTGTCTAAAGGGGTCCAAAATCCAATTTAACGGCCCCTCATAATGGTACTTATCGCTAGGAAAGTAAGAACCATGGTATTTCTCATGTAGCGGTACAAATCATGAGTAACGTAGACTTACGATGTTCCACACGTGGTGGTACTACTCACAGGTAATTTAATACGCAGAGGTAACGCAGACCTATGGTGTTTCTTGCATTACGGCGCTAATCATAGACAACGCAAATCCATGGTGTTCCTCACATAGGTGTACTAATGACAGAGACTCATACTATCCGTGGTGTTCCTCACATAGTGAGTACTAATTGCAGGCAACGCAGACCCACGGTGTCGCTCATATAGTGGTACTAATCACAGGCAACACTCAGACCCGCGATGTCGCTCATATAGTGGTACTAATCACAGGCAACACTCAGACCCGTGGTGTTCCGCATATAGTGGTACTAATCACAGGCAACACTCAGACCCGTGGTGTTCCGCATATAGTGGTACTAATCACAGGCAACACTCAGACCCGCGATGTCGTTCATATAGTGGTACTAATCACAGGCAACACTCAGACCCGCGATGTCGTTCATATAGTGGTACTAATCACAGGCAACACTCAGACCCGTGGTGTCGCTCATATAGTGGTACTAATCACAGGCAAGACTCAGACCCACGGTGTCGCTCATATAGTGGTACTAATCGCAGGCAACACTCAGACCCGCGGTGTCGCTCATATAGTGGTACTAATCACAGGCAACACTCAGAACCGTGGTGTTCCGCATATAGTGGTACTAATCACAGGCAACACTCAGACCCGTGGTGTTCCGCATATAGTGGTACTAATCACACGCAACACTCAGACCCGTGGTGTTCCGCATATAGTGGTACTAATCACAGGCAACACTCAGAACCGTGGTGTTCCGCATATAGTGGTACTAATCACAGGCAACACTCAGAACCGTGGTGTTCCGCATATAGTGGTACTAATCACAGGCAACACTCAGACCCGCGGTGTCGCTCATATAGTGGTACTAATCGCAGGCAACGCAGGCCCACGGTGTCGCTCATATAGTGGTACTAATCACAGGCAACACTCAGACCCGCGGTGTCGCTCATACAGTGGTACTAATCACAGGCAACACTCAGACCCACGGTGTCGCTCATATAGTGGTACTAATCGCAGGCAACGCAGACCCACGGTGTCGCTCATATAGTGGTACTAATCACAGGTACTGTGAAAACCATACTGATTCACCCGCTGTTGCTACTAATCACAAACGTATTGTGTACCTAACATAGTGGTACTAATCGCAAGTAAAGGTGACTCATGGTGTTCCTCGCGTGATGGTACTAATTACAAGTGGCCTCATTGTTCTAATCCAATCGTCCCTTGGCCGCCCCTTTTAGTCACCTCTTACGACTGGCAAGGGATACCGTGGGTGTATTCTTCGCCTGCGTCCCGCACCCACAGGGAGTCAACTCGTATTTAAGTTCAGGGATAGACCTAGTTGGGTTATTCACTAAGGTACAGCATATACAGCATTATTTAATTAGTATACAGTGGAGTAGCAATAGACTAAATCAGAGAAAAAAATCAAATTTCTCCGCCAACGCTGTATCGAAAAACTGTACACGATCAAACTTATGCAAAATATAATTTACTCTATGGTGCATTTTACTTCTTTTTGCATTCAAAGGTGTACGAAAATAGGTATTTAGACAATTGCTATAGAAAGTAATGTTTTAATTTATGAGGGAAATCTTTCCGCAATTTCGAAATGAGTATCATAAGCTTATCATTTTAGTGGTTGTTGTGCACAATATTTTATTTCACACTGTGGTGAATTAACTTATTTTAAATTAAATATTTAATTATAAATGATTTCGATTCGTCATCACGTAAAGCATCCATGTTTGACTCGTGCAGTGGCGTTTTCTTGTTTTATTGTGAGTATGTTGCTAAGAAAGATACATGGAGTTATGTGATAATAAAACATCAAAATTTATTTAAAGTAGTGTAACAGTCCACTAAGCTACCAGAGTCGTAAACATGGTCCCCTGGTCCTGGATTAATGAACTTTGTTACGAATAAAACTCCGTCTGCTTCATGACTTTAATTTATTTCAGGATGACGCAATAAATGCATATACATATTTCTAATCAGCTATGAACGGCCACACTTACTAATTACTGTCTATTTACAAGTCTCTCTTTCTTGCGGCAAAGCAGGCGGTCCATCCCGTTGCTCCATCTGGGGAAGCTTCATCCTTACTTTCACTTTCCCAAGTCCAGTCACCTCATACAGCAGCTGTGTGTAGACCGCTGGATCTGAACACAGGACTACGGGCCACTCGACGACTGTTCATTGGTTCGACTCCACAGACAGTCCAGTAATTCACACAGTCACATGCAGCGAACAACTAAAAAGGTAAACAGTATTCAACAGTAGGACGATACTCACAACAGCGAACATTAACACAGGTCCATTTATTCTCGCACTCACGACAGCGGGTTTCCTCGCTGATTCACGGCGATCCTCAGTCCGTAGAAATACACAAGCACACAGTACTCTCAGGTAGTACACGTCTTCCGTTCCGGCGTCTCCAGTCCGTCTTCTCACTGATCTCTTCGACACCACAACGATAGCTCCTCGTTCAGACTCGGTGGGACACTAGCGACAGCCAACACCTCTGTCAGCCCAGCCACCGAACCCCAACGCACTGACTCCACCTCGGAGCCCAACTGTCACTGACTGTCCGCGGCTAGCCTCCCTTTTTATAGCTCGGGTGATTTGAGCCAGAATTTTCGCGAGGTGACTCGAGCCAGAACATTCCCGACGAATCTCTAAGAAACTCACAGGTAAGCCGGCCAACGAGAACAATACACGGAAAGGCCGGCCCCACCCTACAAGCCCATGTCGTGTGAGTCACTACCTCCTTCCTGGAAGTACTGAAAGGGGCTACCATGGGGCTGGCACGTAACAAAGGTAATACGAACTTTATGATGAGATATTTATCTGTTGGAAATGATTAACTTATACATCAGTCAGCATTGTGATGACGGCAGATTACTTGAGGTGGAAATGCAGAAACACCATTTTTGGCGAAGATGGAACCACAGTACTGCAATCTGGCGGAGAAACTATTCAATAAGGTTAAGTTACGTGTTCTCTGATTCATAATCTTACTATCCCTTACTTTCACTAACGGAATCACTGCTATCTGTTGGCTCCCTAGAATTGTGAAGCGGAGTTCAACCAACAGAGACGATTTATAATCGGAAAGTAATTACAGTACGGTAAAGTGTCACTTTCCGTACACTTTTGAGTATGGGAAGAAGGCAATTACGTCATAGCATGAAATAAATGACAGTTCACGCTTCAGTAGCTACTTTCCACACACTTTTGTTAGAAAGTGTCTATCTGGTTGAACTCCGGTTAACGTATCCACACAGACGCACACAAGATGCTGACAGTTGGTACAATTAATTTTATTCACATACAGTGGAACCTTGGATTGCGAGCATAATTTGTTCTGGCAACATGCTTGTAATCCAAAGCGCTCGTATACCAAAGCAAGTTTTCCCATAAGAAAAAATTGAAACGCGGATGATTCATCCACAACAGAAAAATATTTATTCGCATACCATTTATAAAACAAATTAAAGTGCACTTTTCCTTACAATAGAATCATTGTTGGAGTGAGGGAGACGAGAGATGACATGAGAAGAGTTACTGTGTAGCACAAATTTCACTAACGGAATCACTGCTATCTGTTGGCTCCCTAGAATTGTTTTCTTTTCGTGCAACTTTAACGAGGAACCTGTCCAATGACTGTTGCTTTTGCCTCTTTTTGAGGATTTCACGAAAATGTGATATTGCATTGTCACTGAACTGATTCATCACTCGCACTGCTACAGCCTTATTCGTGTGGTGTTTTTCTACAAAATTTTGCACCGTTTCCCACATTTTGCACTTCTCCCGAATCTCAGTTGAAGTGAGAGATTCCATTGACTTTTCCTCCTCCTCGTCCCCGGACGAGATCTCCATAACCTCTTTCTATTATTCCGATGCAGGTCCATCAGTACGTTGGTGGTCATATCCTGGCTATGTTCTTCCACCAGCTCGTGAATGTCCACGTCATTCACCTCCAGCGGAAATGATTTCTCCCAAACTCTCGGAGGGTAAGGTTTGTTCCTTCGGTCATTTCGAAGCATCGCTGAATTAGTCCTTTGATGTATAGCTTCTTGAAGTTCAAAATGACTTGCTGAATCTATAGGCTGGAGTAGTGTTGGGAAGAAGGAACTTAAACTTACAGAACTGGGATTCCTCCAGTAAGTCGTCCTCAAGGTCTCAAGGCCTGGAGGATGAACAGGAGCATTGTCCATAACCAGCCAGACTTTGAGTGGCAGATTATGTTCTGAAAGGTATTTCTTCACTAAAGGACCAAAGACCTCGTTCATCCATTCAACAAACGAACAGTGGAGGGGAAAACGTAGGCACAAGTGACGCTCGTATTGCAAAACCTCACTCGCTTATCAAGTTACAATTTATTTAAAATGTTTGCTCGTTTTACAAAACACTCGTAGACCAAGTTACTCGCATTCCGAGGTTTCACTGTATATACACAAATTAACACACAAATAACCTTAATCACAGTATCATAACAGACACTTCACTTCGAGGATATCAACAAAGCCGCCATCTTTAAACAGTTGACAACGGACAGCGAATACCACAGAGGTTACACTTTGAAACACAGATAAAACAGATAACTACTGATCAATTCAGCGTGGAGACTGCCTGGCTCAGCATGTCAACCACGTGCTACTAAACAATAACTTTCTTCCAATAACTTTCAAACCACAACTTCAGTAACTCAACAGTAACTGATTTCACCATCAAGATCGTCTCTTTATATATATCTGGCCAGATTTCCAGAAAGATATGTTACAAAAGAAACTACCTTCTTGAATATTCCAGAGTGTCCAATACATAGAAATAGTGTACAGAATATTGTCAATCGTTCTAGTATCTATACCATTATGGAAGTTACAGTGTGTTTCACAATTACGGATTACAATTTATTTATACAGTTAAGAATAAATTGCATAATATTAATTTACAGGTATTTACATTAACGGAACTGATATCAATGTCTATGTACAACATATGTTCCATGACATAACCTCACATATAATACGATCATTCGACTACGTAAATAATAGTAATACTAATACTAAATGGATGTAACACTTCACAGCTATCCATGCAAGAAATAATAATAATAATAATAATAATAATAATAATAATAATCACGATCGTAACATAATAATAATATTCGAGCTCGATATCTACATTAGTTACCCATGGGTGAGAGAATATTGTTTTCAAGTTATACCTGTTACCGCACTTGCGTCACGGTTCACTTACCAACAGCTTCCCTCACTTGATCAAATATTCTCTCCACTATTGATTTTCCGAACTTCTATGCACTTTTTCTCATTTGTTCACGTATCGTTGTATCGATTGTGTTAGTTACAACTACTTCGATCGTGCATGATTTGGGCGACGACGTGTCAACATTATTTATAATAATAATAATAATAATAATAATAATAATAATAATAATAATAATAATAATAATAATAATAATAATAATAATAATAATGTTACTGGCTTTACATCCCACTAACTTCTTTTTACGGTTTTCGGAGACGCCGATGTGCCAGAATTTTGTCCCGCAGTAGTTCTTTCACGTACTAGTAAGTCTGCGGACGCGAGGCTGACGTATTTCAGCACCTTCAAATACCACCACACTAAGCCAGGATCGAACCTGCCAAGTTGGGGACAGGAGGCCAGCGCCTCAACATTCTTAGCCATTCAGCCCGACTAACATTATTCATAGCCCAGTTACCAACCCGGCCAGAGCATTATTAGTGACACGGACAATATTGTATATGTTTCCCCTTGTTATTTATTTTATTTGTTATTTAATTACTAAAGGAAATGTTAATATTCCATCCATCCATCCATCCATCCATCCATCCATCCATCCATCCATCCATCCATCCATCCATCCATCCATCCATCCATAACACACACCACCTCTGCTGACGATCTTCAAATTTATCGACACTGCAAGACTTCAGACCAAAGAGGATAGAATAGAATAGAGATGAAACTCAATGATAAATTTCGGTTCCAAGCCACTTGGCGCTATTAGCTTTAGTCTCTTTTCCGAGATAGCGCCACAGTGTGCATTCTGGTGCAATACCTTAGTATTACTATCAACAGATAGCGCGGAGATTTAACATCCGGTTTTGCTTAAAGCCCCCCTCCCTTCCCCTGCCGCCCCAACCCTAAATCATCCGCCACCCCCCCCCCCGCCCCCTTCGTCGATTAGAATGCAGTTCTACTATTTCCATTCCCAATACATTGTAATTCATATATTTTTATTTCCACGTACTTACTACGTTGTAAATAATGATCTGATACCCCTAGTTCGTATGGCATACTATGTTATTGAGAACATAACCACACACCTCAAAGCAGCTTTAACTTCAAATGAATGATTGACACATTAACACAAAGCTGATATTATAGCAAATAAGAAATCCCTTCGAAAGCAAGACTGCAGAGCACACCATATGCAAGAGAATGGGGTATCACATCAATATCCAAGTACCACATGAAAATAAAAATAACAGAATTAAATGCCCTGAGACAGGAAATATATAGAACTACATTAATAGAACCATTCAGCTTTCAGCCCCTGATGTGTACTCAAACAGGAAATACAGGATTTCAGGAGGACTAGCGAAGATATATTTCAAATAAACAAGCACAAGGAACCAAGATTTACATCACAAGCACATGAGCACTTGGAATTCAAACAACACAAATACTGTAGCATCATGGGAACTATCGATTAGAATCGATATAAGTTCGAACAAGGTTAATCGATTGGGTAAAGTCGAATTCGATGCAATTCAGCAATATTATCTCCACAATGCTTGACGTTTTATGACTAATTAATTTGTGAGAAGTGCCCACTGATTGAGGTTAGACTTGAAATACTTTAAATACTTCACTTCGAGACAAACTACCATTAATTATTAACATCGCTCATTTCATGCTTACTTGCGTGCCATCTACAGAACGTGTACATAACTATTTACACGTTATGAATGACCTCCAGCGCCATCTAGAAAAAGAGACTGAAACTACCTGAAGCTAGCTACAGATTGGAACCAAAAGCCCTATTAGAGTTTCACCCCCCTGGTTTACAGCTTCCCCTCCCTTCCCCTTCCCCTTCCCTTCACCGCCCCCCGCCCAGCCGTCGATAATAATGCAGTTCTACTACTTCCATGCCCAATACATTGTAATTCATATATTTTTATTTCCAAGTACTTACTATGTTGTAAATAATGAACTGATACCCCTAGTTCTTATGGCATACTATGTTACTGAGAACATAACCTCACGCCTCAAAGCAGCTTTTAACTTCAAATGAATGATTGACACATTAACACAAAGCTGATATTATAACAAATAAGAAATCCCTTTAAAAGCAAAGCAGCAGAGCACACCATATGCAACCATATGTAAGAGAATGGGGTATCACATCAATATCCAAGTATCACATGAATATAAAAATAACAGAATTAAATGCACTGAGACAAGAAACATATAGAACTACATTAATAGAACCATTCAGCTTTCAGCCCCTGAAGTGTACTCAGACAGGAAATACAGGATTTCAGGAGGACTGGCGAAGATATATTTCTAATAAACAAGCACAACGAACAAAGTTTTACAGCACAAGCACATGGGCACTTGAAGTACAACACAAATACTGTAGCATCATGGGAACTATCGGTTAAAATCGATAAGTTCGAACAAGGATAATCGATTGGGTAAAGTCGGATTCAATGCAATCCAGCAATATTATCTCCACAATGCTCGACGTTATATGAGTAATTCTTTGTTAGAAGGGCCCACTGATTGAGATTAGACATGAAATACTTCAGTCCGAGACAAACTGCCTTTACTTATTAATATCGCTCATTTCATGCCTACTTGCGTGTCATCTACAGAACCTGTGTACAACTATCTACACGTTATGGATGACCTCCAGCGCCATCTAAAATCGGAGACGGAAACTACCTGAAGCTAGGTACAGATTGTAACCATAAGCCCCATTAGATTTTCACCGGGATGCTTCAGACTTAGATGAAACAATACAAGATATTAACAATGACCTCCGACGACTCAGTATATAATCACAACGAAATCCTCTTATATTAAACTCCACAAAATCTCAGGCAATCATAATTGGATCACGAAAATTACTGAACAGCTCAAACAATGTTGCAATCCCGCCTATCCTACTGAATGGTGACATTATTCCCTACAGTAAAACAGTTAAAAATCTGGGCGTAATTATGAATGAAACACTTGATTGGTCTGATCACACGAAAAAAAATCTGTAAAAAGATTTTTGGAGCGCTTCACCCTCTTAAACGGCAAAGGGATATATTTCCATTTGAGCCATTGTGACGTTGTTCTAGTTGATATGTCGAGAGAAGAAACACTTAAACTTCAACGAGCACTGAATTCCTGCCTGCGATTTATTTACAATATCGGGTACGGTGTTCACATCACCCCACACTATAAGGCTCTCTCGTGGCTGAAGCCTGGGTCGGCAGCTACACATTTTAACGATGATGTTTAGAGTACTAGCTGAAAGTCAGCCACTGTATATTTCTTCTAAATTCACCTTTTTATCATCATTTTACAACATAAATACACGTTCCAGATCCTCTCTTTCTATTCCAATGCACCGCACAAATAATGTTAATAGATCGTTTGTAGTGACCGGCGCCAGATTATGGAATTCCCTGCCAGCTCAGGTCAGAGAAACTAAAGATTTAAGGTCACCTGCCGAGACTACCTGCTCAGGACAGCTGACTGAATGGTTGAAGTATGAATGTGTGCGCGCCTGAGGATAAGTCATTATTAAGAGTGTTTAATATTATTTAGTTTTAGTATTAACTTGGTAATTTACTTAAATTTATTCTCAATTCTATTAATTTTTGTAGTTTTCACTATTTTAAGTAACTCAGTATTTGATTAGTATGTGGTTAAGTGGAAGAGAGGGCCTCAAGCTCTAACTTTGCCACTGAAAAAAGGCATTAATAAAAATAAATAAATAAATAAATAAATAAATAAATAAATAAATAAATAAATAAATAAATAAATAAATAAATAAATAAATAAATAAATAAATAAATAAATAAATAAATAAATAAATAAATAAATAAATATTCAGTCCTTCCTTTGTTAAATTGTGTTTGTTTTCCTACTATTATTATTATATAGTCGGTGTAAAATGCAGTATTTCGCATCCGTATCTCATTGCCAATAAATAAATAAATAAATAAATAAATAAATAAATAAATAAATATTTTACATTATTTATAAGAAAACCTGCACCTTAATTCTTATATTCCGTGAAAGAAAAATGTGTGTGTAATTATAACTAAGATTTAGGAGCATGATATTTTAATAATAATTTTTTTTACGGTACACTACTACTACTACTACTACTTCTTTTTTCTTCTTCTTCCTCTTCTTCTTCTTCGCGAATGGGTCACCTAGGACAGCGCGGAATCAACATTTTTCGACTCTTTTTTTTTTTTTTTTTTGCCCAGTAGTTCTTCATCTTCAAAGACTGTAGCACGTCTTCGGTCTTCCGACCATGCCGACCGTGTGGGTTTCCTGTCTTGTTCCTCAAATTCCCGTGTTTGAATGATGTTTCCTATTTCCTTTCGATCTTGCAGATTTGGCGATCCTAATTCAGTGAGGTCTTTCTCTAATAATTTGTACCACTTGTAAATTTGATGTGAAGTGCGTGCACCTGTGAGTTGTCACTCCTACCACAGCGATGGCATTATCGATACGTAACAACAGTGTTGCCACCTTTCGAACGGGTGTTAGGATTTCATTTGACTGCCCCTTACATATACTTCACATATATTTTTTTCTGGTTCCAGCATTTGAAAAATTACGAAAATAGTTTTCCATTCCTTGGCCTCCTATCACTACAAAAACACGTTTAGTTTAAAAAACATTTATTAAATCATTTGGCCAGGAAAAGGGATTAAAGTCTTATTTCGACCAAAAGGTGGATATTTTGAACAGTATACAAATGCATGTTTCTGCACACCTAAAAACTGCAGTTCACTTTTCCAAATTGTCCTCCACATATTTTCATAATCTGTTCGTAATCTGTTTACCATCCAGGGTCGGGTTTTCCCTCGGACTCAGCGAGGAATCCCATCTCTACCGCCTCAAGGGCAGTGTCCTGGAGCTTCAGACTCTGGGTCGGGGATACAACTGGGAGGATGACCATTACCTCGCCGAGGCGACCTCAGCTGCTATGCTGAACAGGGACCTTGTGGGGGGAGATGGGAAGTTTGGAAGGAATAGACAAGGAAGAGGGAAGGAAGCAGCCGTGGCCTTAAGTTAGGTACCATCCCGGCATTTGCCTGGAGGTGAAGTGGGAAACCACGGAAAACCACTTCCAGGATGGCTGAGGAGGGAATCGAAACCCCCCTCTACTCAGTTGACCTCCCGAGGTTGAGTGGACCCCGTTCCAGCCCTCGTACCACTTTTCAAATTTCGTGGTTGAGCCGGGAATCGAACCCGGGCCTCTGGGAGTGGCAGCTAATCACACTAACCACTACACCACAGAGGCGGACTATATTCATAATACGCAACAATATTTAGGACCAGACTAGGTATATGACAAGAAAGAGAGCAAAGAGGGGAAATCCATAAAAGAAAAGGGAAAAAATCCGTAACCAGTAAGGAAGGAAGCAGCTCTTCTTGTTTCAGCTGACCTAGGACACGGTAATTTTCTCTCATTCCGCTTATATTAAAAACAGGGGGGAAGTGTTCTAGATTACACATAAATAAACCTTATACAAGAGTAGATTTGCATGAAAACCTCATTATGAAACTGTACAAGTCCTCCTCTGCTGTTGCTACTCAAACGGTAAAGAAGAGAAAGACAGAGAGTTTACAGTACATGCAGATTGAAGAAAAATTAATATTCTCTCTCTTCTAGGACAATAAGTGGTATTAGATTTAAAGAACTCAAAGTAACGATTCAAAATGTGATTCCTACACTGAACTAATATGTTCAATTACGTTGAGAAGAAAAAGAAATCAACGAAACTACGGTACACAAAAATAATCATCTACAACACAAACGACTTCTTCTAATGATGCTTGTTGTTCAAAGAGGCCTAACATATAGGTCATTAACCCCTAATGGTACGAGATGAAACAAAATATAATAACAATTAAAATTTTAAAATGTATCCACTGACTTGAATTTTAAAAAAGGCGATGAAAAATAAACGTGAAGTTAGAATAATCAGTGGATCTCACTCGCAATGCCTTATCTACCTATATATAAAATAACTTGCCCTGACTGACTGACATTCATCATCACCGAGCCAAAACTACTGGACATAAAGAAATGAAATTTTGGAGATACATTCATATTACAATGTAGGTGCTCACTAAGGGAGTGCCCGACTCCATGGATAAATGGTTATCGTGCTGTGCTGGCTTTTCGTCACAGGGGTCCCGGGTTCGAATCCCGGCAACCATAATTGATTAATTTCGCAGGCACGGGGGCTGGGTGTATCTGTCGTCTGAATCATCATTTCATCCTCATCACGACGCGCAGGTCGCCTACGAGCGTGAAATCAAAAGACCTGCATCTGGCAAGCCGAACTTGTCCTCGGACACTCCCGGCACTAAAAGCCATACGCCATTTCATTTACTAAGGGAGTATTTTTGAATATTCCGTCGCTAAGGGGGTGAATTTTTAAAATTAGTGTATTTTTATCTCGAAAACTGCTTTAAAAATGTACACATATTCTTTTGTTTTCGGAAAATAATGTTAAGGAGGGTGAAAAAAGGTGAAAAAGGAGTTGAATACCTTTTACGTGGATAATTATATCTCAAACACTGAAGATGTTACAGACATGAAAATTGGTATTTGGAATCTCCTTTGAAAATGAAGAAATACGGTTTATTTTAAAATCTACTTAAGGGGTGGTGAACAGGAGTGACAAAGGAGGTGAATTCTTAAAATGAGTACATCTCACAAACGTAACATGTTACAGACGTAAAAACTGGTATTTGGAATCGCCTGTAAAAGTAAAGGAACATATATAATATGTGTTCTGAAAATTCACTTAAGGGGAAGTACTAAACGGGGTAGATTTCTAAAACGAGCACATATATCAAACACTTAACACGTTACCAGACGTGAACATTGGTATTTTTAATCTCTTTTAAAGATAAAAGTAACACGTTTTCGTGTTTTCGGAAAATACACTTCAGTGGGGGTGGTGGTTGCAAAAGGACTAAAAAGGGACAGAATTCCTTTTATGTCCAATGAGATCCCACACGTGTTCGATTGGTGAGAGATCCGGAGAGTACGCTGGCCACGGAAGCATCTGTACACCTCGTAGAGCCTGTTGGGAGATGCGAGCAGTGTGTGAGCGGGCATTATCCTGCTGAAACAGAGCATTGGGCAGCCCCTGAAGGTACGGGAGTGCCACCGGCCGCAGCACATGCTGCACGTAGCGGTGGGCATTTAACGTGCCTTGAATACGCACTAGAGGTGACGTGGAATCATACGCAATAGCGCCCCAAACCATGATGCCGCGTTGTCTAGCGGTAGGGCGCTCCACAGTTACTGCCGGATTTGACCTCTCTTCACGCAGACGCCACACTCGTCTGCGGTGACTATCACTGACAGAACAGAAGCGTGACTCATCGGAGAACACGACGTTCCGCCATTCCCTCATCCAAGTCGCTCTAGCCCGGCACCATGCCAGGCGTGCACGTCTATGCTGTGGAGTCAATGGTAGTCTTCTGAGCGGACGCCGGGAGTGCAGGCCTCCTTCAACCAATCGACGGGACGGGAAATTGTTCTGGTCGATATTGGAACAGCCAGGGTGTCTTGCACATGCTGAAGAATGGCGGTTGACGTGGCGTGCGGGGCTGCCACCGCTTGGCGGCGGATGCGCCGGTCCTCGCGTGCTGACGTCACTCGGGCTGCGCCTGGACCCCTCGCACGTGCCACATGTCCCTGCGCCAACCATCTTCGCCACAGGCGCTGCACCGTGGACACATCCCTATGGGTATCGGCTGCGATTTGACGAAGCGACCAACCTGCCCTTCTCAGCCCGATCATCATACCCCTCGTAAAGTCATCTGTCTGCTGGAAATGCCTCCGTTGACGGCGGCCTGGCATTCTTAGCTATACACGTGTCCTGTGGCACACGACAACACGTTCTACAATGACTGTCGGCTGAGAAATCACGGTACGAAGTGGGCCATTCGCCAACGCCGTGTCCCATTTATCGTTCGCTACGTGCGCAGCACAGCGGCGCATTTCACATCATGAGCATACCTCAGTGACGTCAGTCTATCCTGCAATTGGCATAAATTTCTGACCACTCCTTCTTGGTGTTGCATTTGCTCTGTCAGTCAGTGTATATCTCAAAAACTGATGATGTTACAGACATGAAAATTAGTATTCGGAATCTCCTTTATAAATAAACACGTATTTTTTGTTTACGTCAGCAACTGGGAGAATGCAGCGTGTGATTCGCAGGTGTGGTGATATATATTGTCTACGACGGAGCGCAACGTTTTAAACAGCGACGAAGTCACAAGTCTGGTATAACAGAGATCGTAGAAAAGATTAACCGCCAGTTTCAAAAACCAGGAGCTTTCGTAAATTTGATGTGCTAGCATTGTCGCAGAGCTTGTACTTCCAGGATTGACAATCCCAACTATCTAAAAACCCATGATTTGCGACCTAGATGGACTCGGAAGACATTCATTACACTCACCCGTGAGTGAACATCTATGATATTTCTAGTCATTCATACGCTAAATGATATGACAAAATACATGGAACAATAATTTTATTTATATTACTGTTGAAAAATATATGTTATATATTGGACATCTGAGGAAAATTTTTATTTTATTTTATTTTATTAATTATATTGTATTTATTTAATTGTATTTTTATTTCAGACAATTTAGTTACTTAAGACCAAATAAATAAATAAATAAATGAATAAATAAATAAATAAATAAATAAATAAATAAATAAATAAATAAATAAACAAAAACTTGTTACCTTCGGGTGACCTAACCTAATCACTTGTGTGATAGACTGTATCAAACATGAAGTACAAACTTAATGAACATAATACCTCAGGTGGTAGACGATCCACAAGTAGGTCATCGGATTCTGGGGGACCTACACCTTCATGTGACCCAGTCGGATCTAAACGAAACTTGAAACGAAATATTACGTATCTTGCCACAATCAATATAAACTCCTTGATCAAGACCGGAAAGCTTAAGCATACACTTGATGTACTGAACGACAAGAACATCAGTATAGCAGCTCTCCAAGAGACTAGGTTTCCGGACGAAGAAGCCATAGAGTCTCAAGGATATAGAATATATAAAGGGAAACCTGGTAATAGAGTAATGGAAAATGTACCATTCCTTGGGACTGGTTTCGCAGTACACCATCTACTGGTTAAAAGCATACTTGACTTTTCATCACCAAACGATAGAACATCGGTGCTTTCCTTCAGATGCAAGAATAGGGGATACTCAATGATTAACTTCCACGCTCCTACCAATGACTCTAACAGGAAAAACCCAGAAATGACAAACCAGTACTGGGATGCCCTTGAAGAAACCCTTGATAAAGTACCAAATCATCATACGACTATATTGTTAGGAGATTTCAATGCCCAGATCGGTAGAGAACAGAAATACCGGAAGATTGTCGGAAGGTATCCTGCCCATAAGAGAACCAACAAAAATGGGGAACGCTTAATCAGTGTCTGCACCAAGTATGGATTACTTTTGATGTCTACAGCTTTCAAACACCTTCCCAGAAAGGCAATGACATGGCGATGCCCAAATAGCATGATGGGTGAATTCCAAATTGACCACGTAGCAATAGACAAGCTGCACCACAGGGATATTATGAATGTCAAAGTGATACGAGGAGCCAACATTGACTCTGATCACTACCTGTCTCTGGTTAAAACGAACCTGAAACCACTAATAAAGACCACGGGTATGTTAGCAAAAAACACGAAGATCCCTAGGTTTGATATCACCAAACTCAAAGAAGACAGCACTAGTTACCAAGAGAGGCTGATTCATAATACCAACAGGATTAACACATCTACAAAATGGGATCAACTTAGGGATGCCATAACAGTAGCGGCTCAGGAAACAATCCCCAATAGACCTAAAGGGAACAAGCATCCGTGGTGGTCCAGCGAATGTGATAAAGCTATAGAAGCTAGGCGGCTAGCGTGGATCAAATGGAATGTACATAAGAACGAAGCTAATTTACAAGCCTTCATTGCACAGAGGAAAACTACGTCGAGCATCATAAGAGGGGCCAAGAGGAAGCACAACCAGGAACTGATTAAGCAAGCAGAGGAGGATTTTGTAAGGAACAACTCTAGAGATCTATACAAGGGCCTCAAGCAACAAACAACCCAATTCGTTTCCCCTGCTTTACATCTCCAGAGACCAGATGGATCGCTGTGTCTTAATGACAGCGATTGTACCAAGACCCTAGCTAACTACTTCAAAGGACTCTTAAATGCAGAAGAACCTATTGAACGTCTCCAAGTTACAGAACCAACTAACCCCAATACTGAGTTTATCCCTCCTCCAACGTATGAAGAAGTCAGAGATGTAATTAAATTACTCAAGAACAATAAAGCTTCTGGAGAAGACGGGATAGTAGCAGAAATGCTAAAACATGCCGGAGAACACACCTTCAGGAGCATACATAAAGTAATTCTGGACATATGGACTAGTGAGAGGCTCCCAGATGATTGGACGTCAGCCATTATCCATCCAATCCACAAGAAGGGAAGCAAAACAGATCCCAGTAACTACAGAGGAATATCACTCCTTGCTGTTACCTATAAGATATTTTCCAAGATTCTGGAACGCCATGTCACAAGACAGTTGGATAAAGAGTTAGGAGAATATCAAGCAGGGTTCAGAGCATCGAGGTCCTGTACCGAGCAGATACAAAATCTGAAGACCATCCTTCAATACAGCAAATCAAGAGCTCGACAATGGGTAGCTATATTTGTCGACTTCCAGAAAGCATACGACTCAGTAGATAGAATTACTCTTTACAATACATTAAGAGAACTAGGACTTAACGACAAGATCAACAGGCTGGTGCAAGCAACCTTGCACAATACCACAGCCAGAGTAAAGTTTAGAGGACAACTCTCGGAGAGTTTCGCCATTAAAACAGGGGTGAGACAAGGAGATGGCATCTCATGTATATTATTTAACTGCGTTCTGGAAAAGATAATTAGAGAGTGGATGAGATTCCTTCCAAAGAACACTGGATTACGGATGGGGATTAAAGCAGACAACCTGAGGATACCATGCCTAGCCTTTGCAGACGATCTGACTTTATTGGCAAATGACATACAGGAGGCTACTACTCAGCTCCAAACACTGCACTCAATAGCGGCTAAAACGGGTCTTTTGATCAACATAGGAAAGACCGAGTTTGTTACTAACATCAAAGATGCCCCTGGAAAGATGAGAGTCAGTGATAATATCTACATCAAGAGAGTCAAAAGTGTAAAGTACCTTGGGGAATGGTTCTCAGAGGACCTCAGTGAAACAATGGCTCTTGAACACAGGAGACTCAAACTAGATAAGGCTTACCATGCCTGTAGAAAGCTGTATGCTTCAAAAAATCTGTCGATGAATGTCAAACTAAGACACTACAATGCAGTAATCAGACCGTCAGTCCTCTATGCAGCAGAGTGTCTATATTTAACTAAGAAGACCCCACTAAGAGCCCTCGAGGTACAAGAAAGAAAGTTCCTGAGACGGATAGTGGGACCAAGAATTTTACCAGATGGAAGCCGATGGTATCAACCAAATCGTGAGCTATATAAACACCAAGAAAATCTCATAGATGCCATCAGAAGAAGGCGACTGGCTTTTTACGGACACCTATCCAGAATGGACTCAAATAGATTATCTCATAGGATCTTCAAGGCTGCTAACAAGGGCAAAGCTACTGGGTTCGTGTGGATGAAGCAAGTGGAGAAGGACCTTTCGGAACTCCACATAAATCAAAACGACATAGCTGATCGGAGTAACTATCATACAACTCTTAAAACTAAATCCTTTGTAACATCCCTCACAGAAGTTACCCACAGACCAAAAGACGAGACCAGGAAATGGTCTGAGGAACGTAAGATTGAATTTAGCCGGAAAATGAAGGACTACTGGACCATCAGGAAAGCTCGAGGTACCAACAAGAAAACAGCTGCCAAACCAGCCGCTAAGAACACCAATTGTGGCAAACAACGACGATGACTTCAAGAAACAGCTAAAACACAAGCACCGTGGTCCATAGATGGCCCTAACGAATTAAAAAAAAAATATATAAACAGCCATGTGTTGCTGGTTTACGTGACTGATGATAAAGTTATCGCAGTCACAGGTCCTCCAATTTAACGTAGAATCCAAACCACTGAACGTAAAAATTCCTTCAATTATTATAATTATTATGTTACAGTAGTCCGTGGCTCAGGCGGCAGCGCGCCGGCCTCTCACCGCTGGGTTCCGTGGTTCAAATCCCGGTCACTCCATGTGAGATTTGTGCTGGACAAAGCAGAGATGGGGCAGGTTTTCCTCCGGGTACTCCAGTTTTCCCTGCACCTTTAATTCTAGCCACACTCTCCAATATATAATTTCATTTCATCTGTCAGTCATTAATCATTGCCCAAGAGGAGTGCGACAGGCTCCGGCAGCCGGCACAATTTTTATCATCACCGCTAGATGGGAGCTTCATACATTCCTGATTCGGTCGAATGACTGAAAACAGGCTGTGGATTTTCATGTTCATTATTATTTTAAAATTTTGCTTTACGTCGTACCGACACAGATAAGTCATATGGCGACGATGGGATAGGAAAGGGCTAGGAGTGAGAAAAAGCGACCGTGGCCAGGTACAGCCCTAGCATTGGCCTCGTATGAAAATGGGAAACCATCGAAAACCATTTTCACGGCTGCCGGCAGTGGAGTTTGAACCTCATTAATAATAATAATAATAATAATAATAATAATAATCTTTCTGTTACCCTTTTACCCTCCAGGGTTGGTTTTTCCCTCCGACTCAGCGAAGGATCCCACCTCTACCACCTCAAGCGCAGTGTCCTGGAGCGTGAGACTTAGGGTCGGGGGATACAACTGTAGTGGAGGACTAGTACCTCACCCAGGCGGTCTCACCTGCTATGCTGAACAGGGGCCCTATGGAGGAGGGGTGAATTGGAAGATCGGAAGGGATAGACAAGGAGGAGGGAAGGAAGCGGCCGTGGCCTTAAGTTAGGTACCATCTCGGCATTTGGCTGCAGAAGAAGTGGGAAACCACGGAAAACCACTTCGAGGATGGCCTCTAATCAGCTGACCTCCCGAGGCTGAGTGGATCCCGTTCCAGCCCTCGTACCATTTTCAAATTGCATGGCAGAGCCGGGAATCGAACCCGGGCCTCCGGGGCTGGCAGCAAATCACACAAACCACTACACCACAGAGGCGGAAATAATAATAATAATAATAATAATAATAATAATAATAATAATAATAATAATTGTACCGGGCGGTACACCTCCACACCGCTAATTTAAAATGTGCGCCTGTTGAAACTCCTCTGCTGGAGGAAGTCTGAACTTTATGGACAGTATTAATTTTCAAGTTTCTCAGAAGATGTCTCTACCTGTAAATTTTGGAGTTTTTGAACTGTGTCATTTTCGACGTATTTTGTTTTGCTTGTAGTAAGAAGTGTGAACTTTATCTTCTAGAGGACACTACTGAAGATCAACAATAGTGCACCCTAGTGCGGAGTGAAAGAACTATCTTTTTTTGAGAAGTTCTTATTTCAAAAGTTTGTTTCTTGTTAAATTTCTTTCTGTTATTGTTTAAGTTGGCTGTATACCCCTCTTTTTCCCCTTGTTTTAGATTTATCCAATCCCGAATTTCTTTTAGTAATTTCCGACCAATCCGATGTATCGTCCCCCAACTTGGATATGTTTCTGTACCCTAGCCAATAAAGTGATTGTGGGCGGGTGTTCTCTTCCCTAAAACGCCTAGAACCTTCCGCGAGAGTATTTAAACTGCTGATTTTTGGGTCTCCGGGCCACTTCTGTTCCATCTTTCAGTGTGTTAAGTACATAGCAGGGGGCGGGAAGCGCCTCTTTCTTCTCCAGCTGTTCAACACCAGGTAATGGCCTCTTAATAACTTATTTTCTTGCTAGGTTGGCAGTTTAACTCTCGGAGCGGGTTCGAAGCGTTTCCACCATGTAACCTTTTCCTAAAATGTAACCTATCTTTTCATCTATTCTCTTTTAAAGCTGCATATTGGGATAGAGAGTGCTAACCCTCTCGAGCTCCCACTCACATTGTTTTGAGGTGAACTTATTTTCTCAACCTATTCTTCGTTAACGTAAAACAAATTGCTCTTTTCTAAAGTCACCTCTGTAGTATGGGATTAGCCCTTGCATTAGTGGCCTAGAGCCAGATTAGGTGTTAAAAACAAGTGTATTAGGAGTGCAGATCGCCTCCTCTCAAATTGTTATTTTAGAGGTCATGTAATTGCCCCTTTTCATTTAATAGACCTCAGTAGGTTGGGTATTTTACCCCTGTGTCTATGTCCAGTGAGGACAACTCGAAGGTGGAGTTTGGTGTGGCCTTTGAGAGGCTTAAAGTTGAGAGCGTGTGGCTCTTTTGAAAATTGAGTGTTGTATGCCTCGTGGAGGCTTTTCAGTGTAATTTGGAGCAAGGACTCCTAGGCATGAATGGGGTTTTCTGCCCCTCTGTTGAAACTTGTGTTTGGGGTAAAACTGAGCTGATTGCCCAAGCATTATGAAGTCAGGGCGCGAAGCCCAAATCCTGTAAATATTGTAACTACCCTTTGGACTTGCTACTTTGTACCTGCCATGCTTGTTATTTCTTTGTTTTTGAAAAGAAAATATAACCTTGTTAAATTTTACATTAACTTTGATTCCGTAGTTTGAGACCCGTTCACGCCCGCACCTTCTTTCACCTCTACCTACCACTAAAACACGGTAACAATAATAATAATAATAATAATAATAATAATAATAATAATAATAATAATAATAATAATAATAATAAAGTTCGAACCCCACTGTCGGCAGCCGTGAAGATGGTTTTCCGTGGTTTCCCCATTTTCATACCAAGCAAATGCTAGGGCTGTACCTGGCCACGGTCGCTTCCTTCCCACTCCTAGATTCTTCCTATCCCATCGTCACTATAAGACCTATCTGTGTCGGTGTAACTTAAAGCAAAATTGTAAAACAAAAATGAAAATCCACAGCTTGTTTTCAGTCATTAGATCGAGCCAGGAATGGAATGAACGAAGCCCCCATCTAGCGGCGAGGATATGAATTGTACCGGCTGCCGAAGCCTGTCGCACACCTCAGGGGCAAGAATTAATGACTGACAGATGAAATTATTATTATTATTATTATTATTATTATTATTATTATTATTATTATTATTGTTGTTGTTACGGGGTTACCCGTGGAGCAGAAAGAGGTTAAAGAAGGTGCTCGGGTGAATGGGCCTATCTACAATATCGAAATCAATTTTTAAGACTTGAACTGAAGGTTGTATTTCTTCAAAAACAACAACTTAATAAACTTAACAATTTTCACTTCATACATTTTCACTTGGATAACAATAATATCTCAGGTACAATGCCAAATAAGAGTGGAACACCCCAAGAATAGGGAATTTAACAAGTTTGGGCTTTAAGCCCTCGATTTATAATTTCTGAGTTACAAGCTCAAGTTTACAAAATTTACAGAATGAGGGTAGAAATCCCCTAACTCAAGAGCACTTACTTCCGAAATTATAATATCTACCCTTCCAGAGCCACCGTCACTAATACAAAAATTTGAAAAGAGCTTACATGCTCTCGATTTCTTACAGCCCACTCAAGGCAACATTACATCGAAATATTACTCTCTCTGGCCTCACAAGACACGCATTACAAAAGGAAATAGTTTTACACAGGGGCATCTAGTACCCAACCCACCAGGGCTTTGCGGAAAAGAACAGGTTAAATAAATGGCCCGAATACAAACTGAAGGGAGGTCTACACTGCGCTCCCAGATAATGAAATATTAAAAACCTACAGGGATCTCGGCCGATGAAACTGGGGCTAGTCCCAAACTACTGAGGTGACTCGCATGGAAGTTACTTTAATATATTGCAGGAACGAAAGGTTGCGAAAACGCAGTCACCTCAAACCAAGATGAAGGGGAGCTCGAGAGGATAACTCACTCTCTATCCCCGATTTCCAGTTAAAGATTTTATGAAATGTTTAAATGAAAAGGAAAAGTTTACATTAAAACGGTTACATAGTTAGAAATTCGGACCTTCCCCTCAGATAAGTATGCGGAAACAGCAAGAAAGATTGAATTTACGTGGCCATTACCTGGTAGATGTTCTGGCCTCCTGCCTTAACACAGTCAGAAAGACGACGATCAATAGGCAAGGAAACTCGAAAACCCGCAACTTATATACCCTCAGGGAAGGTTCGAGAGAATTCAGGACTAATCCGGACACACCCTCTCAATTTTTATTGGTTAATGCAAAGAGAACAAGAAATGCAGGATTGGTTGAAAATTAATTACAAAAATTCATGATTGGCCAGATTTAAAACTGGCGGAAATAAAAAGAAGTGTTGCCAACCCAAAAATAAATAAACATTGATTCGGTTATGAAAACCTAGAAATACGAAACTTCTTTTAAGTTATAAGTTCTTCCACCTAGCACCAGAGTGCCTGATCAGAGTTTTTGGTAGTGTCATCTGTGGAAAAATGTCCAAAATTCTTGATGTATAGCAAAACAAAACAAGGAGAAATTCAATCAGTTTAGGAAACTTCACACTAACACAATTACTTAATATTTCAGTAGTGCACATCTTCCGATTAAAGTTCCAACTTCATGTAGTAACAGTTTCACCTTTTGGTCGATAGAGGAGTTCATTAAGGCGTTTATTTTGAATAAGCGAAGTTGAGGTGCACCTCCCGATACAATTATTATTATTATTATTATTATTATTATTATTATTATTATTATTATTATTATTATTATTATCTTTTCGTCTATTCTGCATTGATTGTTAAATCGTGTGTTCTCGTTTTCAGTTCTCTTGGTGATGATTTAAGAAAAATATTGGTGTCAAGAAGAGAAAAATTTACGACGTTTTTTTTTTTAAATAATGGCAACGGAGATATATGAATGGGGTCGTAAGGAAAGTCTTGTTTTTAGAGATTGCGAAGGAGATAAGTAAGAAATGCACATAAAATGTCGCTGGGGAGCAAAGGGGGTGGAAGAAGAGAGACAAGATGAAGTAGACAGGATGTATACAATAAAATGGTAAACAATATTACAGGGATGGCGGCTGCGAAGGCTCGTTCATTCCCTAGGGACAGGTAGAAGGCGTCGTTATACGTCACTCCCCTTACTGCAGGTAGGCAGATGGCGTAAAGTGTAACCCTTTCTCTGTTGTATCTACATCGCTGGACAGGCAGGACTTCGAGCCCATTTCAGTCCTACAAAATGTACGGCTCTTTCTCTTCGCATTAGTATAATACAGGTTCAGAACTGTGTCTGCATGAAAATAACAGCTTACAAAAAGAATTACAACGCTCAGAGTTACAAGATGATTAATCTTACGGTAAAAACTGCAGTTCTAGCTAGGAAAGGTAGTTGCTTACTTTCTGGACTTCGGTGTACAAGTTTGCAGTATTGAACCCCAGTGCAGTAAAGTGACATTTAAGAGTAATTAAGCCCAAGATCCAGATTTAATGAGTCAATCTCCCTCCACTTTATTTTTCTTTACAAAATTATTTCCTCTTTAATCTGGTGGATATGTTTTATCACCACTACGTCACAGTACATGTATTAAAGTTCATGAATGTCACTTGCCACATTCTATTCTGTCATACAGTATGGTTCATATTTTCCGTTATTTTTACACATGGTTTTCTTAAGAACGTAAAAACTGCTGCAAGTGTGATAAACCGATATAGCTTGAAAACAATATTCTCTCACCCATGGATAAATAATGCAAGTATCGAGCTCGAATTATTATTATTATTATTATTATTATTATTATTATTACGATTAGTAGTAGTATGACGTGTGTTTTACATCCACTTGTTAGTATCATTATTAGTTTGCAATCGCATAATTTTGTGAGGTTATGTCATGAAACAGTTAATGTATAGGCCTATAGATATTTATATGAGTTTATTTAATGTAAGAATATGTATATAATTTAATATTACCTGTATATACGATTTGTAATCCACTACAGAATTGTGAAGCACACTCTAACATCCAGAATGGTACTCGGTGACGAGAACACTGTAGAATATTCTATGTATTATATTTGGGCCTTAAGCACTCTAGAGTCTAGAATTTACGAGAAAATGTGTCTTTCTAGAAGCCTGGCCAGGCAAATATATCAAGAGGTGGTCTTGATGGTAGAGACGATTTATTACTTAGTTGGAGTTACGGTTTAACAATATACTTGTGACCTCGTGTTGTGTTTAGGCAAATGCTACTGTAGTCAGCAGTCAATTGTTTTAAGGTTGTGACTTCGAGCATAGAAACAGATAGAGAGGGCGCTCCGTATGTTTCTACCATTGCTTACGCTATTACACAAGGCTGGGAAATGCAAGGCCCCGCTGGTCGTGAAATCGGTTCCCGCTCGGCCTTGCGAAACGCATCGTTTTGCCGCTAGGTGCGCGCTTCTTAGACATAAAATTGGGCGTGCGAGGTACTCATTCAAACATTCACGAGCATGTCAAGACGTATTTTTGTACTATAATGAGCTTTCTTGTGCTAGTGGGGGTGATTATAATTTTGTGACTGAAATTAATGACCGTATTTACGTAATGCGAACATCGGATAATTCTTAAAAAAATATGATGTACTGTAGTGTTCCTTACTGCAAGTAAAAAAACCTCAAAAGGGTGTGGTATTTCATTTCACAGATTTCCGAAAGACGAGGAACTTAAAACTAAATGGCGTTTGGTAATTTCTGGTCAGTGAAATAGACTGGGATGTCTGTGGAAACCTAGTGTACATTCCACTGTTCGCAGTAGGCATTTTAAGGACTCGGATTATAGTGTAAGCACAGCACTAAAAATTCTACTTCCGAACGTCATTCCATCCGTATTTCAAAACTTTCCCGGACACAAACAAACACAATCACATGCAGGAAGACCACATAAGAGGAAGGCTTTAGAAGTGGGATATGAAACTAAACCCTACACGAAAATTGAACTTCATGTGGAACCAAGCACATCTACAGCCAGTGAAGAGAATGGCCCTCCACCTGCACTTATCAGTGAACCATAATTTAAAACCACAGCCACACAGTGTTCTGTTAAACATAAACTGTACTTCACTAAATTAGGTTTGAAACTGAAAAGAATAGCCAGGAAATGTAGGAAACAAAGAGCACTTATATTAAAGCACAAAAATATTATTACCACTTTAAAAGATAGGGTGCATCAACTCAAAAATGAACAGAATAAACATAGACTTGACAGTCAACTAAATACAATTACAGGACTAGCTGAACAAGATAATTTGAAAGCAAATTTCTTGATTGAGCAGCTTCAGGTTTTTTTGTAAACAAAAGTGTAAATTCAGAGAGAACACATAAAGGTCTGCATATTATTGTCCAACAGGTCATCTACAGACTAATTTAACAAACGTTTTAAAAAGTGCTTACAAATGATTTGATCCTTAACTCAGCAGTGATAGTTACTTTTTTCTGTTTTCAGAATCTATAGTTACTCTGTCATCAACTTCACTGGCAATGATAGCTGGATATTAGATACATGTAGCAAAAGACGTAACTAGCTGTGACTGTTGTCTACAGATAATATCCTTACCTGCAACTGATAGTCCTGCAGTATGCTTAATCCGTTTTCAAGATAGGGGAGGGTTAAGGTAGGTACCCTAACGCTTTCTTCAGGGCTTTGATACAAATGTGTTACGATTTTGTTATTGAAGCAGTACAGTATCTCCAAAGAAAACACTATCTACCGATCTGTACCCACTACCTGAAAGACAGGTTTTTAAGGGAACTCATGTGCAGGATCTGCCACTATTGTTGCTGCAGAAATTACTCAAGCCTTTGTTGGACAATATTGCAAGGAATATTTCATCAAAGTGCCAAAATATTCCGAATCTGGACCGAAAACTTTTGAACAGAAAAGTGTTAAAGTTACGTTAGGCTAGGCAGTGATGTAAGATTCAAATGGTGACTCTGAACTGAAGACCCATTACAAATACTACGTTTTAAGTACCGGTAATAGCATTTACGTGAGTATAAACTGACTATATATTTCCCAAACACTTTAAAACACCTTTGTAAGTATGTATAAATTCGTGTTGACTGTGGGTTCATACGACGACTCATAACCTCAAGATACTGATGTAAATAAGTTTCCAACAGGACACGTTAATATAATATTGGCGGGATTATTTGCACTACAACAAAAATGGATCAGGAGCAACATTCAAAACACGTGGTTTCTCCGTAAGTATCATAAATGGCTATATATTAGCGAATTTCCACGAGCACTTGAAGACATTCAAAACTTGTGTCTAAGAAAGGTGACCCTAGCGGGAGAACTGAAAACTAAATTCGGTGACCCCACCGCTGTCTCGATCCTCTTATACTGCCTGCTCTATGCCACTAGTTTAACAGAGGAAGGCGCGACTACCAATATTTCTCCAAGTCGCCGTAAGAGTGCAGCAGTAGACGCACAATCTTCGCTGTCAGTGTGGGTGTAGCACTGTGTTATTGGTGCATGAATGTGAGTGAAAACCTGAATTATTTCGTACAATGAGTAAACGTGTCTGGTCACTTCGGTTAGTACAAGAGATATTTTGTGTAGAACTGTGAAATGAATTAATCATGTTATGCTTATAGATATTTCAAAAGTGATTTTAAGGTGTTGGTCTTTGTTTCTTTCCGTTTGTGCAAGGTATATTTTTCGTAGAAGTGAAACTTCAGCTACTTTCCCCGAAATATTCAACTGCTGTATATCATTTTGCCAATCTCGGCAAGGTGGTTCGCAGCCAGAAAAGATACGACTCCATGAAATACTGTCTAGAAGGGAATTAAAAGAAAAGCGGCTGTCGGCTTTATCTAGGCAAGGACCTAATAAAGGAAGTAATTGGATATCTTCAGATTACTCTCGCATCTGTGCCTTTACACCTTATTTCAGAAGGTGATGGAGCCTCCGCGGCTCAGGCGGCAGCGCCGGCCTCTCACCGCTGGGTTCTGTGGTTCAAATCCCGGTCACTCCATGTGAGAATTGTGCTGGACAAAGCGGAGGCGGGACAGGTTTACTCCGATTTTCCCTGTCATATTTCATTCCAGCAACACTCTCGAATATCATTTCATTTCATCTGTCATTCATTAATCATTGCCCCAGAGGAGTGCGACAGGCTTCGGCAGCCGGCACAAATCCTAACCTCGCTGCCAGATGGGGGGCTTCATTCATTCCATTCCTTACCCAGTCGAATGACTGGAAACAGGCTGCAGATTTTTTTCAGAAGGTGATTAAACGGTGGAGGATAGTAGATTCCTTGTGATAAGAATTCTGACGGACAATCACAAAACAAACGTCTTCATGTTTAGACATTTTGGACAACCTCAGATATCCAGACGATAATATTCCAATCAAAGTAGATACAGTAAATTAAATCCTAATTTGAGGGTTCTAGGTTCGTGCTGGTGAAGAGAGGATGGAGTGTGACATTTGTGTCAGCAACAACCCACTGCCTAGAGCTTCGACACCGCTAAATGGAACTGATTATGCATCAGGACAGAGGAGGAGTTCGATACCCAAAACCTAGTTTTGTTGCTCTGGTGAAGCATCTCCAGGAGTTCGTTTAAACTGATGTGCCCTATTGTCGAAGTCCTTCAAGCGTATGAGCGTAATACGAGGACTTGCGACGTCTTCCCTTTCAGAATACCGGGCGAGTTGGCCGTGCGGTCAGGAGCGCGCAGCTGTGAGCTTGCATGCGGGAGATAGTGGGTTCGAACCCCACTGTTGGCAGCCCTGAATATGGTTTTCCGTGGTTTCCCATTTTCACACCAGGGAAATGCTAGGGCTGTACAATAATTGAAGACTGGAAATTCCAAAGGGGCTAAGTACCATTTTTGTGAAAAATGAGATTTTGCTGCCTGTAGGAGGTATGTATCAAGGCCAATGTCCGACGAAAGGTTCCAAGTCCGTACGTGCTCCAGACAGTTTCCTATGACTGCTCCTAGATTGCGCGGGTGGTACATCCAGCCAAAGCCTACTAGATACTAGAAGGCCTGGAGAGAGAGCCAATTTCTTGCATTAAACGCGGGGTAATAGTTTTTCTCTTTTCCACCGCTAGGTTCGCGTTTATGTTCTGTTGTTTGGCGCGAATTCTATGATTACGTGTGTTACTGCAACATGTTCTATGAGAAGAAATAACATTTTAAACATCGTTTTATAAGGAAAGGCCTTATCTAAAATGAAATATGAAGAGTTTTGTCGTTTTAAAATGTATTTGGTCTCACTATTTGCAATATATGGATGGTTGTTGAGATGCACTTAACATATGTTTAGTTATGTGCTTCCAAATTACCGTGAAGGTGGTGGTGGTGATTATTGTTTAAGAGGAAGTACAACTAGGCAGCCATCCTCTGTATAACACCAATCAGAGAGAGAAACTGGAAGGGATCCGACACTTCGAAAAATGAAAGTATCGCCAGAGGAAGACAAGGGCCACAAAGGGCTTGCAAATGAAAGACTCCCTAGCCCTCGGAAACCTAATAGTGTCGGGGTCGGAAAGGAACCAGAGTTGACCAAGGAAGGTATAGATGAAAGTGAGGAGCCTGGCACAAGTAAGTGGAAGAAATGCCACGACTCAGCTAAGGGCCCGTAGTCGCCAACCCACGATCCAAATTTCAGATCCCCTGGGTCCAATTGCCGTCAAGTTTCTCTTTCCATTCTGCAGGTTAAGGTGGTTTATTGTTGCGTGCCTAACTGCACATCTGACACAGCGAAGAAATATACACAAATATAAATTTTCATCTTTTTCTTAGAGATCCGAGTTTAGGAGACAAATGAAGGCTTGCTATTTCTCGACAGGGCAGCAGAAAAGGATCTCTTTGGGCTCCTAATGATAACTCCAGAATATGTAGCTTGCACTTTGTCGAATCAGTACTGTGAGGAGAATTTTGCTCCCCGACAAAGTGCCGGCGCAAATTCGTTTTTTTCTTAAAAATGTATTAATATTTACAACGCGGGCGTTAGGACATCTAGGAAAATGTAACCTTGTCCGAAAGCTGAAATTCCTTACCGCTCCTCGCTCTGTGGGTGGGGGCGGTAGAATAACGCCCACGGTATCCCCTGCCTGTCGTAAAAGGCGACTAAAAGAGGCCTCAGAGGCTCTGAACTTTGGAGCGTGGGTTGGCGACTGCGGGGCCCTCGGCTGAGTCCTGGCATTGCTTCCACTTACTTGTGCCGGGCTCCTCACTTTCATCTGTCCTGTCCGACATCTCTTGCTCAACTCTTGTTCTTTTCCGACCCTGACGCTATTGGGTTCGCGAGGGCTAGGGAGTCTTTCATTTTCACGCCCTTCGTGGCCCTTGTCTTACTTTGGCCGATATCTTCATTTTTCGAAGTGTCGGATCCCTTCCATTTTTCCCTCTGATTAGTGTTATATAGAGGATGGTTGCCCAGTTGTACTTCCTCTTAAAACAATAATCACCACCAATCACCTCCTTACCGCTCCAAAGTTTAAAGAGACGTTTCAGTGCCGCGACTGTGATCAACCACACATCACATACGTTATACTTACAAAATTTTTCAGGCGTGTTCTTGATACTAATGCAAAGAAAGTAACTAAAGACTGTGATTAAACAAATTCAAGAGCAAGCCTCTGAGCAGAAAAGTGTTGAAATGATAGAAATAGGGAAAAATCGTGTGAGTACTTCTATTTAGGCCTATTTCCCTATTCTTTATTCTTGTGTGATGATCAAGTGCTAAATGAAAGAAATACGGTATATGAAGTGTAGTGTGTTCTAAGTTGTTTTATATATTTATATCTGATTCACACCGGGCATAATGATAATAAAATGTATTATTTTGCGTTATTGTATGAATCTTCAATATAAGAATATAGACAGAACATGAGAACAACAGAACATAAACGCGATCCAAGCGGCAATTGGCTGAACTACTTTGTTCGCCCAGAAATGTGTCGGCTTGTCCAGGCCTTCTATTATAGCGTAGGCAACGATCCAGCGCATGATAAATGTCGATAGGGGCTAAGTCCACTTTCTGCCACTGGTGCTCTGCTCTTTATCAGTCGCCATATATGTTAATGAAGATGGCTGATGTTACAGTGCGTAGTGATTCTATAGACTGTGCTGGACCAAAAACAATGAAAAGAAAACCCGAAAGTGTAAGTAAGAGAGTGGTGGAGAAGAAAAGGAGAGTGTCTGGTTTATCATACAAGACAAGAACAGGAAAAGCAATATCACCCAAGCAACAGCCAAGCATGCGGGTACGAGATCAGTGCGTTAAAATTTAATGCTTCACAGTAAAATTGCATGATATTCATTGAATATTATAGTAGTTTCCTGGATTTCTTGTAGTGTTATTAGCGACAGTAATACACAAATATAACTTTGTTGCATTACAACTAACACGTTTGCAATATTTTGGTTTTAGGTTACCTGCAAATGCGGGTATGATTGTCACTCCTTGTCAGCAGAACATAAGACGAATTTATTTACTATGTTCTACCAGGAAGATGAACAGACACAACGCACTTTTTTAATGGGGCTCATGGATGTTATTCCAGTTCAACGTTGGCGAAACGGAAAGTATGCAGATCCACAGCGAAGTCGCCGCCAGTGTACGTTGATTTTTACGGTTCCTGATGGTGTGGGTGGACATAAGCAGGTACTGTGTAGAAATGAGAAGAATGCAAGAATGAGGAATGTGGTCTGCAAGCACAAACTTCCTGTTCTGCCAAGACAGATCGGCTCTTATCTGCTACACGAAAACATTGACTCACACTTTACAGTTTCCTGGATTACAATTGACAAGAGCGAAGAGCTGCCAGTAGAATAGAAGATAATATAAAGTCGCCTAGGTAGTAGCGGAGTTGCTATGGTAACCATTGCGTCACAGGTTCTGCTGGTGAAAACCCCTCTCCCCGTGCCTCACCGGGCATGTGCATTCTTCTGATCTCCCAACAATATGTAAGAAGACCTTTATGGATGTTTTTGGTATTTCGAAGAAAAAAATACAGTTGATGGCGCAGAAGAAAAAGGGCGGTGATACTGTTTTTTCGAAGACAAAAGAGGAGGAGCAGTTAATAGAAAATACACAGATGAAGATTGGCAGATGGTTCGGAACCACATTAAAATGTTGCCTACAGATGTGAGTCACTACAGTCGAAAGCGCACAACGAAGGAGTACTTAAGCCCTGATCTTAATATGAACAGGCTATTTACTGCTTTTAAACTAAAATATCCAGTTACTAATGTGACATATAAATTTTACAGAAAAGTTTTCCTTACGGATTTTCCACACGTATCCTTCCAAAAGCCACGATCAAATACATGCCGAACATGTGACCGACTCGTTCTAGAAGCTAAGGCAAATCACCAGAATGCTTACAAAGCTAAGCAAGAACTTGAGTTGCACCATCGCAAAGCCGAAAAAGCCGCATCACAGTTAAGAAGGGATGCAATTTTTGCAACGTTACCAGATAGTGATGCGTGCACTGTATCCATAGATCTCCAACAGGTAATGTTTGTACCATTCCTTACACATTCAGATATGTTCTATCTAAGACAACTCTCATGTTACAATTTCGGAGTACATATGCATGATACTGGTGACGCAACGATGTGTATGTGGAATGAGAGTGAAGGTGGCAGGGGGGCCAATGAAATCGCGTCCTGTTTATTTACATTTTTTCAATCAACTACATAGCATTACAATGAAGAGAAAGCTGTGTGTATGGAGTGACAACTGCTCCGCACAAAATAAAAACAAAATAATGCTATTCATGTACATGTTCCTTGTTTCTTGTGGTGTGTTTGAATGTATTGACCATAAATATCTCATATCTGGACATAGCTTTCTGGCATGCGATCGAGATTTCGCAACGATCGAAAAGAGAAAGAAGACAGTGAAGTGTTTTATTCCCGATGATCTGATGAAGTTAGTGAGATCATCACATCATGCAAAGCCATTCAGAGTTTTGGAAATGCATGACTCTCACTTTCTGGACTTTAACACAGCAGCAGATAACTTGCTCACCACCAACAAACTGAATATATAAACTGCATCTTGGATCAGAGTACCTGCCCCAGGAGAAGTCAAAATACGAAGAACCCTGAATGAGCTTGAAGAGTGGATGACATTTAATGTCCTGAAGAAGGGAAAATCTGTTTCAGATTTCCAACATATTGAAATAAAGCAAGTTGAGAACCGCCATTGTATTTCAAAGGAGAAGAAGAAAGACCTTTTAAGCATGATTCAATATTTAACTGAAGAACATAGGAAGTTTTACCAGGATATTTGTAGTTAAAACTGTGTAAAATGTCACAAGAAGGTATTTGTTACGGTACTCTCCTTCCACATCCTCTTGCTATTGTAATAATTTGTTTACATCAGAAGAAAAATGGACTTACCCCTTTTATCATCAAAAGATAAATGGACTTAGCCCTTTTCTAAATTATCATTTTTGTTTTGGTACTATGTGCTTACTAGTTGTTCAGTTAAGTCTGTGAGTTAACTACCAGATACAGCAGCCTTTAGTGTGCAATATGAGTGTATTATTTGTATCAAGTAATTCTTCTGGGAATAAATTGGTTTTCTTTAATTATCCCAAAACTTTCATTTTGGTACTTAGCCCCTTTGGAATTTCCAGTCTTCAATTATGGACGAGCCGACATAGATATGACGGTGGGAGATAGGAAATGGCTAGGAGTGGGAAGGAAGCGGCTGTGACCCTAATTAAGGTACAGCCCCAGCATTTGCCTCCTGTGAAAATGGAAAACAATGGAAAACCATCTCCAATGTCATATATGTTCATTACAGTCCCATCCAAATTAAATGGAACATTTTTTTTTTCCATTATTTTCCCAATGGTTAGTGACAGTGTGCTGCACATAACTTATTCTTAGTTCCTGCACTCTCTAGATGTTATTTGCACAGTTATTCAGTGTTGTTTAATTTCTATGGCAATTGTTGTAGATTAAAGCCTCATTTATTTTAAAGCGAGTCACTTTGGAGGATTTTTGAGGTGTAAAAATATGTACTTCTTCAATGGATACGACTCGTAGGATACTTCTATGGCACAAAGAAAGTTAGCTACTAAATATGGTGTCGGTGTAGACACTATATATAGAATTATTCTTCACCGAAGAAAATGGGGAACCATGGCAGTAAAAATAAAATGACACCAACTGATGACCATTTTCTCTTTAAGAGAAGTTGATAAAACCCTAGGCTAATTGCTGTGGACTTGGCACATGAACTGGGTGAAAGGGGAGTGGGTTTCTAATGTTTGCTGTAGACTTCTGTTAGCTAGAAGAAAAGCCTGCAAACCTGTAAAGAAATATCTTCTAACAGGAGAAATGCAAAAGAGATATCTTTTGTGGGCACATAGCAATTAGGTCCGGACAATGGGACATTGGAAGAAAGTTTTTTCTCTGAGGAGAGTAATTTTCTAGTGCAGAGGCAGAGGGATCAATATGTGTGCTGAGCGAATAATGAGGCAACAACTTCACATCATTTGCAACGGACAGTAAGACACCCCATGCAGAAGATATTTTAAGGGTGTTTCACTCACGAAGGATTGGGACCTCTAGTACCAGTTGAAGGTATGATGAAATATAACCAGAACATCCAAATACTTCAAAGAAGTGTTGTTTGTGAACTGCAGAAGAGGTTTGCAGACAGTGACGGAATTTTTCAGCAATTATGTAAAGTATCATATGTTCATAGGTTAGATTTTAAAAGCTTGTACGTATTTATTTATAGCCTCTACCCCCTTGTCATACTTCCATGAAAGTGAAAAGAAAAAAAAAAAATGGTGAGAACAATATTCATGTATAGAGAGGCCAAGGAACTTTCCTGACATAAATTCCATAGAAAACCTGGGGCTATTTGCAAAAGGAGACTTGCAAACCTTGACTGCTCCACCAAAGTATGCAGGGTAGAGTACCATATCTAAATAAAGTGTGTTTTCATGATGATGAAGAACATAAATTTATGTACTCAAAGCTTGTGGAATCAATGCCAAATCATGTGAAAGAACTTACAGAACATAAAAGAGGATAAATTAGTTGTTAGAAGGTATTCAAGGTAGGTAAATAAATGAAAAATGTGTACTTTGATGATGATGCTTGTTGTTTAAAGGGACTTAACATCTAGGTCATTGGCCCCTAATTGTATGAAATGTAATGACAATTTAAAAGTCCCAAATCATCCACTGATCAGAGTTCAAAACTTGATGATGAAGAATTAATGGATGGATATGAATTTTAAACAATCAGTGGATCCGACCCATAATGCCCCACATTCCCAGAAACCAGCATTAAACAATAGTATTACTGATGAAGGGTCTGCTTCTAAAGCTCATGCTAAATCAATGATGCATGTAGTCTAAAGGGGTCCAAAATCAAGGGTCATCAGCCCCTCACAATGGTACTTATCACTAGGAAAGTAGAACCATGGTATTTGCCATGTTGCAGTACTAATCAAAAGTAGCATAGACTCGTGGTATTCCAGACATTATGGTACAACTCACAGGTTATGTAATGTGCACATGTAATACAGACCTCTGGTGTTTAACACAATGTGGCGCCATTTACAGGCAACGCAAACCTATGGTGTTCCTCACATAAGTGTACGAAGCACAAGGACTCCTACTATCCCATGGTGTTCCTCACATAGGGGGTACTAATCACAGGTAAGGCAGACCCATGGTGTCGCTCACAGAGTAGTACTAATCACAGATACTGTAAAACTCACCCTGATTCACACACTGCCACTACTAATCACAAACTAATATCGTGTACCTAACATAGTGGTACTACACGCAAGTAATAGCGACCCGTGGTGTTCCACGCATGGTGGTACTAATTACAAGTAGTCTCATGGTTTTAATTAGATCATCCCTTGGTTGCCCCTTTTAGGTGCCTTTTATGACAGGCAGGGATACCATGGGTGTATTTTTCGCCTGCGTCTTCCACCCACAGGGGGTGTGTGTTTGGTCTGCGAAAGCTATTTTATTTTGCTCAAGTCCATCGGCAAGCCAATTAGGATCCCGCTATCCGCCATCTGGGACGCACCACATGGGAGTATCACCTCTCCCCCGTTACGCCAGCATAGTAGGTTCGTGGAATGTATACTTCATTGCCGCATTCCGATTAATTTGCATGGGACTGAATTTTGCCTGTATTGCTCATCTAATTGTTCATTCACATCTATCTTGTTGTAACCTTTAAAAGGCCAAAACACAGACACATCAAAGGGCTGTATGTTATGGGTGTAGTGGGGAGGGGAAGTAAGCATTTCTATACCTTCCTGCTCCGTAAATGTCAAGGATTCAATGCTCACATGGGTTTTTTGTGGGCATCTAACAACAGGAGAAATGGAGACTCCTTTGAACATTTCACAAAGTTCTTGAAATGTTTCAACCAGAGAAAAAAATTCTGAAGGCCACCACATAAAAGAAAGCTAAGATAAGCTACATCATGCCAAGCTATGTTGTGCCATATCACGAATAAAATGCTAAGCTAAACTATGCTAGGCAGCTGTTTAAAGACAGATGATTAATTGAAGAGGAGACTTTTTTTATTGGCCGCTTTCATGAAAGACAAAGAAAGAGAGAGAAACAGAAAGAAGATTTTATAGACATGATATAGGCCTTTGGGCTATAAGGTGAAATTCTTTAGGTTTTGCAGAGAACTTTGCTCTGCGTCATCAAAAGAAAATCTCAACTGTTCACGAGAAAGGCTTCACAAGGGATGAGGTTTGAATTAAGATGCTGCAATAGAAGTGGAAGTGGTACGTTCATTCATCACCAAATGGCACGCCATACATGGAGCAGCGCTAGCATTCAAAGCGGAAGCTGACAGAACCATCAGAATCAGTCTGAGAGGGAGTCACATGACAACAGGAGTACATACATATGAAAGTATGACATAGATACAAGCCTGGAATGAAATATCTGGCGATGAGGAACTTATGAGCAAAATCCTTAATGGCTTTCAACCACATATTAAATGAGAGCCAGTGTCCCTGTTGAAATTTTTAGGATTTCTCCGTATTTTCACAGATTCCCATATAATCCTGGACCTGTAGTATCTAGTGGGGTAAGAGCTCGAGCATCTTGGAACAAAACATCATGACCCAAAAACAGAGCATGCTCAGCTATTGCTGATTTGTCTGGCTGGTTGAGACGAATATTTTGTTCATGATCCTTGATACGAGTCCCGATGGACCGGCATGTTTGGCCAATATATACCTTACCGCAAGTAGAGGGAATTTCATATACTCCAGAGTGTAAAAGTGGGGACAATTTGTCCTTGGTTTTACCCAGACCGTGAGCAATTTTAATGACGGTGCCAAACATAGTTTTTATATTGTGTGTGCGGAGGATCTTGGCAGTTAGATTTCTAGTGTTGTGAATGTAAGGCAGGTAGGCAGTTTCCTTCACTTCTTCCTTCTGTGAGCTTTGCTTGGTTGTTTCTCTGGGATGAAGCTGCAAATTCCTGTAATCAACTGGCATCAAAGTATCCAAATTGTAGAATGTAGGGTAAAAATGTATGTAAAAGAAATAAATGATATGTTCAATCAATTTCCAGAGTTTCATTTATTTCCTGCCAACAATTGCCTTCCATGGTTATATCTCTTTAATAATTTGACTGACAATTATAGTTTTGTATATCTTCAATCAGTCTTTTATCCTTTGGTCTGCCTTCCATGATAATTAACAAACACAAAAACAATTAAGCAATATAACAGCTGCTGTGTTGAGGTAATTCACAAAAGCCACACACATCAAACGACTGCTAGACGCCAGCTACAGCTATGAAAATCGCCTCCTTGGTGATCTGTAAAATTTAGCTTAGCATTGCTTAGATTAGCGTAGCTTAGCATAGCAGTCTGTGTGTGCCATTCCATATAACTTCATTGGTGCGACATTTTTCGTTGGATTGCATAGCTTAGCTCAGCTTTCTGTGCGTTGTGGCCTTCATTCTCACATCGCATCCAACCTTAAGTTCCTAATGGCCTGATGCATCTGTTCCAGGAGGTGCACCTTTGTACATGCGAGATGTCATGTTAATCCTTGATATGATGAGATATAGTGGAATTGCCCGACACATACAGCCATGGTGAACACTTGACCGCTCTCTGCTGAGCAAGGTCACTTGACCTACCTGATACTGGCCCTTCTTTGCAATCACCTTCATGAGAATCCCTGGTCTCAAGGCCAACAACAAAATCTCTGTGCGGCAGTAGTGAGGAGTGGATAAAATGCCTAGGTGTTCCTTGATATGAAAAATAATATGTCCAGATTTATTGTTAATTTTCATTTACGTAGATGTAAAATAATAACATTGCTTGATTAACAATGTGACTTCCCTTTTAAGGCACTAGACCGCAGCTACAAAAAGTTACCAAAACAATGAGTAATGAAAGAGAGGGAGAGAGATTTATGAGGTACAATTACTTTAAGCTGATTCAGTTCCCTCTAATTCTGAATACTTTGCTTGGGTAGGAATAACTGCTTGAAGAACATGTTAGACAGACTACTGTTATAAAAATCTTGATATATTTTCCTGTTTACTTCCAAAAAAAAAAGAGCACATATTACTAATCAAAAGTTTCATGAAACACGCAAACTTAGGCTATGTGTGCCTATTGATGCTATACAAACCATAGTCACCAAAATATTCCTATTCATTGCAGTTAATTACATCAAAACCAAAAAATCATGGAATTAAAATCCCTTCCAAACCTACCACATAGGCAAATTTTAACCGCGCACTGAGACAGTGCTTCGGCTAACTTCGGGGCTCCTCGTGCCTGGGTGCCAACCAGGAATGAGTTAGCTGTATGATTTACAATTTGGCGTTATAAATTTACTCATTCGGGACACAAATATTTCAGGTTCCCTATGGGAATCAACATCTATATAATCCTCGTGCTTATCGCTGGTCCATTTGCCTGCGATACTTGGCCTATAATTTCCTTGCCTCTCACAGCTCCTTGTCCTGTGCACCCTCACCACGCCCCTCAGCCCTGAAAGTGTACCTCCTCACTGGTTCCGTAGATCAACTAAGTGTTATAGTCAAAATGATCTCCAACTGCGCAAATGTACAGAGCTGATTGTCCCTGGAGAAGTTGTACCACGGTATTTTCGCTGCTCATTTTCAGCCTGAGTGCATTGTCTAAAACTCCTGGTGCCCCAAGGCGTATTGTGCCTTTGGTCACAGAGGTCCCGGGTTCGATTCCCGGCAGGGTTGGGAATTTTAATTATTGGTTCATTTCACAGGCATGGGGGCTGCGAGTATGTGTTGTCTCCATCATCATTTCATCCTCATCATGACGTGCAGGTCGCCTACGGGTGAGTCGAACATGTCCTCAGACACTCCCGGCACAAAGAGCCATACGTCATTTCCATTTCATTTTTTACTAGCCTCTGGTACAGAACTCGCTTATGGACACTTGTCTTTTCTCACACATGATGTGGTAACAATCACAATATTTGTTGCCCAGTTTATCTGGGTTGTGATGCTTTCTTGTTGTAGCAGCACATTTTTTGTTGAGCTACTCGTTTCGTGAAGCTAGGGATTGTTTGGTAGATTAGTAAAACTACTATTTCAGTGACGGCTTTTGCCATCTTGAAGAAAATGTCGTGAAGAGTAATGAAACATGCTAGTGTTCTTCCTACATTTTGTGTACATTTGTAAATACACATATGCATTATCAATAGCAACGTACAAGTGCTTTTTTTTTTTTCAAGTTGCTTTATGTCACACCAACAACACAGATAGGTCTTATGGCGACGATGGGACAGGAAAGGGCTAGGAGTGGGAAGGAAGCAGCCGTGACCTTAATTAAGGTACAGCCTTGTGTGAAAATGGGAAACCACGGAAAACCATCTTCAGGGCTGCCGACAGTGGGGTTCGAACCCACTATCTCCCGAATACTGGACACTGGCCGCACTTAAGCGACTGCAGCCATCGAACTTGGTACTTCCAAGTGAAAATTTAATTTTGTGCATTTATGAACCATGTCATCTTTTTAGTTAGTTGCTACATTATAAAGCACATTTATTTCCATTTGAATAAACACTATTTTGCAGAACTAAATGGAATAAAGAGCAAAATTGGCTGTAAAATTTCTTCCAGGTTGTAGGCTACTCGCTTAATAGGTACACATTTTTAATTTGTTTTATTTTACAACACATAAATGTATATGGAAAGTGCACTGAATTTTCAATGTATATTGGTGTTAGGACTGCCTTTTTTTTTTTTTTTTTTTTAGAGTGATAAGCATGTCATAATATTTACCACTCTTAACTTCTGTGATGAAGACAGCCTCCGTGGCTCAGGCCGCAGCTTGCCGGCCTCTCACCGCTGGATACCATGGTTCCAACCCCGGTCACTCCATGTGAGATTTGTGTTGGACAAAGCGGAGGCGGGACAGGTTTTCCTACGGTTACTCCGGTTTTCCCCGTCATCTTTCATTCCAGCAACACTATCCACTATCTTTTCATCTGTCAGTCATTAATCATTGTCCCAGAGGAGTGTGACATGCCTCGGCAGCTGGCACAATTCCTATCCTTGCCGCAAGTTGGAGGCTTCATTTATCTCATCCCTGACCCAGTCATGGACTGGAAAACAGGTGGTAGGTTTTCATTTTTCACCTTCTGTGATAAAGTAGGCCCTATAGGCCTATTGGAAATGCACAGTTAACACGCAAGGAGAGAGTACCTGTAAATGTTGTTGTCTTATAGAGATATAAAGAAAGAAACTGGTTTGTAGCAGGACTTACATTATCATACAGAACAGTAAGTGTGTCCAATTGTAAGCTGATGAATGTTTGTTACAGTACTTTGCAACAGTGATACGGTAAGCTTTAAGAAGTCTGCAACAGTTTATGCTGTAAGACAGTACGGTATTGAATGATAAATATATATGGGAGGAATCTTTGTATTAAATTTATCAATTTCTTGTTCGTTGTTAGCAAAGAAACTATGAATATAATATGCCTTAGTTTTTCAGTTCCATTTTCTTCAATCTTCATTGCACTTACTGTAGGTATTGTAATGTAGGTGTATAACATGAATAAAGTTAAGATTGTTTCTGTAACGAACCTTAAGGTTTGAGTATCAGCCCCTGTTGTACAGTATGTTGTACTTGTATGACATTATATTGTATGATAACACTCATCAAAAAAAGTTAGGCATTTTATTCTTAAACCCTGTGAGCTTGCATCCGGGAGATAGTGGACTCGAATCCCACTGTCGGCAGCCCTGAAGACGGTTTCCCATTTTCACACCAGGCAAATGCTGCGACTGTAACTTAATTAAGGCCACGGTCGATTCCTTCCAACTCCTAGGCCTTCCTATCCCATCGTCGCCATAAGACCCATCTGTGTCGGTGCGACGTCAAATACTAGCAAATATATATATCTTAAACCTACAGTATATTTAAGTACTGTAAGTATTGGGTATCCCAGAGACACGACACGGGTAATTACATTCCGTTTGTTAATCTATTGCACATCATGTTAACAACTTTTTCCCTCTGCATTATTAAAACTCTAATATTATAAAGATGAATATTATTTTTCCCACTTCTAATGTCCCAAATCTTCCAAAAAAATACTGTTCGACATAGTCATCATATCAACTACATGCTACTAATTCCATACTGGCCGCGTGTGACCAATCTATCTATCTATCTATTAAATGGTGGGGCGGGCCACCTAGAGGGTAACGCCCTCTCTCTGGCCAAGAGATGCGGGTGGGTTGGGGAGATGTGACGGAAGGAGGTGGGTAAAGTATGTGAAGATATAGGAGATGGGAGAGGAATTGTGCCTATGCCTAGGTATTGAAGTTCGTTCGTTGAGTGAGTTTATTAGCATAAATGGTTACAAAGTAGTACAAAAGATATTACACAGATTTAGAAGTATGTAGGAGGATGATATAACGGCTGTGGGACGAAGGTGGGGTTAGTGCTAGGGGGAAAGGAAAGGGCTAAGATGTGAAAGATACAGGAGAAGTTATGCAGGGAAGTGAGTAAGGTGTGGACGGGGTTGGTTGGAGGTTGTATTGGAGGAGAAAAACCGGGTGGAGGAGGGTAAAAATGGATTTGTGGACTTGGTGGAAGGGAAGGAGGAGCCGGCCGGGGACAGTGACGGGGAGTATGAGATCGGTTAAGAGGTTGGGGAGGAGAGTGAGATGGTTCAATGTGATGATGGCGGCCTTGAAGATGGATTCCGTTGTTGATGAAATGTTGGGCGATGTCCAGAGTCGGTAGATGAAGGTGAACGAGGTGGGTAGATCCTGTAGCATTGAAAATCTGAGTTGCTCTGTGAACTGGTGTTCCTGCCTGGCGGAGGTCTTGAAGTATGGCGTCGTTGGATAAGAGCGGGTCCACTCCTCGGATGACGCAGGTGCAATCGGTCAATGGTGGCGGCATTATGTCGGTGGTAGTTTCGGTTGGAGGCGGTGGTTGTTGACTTGATGAGGTAGGGGTGGGAGGCGTAGTGATAGTAGTGGTGAATGAAATGTCGTGTGGCTTTTAGTGCCGGGAGTGTCCGAAGACATGTTCGGCTCGCCAGATGCAGATGCAGATGAAATTAATTAATCAAGATAATTAATCAAGATGCAGGTCTTTCGATTTGACTCCCATACGTGACCTGCACGTCGAGATGAGGGTGAAATGATGATGAAGACGACACATACACCCAGCCCCCGTGCCAGAGAAATTAACCAATGACGGTTAAAATTCCCGACGCTGCCTGGAATCGAACCCGGGACTCCTGTGACCAAAGGCCATGGAGCCGGACATAATAGTGGTCATGATAGGGATAAGATGTGTTGTTACCATAGTCGTGAGCGAAGTTGTGAGGGAGGTGTGAACTGGGGAGGTTGAGAGGGTGGTGGTGGTAGTTGTGGTGTAAGGAAAGGACAAGGGTTGTGGCGTGGGTGTGTAAGGAGGTGGATCAGGGGAATAGTCCGGGAGTTGCTCTAAAATATTGATGGGGGTGTCTTCCATGCGATGGAGGCGTTGGCAGATTTGTGCACCAGTAGCGAGAAGATGGTCACGTTCGGTGGATGTGTTGAAATGAAGAAGGACGTCGTTTGATGGTACGGAACCTTCATAAAGCCTTGTGGCGCAGTATACTCCAGACTTGCGGAGTTCAGATAGGATGGTGTCTTCAGTGATGGAGTGGTGGACGTCCAGGACAACGCAGGTGAACATTGTCTATAGCCGACTTCCAACTAGGCGTCTGGCCGTTATGCTTGTTGGGTCGGCTGGGTGCGATGGTGGAGTTGCGGCGACACCCGGCCGAATAAAAACTAATAAGGTGAAGTATTACACAGTCCACTGTTGAGACAGACGGCGAAAAGTGTGTGTGTCGTGTGTGTGCATGACCAAGGAGTGACCGTGACGATAATCATATGCTCCATGCTGCCTGTGACAGAATCACCAATTAAAGTCACAGATATTTTTGTGTCACATATACGGCTGTCACTGTCAACTAGAGATGGTCGATAAATCACAGCCTGCTATTTTGTCACCGATATTTTTCTGTCGCCGATATATCAGATACGCTGTGACGGAAGTATCTGTGACAAAATATCGTTTACGAAATATCGCTTAGGTCATCTACTTGAATCACATTCACAGGTCTATGATATCTGCTGTAGCTATGGGAAGCCAGCGCTACCTAGGTTATAACTACCAACTACTTGAGTAAAGCGAACTTCTGTTTCAGGGGCTTACCCGAGAGATAGCGAGATTGTAGTTTTTAAACACAGATAACAAGGCGGCGTTTTTAAATGAGAATAGGATATGTACGTTCGATTTTTTCTACCTAAGCAACTTAATTACTGAAACCTATGGTTCATGAATATATTTATAGAATATAAATTCTCTATTAAATAACTTTTCATTAATGTTGGATTTATTTCACGTTGAGTTTAAAAAAAATTGTGACATCAGGGAAAATCCCCCAACTGCCTCACAGATCAAGGGAGTCACCATTTCCATTCCTGTTTTTATGTAGTTGGTCTCTCAGTAAATCAGTGCTGTCTTACTCACAAGTGCGTCGTGAAGTGAATAATTTCAATTAATTCTTTATAACAGATATAATAACATATAGATAGATAGACAGATAGATAGATAGATAGATAGATAGATAGATAGGTTAATAATAATATATTATTATGTTTAGTAAGAGACAGCGTAATAGTCATGTGTGGAGTTCTTTCACGGCTATTGACATTGAATATGCCAAGTGTGATATCTGCAGCCAGAAACTGTCTTAGCGAACATCTGTTACTAATTTAACAAAACACATACAAAGAAAACACCCAACTATATCTTATCCGTATAGAACAGAAGTCAACAGGTCCAGCACCAGTACTGTAAGACAGGATGAGGTAATTATATTATATTCATTATGTTACATTAAATTAAATGAGGCTAATTACATACCAATAATTCCATGACATGGGTACCGTAATCTATTTTTCATTATTTTTATTCAGCCTCCGTCATTGAGCCCAGCAGTCGCTACTCACACTTCATCAACCAGCATGGCTTCAAGAGTACCTACTCCGTCAACCAGCACAGCTTCAGCAGTACCTACTCTGTCAACCAGCACAGCTTCGACAGAACTGTAAGAATTCTGTCAGGTTCAGCCGTGGTTATGTCAAAGTTCAATTGCAACATATATACTGAGACAAATGACCTTCTCTATAAAAAAGGAACTGGATAAACTACTTGCTCAAATGGTAATATATGACCTTCAGCCTTTTCAAATACCGGTAGTTGAAAACAAGGATTTTAAGGCATTTGTTGCAGCACTTAATCCAGGATATGTACTACCAAATCAACGGACGATTTCAAAAACTTTGATACCTGCGTTGCACGAACTGTGTCTGAATAAGGTAAAAAATATGATGGAAGCTGTGAAGAAGGTGTGCATTATGACTTAATGTTGGACTTCCATAAACAATGAAAGTTTTTGGCCATTACCTGTCATTTCTTGACTGATAATTTTGAGCTGAAATCTGTCCTGTTAGAATGTTGTGCTTTAGAAGGAAGCCATGTGAGAATTTATCACAGGAATTACAAAGGATTATTCATGAATACAAATTGGAAAATAAAATCATGCTTGCAGTGTCAGACAATGCAGCCAACATCAAAAGAGCTATTATAGACCTTCTTCACTGGAAGCATCTCGGCTGTTTTGCTCACCAGCTGAATATTATTGTGACAAAGGCTATCCACTTAATTGATGGGCTCCTGAACAAAATAAAAATAATAGTGAAATTTTTTAAATGGAGTTCTCAAGCAACTGAAGAATTACTAAATTTCCAGAGAAGCAGAGGAGTCACTCAAGTAAAAAAGTTAATTCTTGATGTACCAACAAGATGGAACTCCACACTCTACATGTTAGAACGGTTTTGTGAGTTAGAAAATGCCATCAAAAGCACCACAGCACTTACTGACAAAGATCTACCTGAACCCCCAAGAGTGGAAAGTTATCCATGAAATGTGTAAAATATTAAAACCCCTTGAAATTGTGACAAAAGCAGCTAGTGGTGAAAAGTACATATCTGGGTCACTTGTCATAGTTTTGGCTAATGGGCTATAGTCAGTTTATGAAAAATTTTGTAGTGGAAGTTTTACAGACTTGTCAGAAAATATCATACAAACATTAAGCTCTGGGCTCAAGGAGAGATTTGGCCATATTGAAAAGAGCAACTCTCTTGGTTTATGTACCTTTCTTGATCCAAGATTTAAAAACTTTGCTTTCCAAAATCACCAAGCACTGGAAAACTGTAAAAGGAAGCTACAAAACTTGATGTCTTCAAGAATTAGGTCTCTGGAAGGTGATAAACCCCAAAGTCTCACTGTTGAGAACAGAGATGAATTTTCACCGTGGTCACTAATGGACAAATGTCTTTCACAAGCAATTCCACAAGGGACTCCTACATCCAGGTCAATTATTGAAGTCCAGAGATACTTAGAATATGATATTCTAAGTAGAACTGAAGATGCATTAAAATGGTGGTATGAACACAAAGTTCAGTTTCCCTTCTTGAGTGAAATAGCTCAAGAAATTTTGTGTGTTTCATCTACTTCGGTACCCTGTGAACGAGTCTTCTCCAAGGGGAGCTTAGTCTTCAATGACAGGAGAACGAGACTGCATGGAAAATAGTCACAACGAATCTTGTTCTTCAATTCCAAACTTGGAGTGTAGAAGAGGATTCTTTCATTGTCTTGTGTAAGTCTAGATACTGAAACTTCCAAACCTAGCAACATCCTACATTTGCAGTTCTAGTTCCTAATGTGTATATCTCAATGTATTTTATACTTGCTACTAAGTATGTGATAATCAATGTTTATATTCTGAGAATATTCGTTTCATATTTATTATATTATTCTATAAAATCATGTTTGCTTGTACATTCATTCCCCTATGCTTCAGTTATTATTGTTAAGAAGAAGACATTTGCACAGTGTACATAAGCTTGTAAATAATGTTTTCACTAGTCTCTGGTACAAAACTTGGTTATGGACACTTGTCTTTTCTCGCACATCATGATGACCACAAAGTTTGTTGCCCAGTTCATCTGGGTTGTGGTCTTGCAGCAGCACCTTTGCTGTTGTGCTACTGGTCTTTTGAAGCTAGGTATTGTTTTGCAAGTTTAGTAAAACAACTATTTCTGTGACTGCTTTTGTCAACTTGAAGAAAGTGTTGTGAAGAAGAGTAATGAAATATGCTAATGTTCTTCCTACGTTTTGTGCACATTATTATTATTATTATTATTATTATTATTATTATTATTATTATTATTATGATCACAGCCTCTAATAGTATGTGTGTTATTTTTCTCAAAGAACAACTTAAGTGATTTTGATTGTTATTTGTTTCCTTATACTTGAAATTCAGTTCATAAAGATTGTGTAATGCTATTTTCTCATTTTACAAGGGTAAAGTAGCAACTTCCAAGTGCAACTTTAATTTTATGCATTTATGCACCATGTCATCTTTTTAGTTAGTTGCTACATTAAAAGGCACATTAATTTCCATTCAAATAAACCCTATTTTGCAAAACTAAATGCATGAAAGAGCAAAATTGGCTGAAAAATGTCTTCCAGGTTGTAAGGGGAAGTCTAATTACCAGTACTTGCTAAAATTTTACAATGTTATAACTTAATAGGTACTAGTACACATTTTTCATTTGTTTTTACAATCCATAAATGTAGATGGAAAGTACAGTGAATTTGCAATTTATATTGTGGCAGGGCTGCTTTTTAGAGTGATGAGGATGTCATAATATTTACTACTCTTACCTTCTGTGATAAAGTAGGCAGTACTATCTGCGTACTTTTTAGTGATAGATTTACACCCTAGTGCTGAAGTGGTCGACTTCGGTTATTTTCGAGATTCGTATTGGCAACCTTTGAAACACAAACTAAGAATCGCTTATCATCGCTGTGCGGCATCTGGCGTACACTTTAAGTACTCGTACTGTTGTTGTTTACACAGCAAAGCCAAACTATAGAATTCATGCTAGGAACACGTTTCGCAACGGGAAATGTTATATAGTATTATATATTGTGTGTGTGACAGAGTTGTTTCCTTAAAATAATAAAGGTTTATAAAATTCATATCGATCGATCATATTATCGATTCAATTCAGATTTCATTTCCATTCAGTTGGCAGTATTAACGGAACTCTTCTTACTTCTCCAACGAGTACAAAGATCTATCACTAAAAAGTGCGCAGATAGTACTTTGCAACCAACGAGCTAGAAAGAGGACTATAGAGTGGCTAACACGTCTGCTACAGCGCTCTAGGCGGTGCCAAGGCAAAATAGCGACGCCATATTATATCCGCCCGTGTTTTACGGTTTATTCTGGTTATTGTGTGTTCTTATCGTGGTTTATTTGCACTGAATCTGATAAATTAACTGCATAAATTATGCCGCCTATATGTGCAGCAATCAACTGCACGTTCCGTAGAGGCAGCTCAAAGGATATATCATATTTCAGGTAAGTTTTTTTTTAGTAAAGAATGCAATGTTTGGTCATTAGCAGAGTATGTTTCCCCGTTGTCAGTGTTTGTAAATCAATCTATGCTTTTCTCTCTAGGTTCCCTCTGAAAGATAAGGAACTCACGAAACAATGGGTAATAAATATGAAACGTGATAAATGGTTTCCGACAAAGCACAGTTTCCTGTGTTCACGACATTTTGAAGAAAAATACATAGTGATCAACAATGATAGAAGACGCTTGCTGTCCAGAGCCATCCCTACAGTTTTTGATTTTCCGAGTCACCTTATGAAAATACAGTGTACTAGACCTCCACCTACGATACGAAACAATATGAGAGCCTCCAGTCCTACGCCGCCACTATTCGAATCTTCGTCCACAAATATGGAATTGAACAATTCAGGTAACTATGCGATTTAACATAATTGACATTAACACAATAATTATTTCAAATGGTTTAAAGTACGAAGTGTTCGGTCTAGGCCTATCATCATTATCGCTATGGGATGGTTTGTTACAGTATTCGGTGCAAAACTTCTATAACCGGTGTGTGAAAGTGAGGTTAGAGATGGCACATGTAACACTCGGCAAGCTTGCCAACTTACACAATCTTAGTGACAAGACCATTGGGCTGGATGGGTTATGTCCGAGGAGCGACAAAACCATTGGTCTGGATTGGATAGGACCGGCTAGTTACTAGACCATTGGCCGGGGGACGTACAGGTTAGAGTCACTTACCAGCCCTTAGGCCTTTAGTATCCTGCGTGACACCACCATTGATCTGGATAGGTTACGGTAAGATAGTGACAAAACCATTGGTCTGGATATGTTAGATAAAAATTTCAAGAAGCGAGAGTGAAATTGATGGTTCTCTCACTTTTAGCGAATATGGTAGCCCTGTACTTGCACAAGATGTGAGCTCATCATTACTCCAGCCCGGTTGACAAGACTTTCACACCCGCATAACGACTGTCGTTTGTTTACATGCTCGCGGCCTTCTCAGGAAGGGTGTTGCCAAGCGGTGCTCTGTAGCCTACTGTCAACCTCTGTACTTAGGAACTGATGAGTGAGTGGTGCTTCGATAGCTGGTGGTAGTCCAAGGATCAGTTCTCTCACCATTATTGTTCAACTTATATCTCTCTGACCTTCCTGACACTTCATCCAGAAAATTCTGCTATGCCGACGACTTGGCTCTAGCTGTACAAGATCAGGTAATGGAGACGACTGAAGAGATTCTGACCAAAGACCTGTCTTTACTGGAAGACTACTTCAAAATCTGGAGACTCCAACCCAGTGCGAGCAAAACAGAAGTGTCCTGCTTTCATTTAAATAATCGTTTGGCGAACGTGAAACTGAATGTTAGTTTCAGAGGGAGAATTCTTCATCATAACTGGAACCCAAAATACCTTGGTGTCATCTTGGACCGTACACTATCCTTCAAACAACACCTCCTGAACTTAGCACAAAAGTTGAAGTCTCGAAATAACATCCTTCATAAACTGTGTGGAACTACTTGGGGATCTTCTGCAACCACTTTGCGATCTTCAGCCCTGGGTTTGGTGTATTCAAGTGCCGAGTATTGTGCACCTGTTTGGATGAACAGTCATCATACAAGGCTTGTTGACACCCAGCTTAATACCACAATGCGCATCATATCTGGCGCAATCACATCTACTCCAGTTCATTGGCTTCCACTGCTAACTGGTATAATGCCACCTGATCTACGCCGATCGAATGCCCTTATGAAGGAATTTCACAAGATCTCAAGAAATCCTAGTCTACCCGTGAATAGTGACCTGCCACTTCTGAATCTTAACAGACTAAAATCACGCCATCCAACTCTGCGTGATGCCTCTAACATGGATGCTAAAGATTTTAAATCTCTTGATGAGTGGAAAAGTAGATGGGAAGCAGCAACGGATGTGCGCCTTCATACCTTCTTCTCAGGTCCCAGACTTCCAAGTGGATCCCACCTACCACGCAAGACCTGGACTGCCCTGAATAGAATCAGAACAGGACATGGTCGGTGCAGAGCCGCTCTCCATAAGTGGAAAAAGCTACCTAACCCAGACTGTGACTGCGGAGCTCCACACCAGACTGTTCGTCATATCGTCAGGGAATGTAGGATTCGAGCCTATCACGGTGATGAGGATGACTTCCTGCTGCTAACTCCGGATGCTGCACGCTGGATCGAAGAATTAGACATTCAATTGTGAAGCACAAGTTGCTTTGTTTCTCAGCTGTAAATATGTATATATGTATATTACTGATTATGTCTGTATAAGCCATACGCTAAATAAGCTGGTGGTAGTGATTATTGTTGCACGATTGGTGAGGAGTTGTTCTTGCCGTGCGGACATTAGGATAGGACCTGGACAAAACCAGTGATATAGGGACAGGCAAAGGGGATCTGGGGGGGGTTCTTGTATGCAAGTTTTATTTTCTCATTTTCTTCGTCTCGAAAAGCCAAGGGGGATGTAATACGCGAAGGGGTCTAATACATGAGTAAATACGGTAGGCTAACTATTTTAGTAATTACCAATATGTGGTCCTTTCGTATCATCATGGTTTTAATGTATTGTCTGTTAATACTTTCAAATGCTTTTGTAAAGTCTGAATACTGTATAGCTTTCCTTTAGCATGTTTCAAGTCATCAGAGATGTAGTCTCTCGGAATGCTGCTATATCCAGTAAATTGACAATTTTTTCCTTGTAGAAAGATCTAGTCCTTATTTGTCAATAGTAATGCTACTGGTAACAGTGGATTGTGTTTATTCGTTTGTTTCACTTTTACTTTTTTCTCTTTTCAGGAAGTGCTGAACTGAAGATCATAGGAAATGATCATGCGTACTGTGTCCCTAGTCCACGCAAAATGAAAAGAATGTATGACAATGCAATGGAAGTAAATGCCAATTTAAAGAAAAAAATTAAATGTCTTCAACAGAACATTAATAGAAAGAGGAGTAAAATAATTAATTACCAGCAGCTAATTTCAGGACTTAATAAAAGACTGTGTGAATCTGGCTCTGAAATTTTAGACAAATGTTTTACAGGTGTACTGAAGGAACTTCTAGAACTTCAGATCAAGGGTTGTGGACAGAATTATACTGAGGAGATAAGATGATTTGCTTTGACGCTACATTTTTATTCCTCACGAGCCTATCAGTACCTCAGGAAACACGTTAAACTTCCTCATCCAAGGACTCTCCGTCGTTGGGCATCAGTTCTGGATGGTAATCCAGGCTTCACAGAGGAAAGTTTCAGGAAAATTACACAGGAGGTAGAGGGAAGTGCCGAGCCTATCCTTGCATCTCTAATGTTTGATGAAATGGCAATAAAAAAAGATCTTGTGTGGGACGGTAATCAAATTTGTGGTTATGTAAATTTAGGACAGGGTTTTATTGGAAGTGATGAGTGTCCCTTGGCCAGGGAAGCTCTTGTTTTTATGGTTACGGCTTTAAATCGTAACTGGAAGATACCTGTTGGTTATTGCCTTGTAGATGGCACATCAGCTTCTATGAAAGCTAATTTAATAGAGCAGTATCTTAGGAAACTGCATGAAACAGGAGTCAGTATAGTAAGTGTAGTCTGTGATGGAACACCTACAAATAAATCTGTTATGCAGAAATTAGGTGTAACTTTTTCTGGTGATAACGTACAGTGCTGGTTCCCTCACCCATCTTTTCAGCAGAGAAAAGTGTATTGTATTTTTGACGCTGCACATATGTTAAAGTTAATGCGGAACTTGCTGGCAGAAAGGGAAGTTCTTGTTGATGGCACTATTCAAGGTGGTGACGAAAATAAGATTAAATGGGAGTATTTTTGTAGTCTAGTTACTCTCCAGGAAAACGAGGGTTTACATGCTGCAAATAAACTGAGACGGCGACATATCTACTATGAAACCCAAAAAATGAAAGTTGCCCTTGCTGCTCAGACATTTAGCAGGTCAGTGGGTTGTGCTATGTCTTTCTGTAATGCATTAGGGTTTCAGGAATTTGCAGGATGTGAACCCACTGTTAAATTTGTTAAGCTTATTGATTTAATATTTGATATTTTGAATTCCTGTCATCCATTGGGTAAAGGCACAAAATCTCCTATTTCCAGAAAGAACAGAGTAACTGTCTGCAATCAAATTAAGGACTGTATCAATTATCTACAACACCTGAAACTTTCAGATGGAACACTTGTTTGCAACTCAAATAGGAAAATGCCAATTCATGGGCTCATTGTTGATCTTGTGGCTGTTAAGGAGTTGGCTGAGGCATATGTTTGGAATGATGACCCTATTATGAAATATTTTCTGACGCGTAGGTTGAGCCAAGATCATTTGGAATTATTTTTTTCTTCTTTACGCTCTAGAGGTAGGAACAGGAATAATCCAAATGCTTTGCAGTTTAGGTCGGCGTACAGGAAATGTTTGATTGCACGTGTGCAGCCATCTGAAAGTGCAAATTGTGAACTTTCTGACTGTGATGTCCTTGTCCCTGCCAGTGGTATCAGTTCTCTTCAGAATACAATCGACAACAGATTTATGTTAAATGCACTGGAACTGGATCACGACTATTTTAGTCGTAACTATGATTCTATTAGTATATATGTTGATAATGTAGTTGAGTACATTGCAGGGAGTGTAGTTCGTCAGGCATCTAAGAAGTTGAAATGTTTACAATGTTTGGAGGTTCTATTGGCTAATAGCAGTACATACGGAAGCAGATTAGCAGTAGAAAAGAATGTGAATGGTTCTCTTGTGAATCCATCTCAGGATGTAGTAAAACTATGTAAAATTGCTGAAAAAGTTTTTAGAAATAATTATGAACTACTGGGAAAGCATGAAAGAAAAGTAATGTTAAAACTTCAGACTGAGGTGTTAGGTTTGTTGCCGAATTGTTTATTTTTTTAATTTGATCATTTGTTCACTGCCGTGGAACCAGGTGAGGAATCTCATTATGCCTCGCTCATTAAATTAATTTTACATCAGTATTTTACCTGTAGACTGCATCATGTTTGTAGAAGCAGATCTGAGAAGGAAGGAGGAAAGCAAGTGAGACAGATGTTTACTAAATTAATATTATTTAAAGGGCAGTAGCTTGGCCTGTACCATGTGAAATGAGAGAGATTTTCTTTTTCTGTAATATCTTCTAGGCTTTTCCAATCTTTGTCAAAATACAGGCAAAGTTTATTAATTCTTTATGAAATAAACTGTTACCAGTCACAAGTTCTACAGAGGGATCCAAAAAAATGTAGACACTTTGATAGTTAATATCTTTGGAACAAATGACATATCATTGCGATTCTTGCACAGTAGCGTAGTCCATTGTATTCTCAACAGAATGGCGCAACAATCTTGGCTTGCGTTTTCCAGCAGATGACAGTGCAGCAATGAATGAAGTAAGATTGTCGTTTGAACAACGCAAAGCCATATTGAAGTGGTACTGGAAGTATGAAAACACGGAGGTACAGCGGCAATGGCGTACTCGGCCACCAACATGTACAGCAATTTATCTTATTCGGGATAAATTTGAAGCCGACGGTACTGTTCAGGATGTGCATAAGAAAAGGTCTGGCTGACCGAAAACATCAACAAATCCAGCTTCCAGCGCTGCTGTGTTGCAACATTTTACCAGATCACGTAAAAAATCTGTGAAGCAGGGTGCACGTGAAGGCAGGGTAAGCCGATTAACCATGCGATGAATTCTGAAGGCTGTAAAGTGGAAAGTGTACGTTCCAAGATCGTTGCACGCTATGAACGAGGACGACCTGGATCGAACGATGGAGTACTGCGAGTGGTTTGAAGGCATGCTTCATGAAGATAAACGGTTTGCAGGGATGATTGTCTTGTCAGATGAGGCGCAATTCAAACTGAACGGTACTGTAAACCGCCACAACTGCGTGTACTGCGCTTCTGAAAATCCTCACGTTCACGTGGACAACATGTTAATCTACCTGGTGTTAATGTGTGGTATGGTCTGTCATTGCGCGGTTTGATTGGCCTGTTCTTCTTTCAACGTACCGTAACTGGTGAGGTGTATCTTCATGTGCTACGAACATCAATTTTGCCTGCCTTCCAAGAGGTGTTTGGAAATGAAAGATATTACCTACAACAAGATGGCGCTCCACCTTACTACCACAGAGATGTCAGAGCCTACTTGGAGTATTGAGTACTCACCACGGCCTTCAGACCTTACACCTCTTCTGCATATGAGGGATGTTGAAAAATGAAGTTTATCGATAGAAGCCAACTATACTGAACGAGCTACGAGAAGCCATCGAGGCTTCCTCATCCTGTGTGGCTATCAGACTGGCAACCCTGACGGCCATAGTTCGGTCAGCAGTTCAGTGGCATCGACGTTGTTTGGCTGGTAATGGGGGTCAATTTGAACCCGGAAAATGAACTTACCTCCATGCAAGGATTGTAAGGTGTGTCATTTTGTTCATTAATATTGACTATCAAAGAGTGTCACTCTGAAAAGATTTGCTCAGTCTTTGAAATACATAGGGGAGTAAATCATTTAAGAAAACTTGTGGCTGGAAATAGATTTATTATTTTATAAGAATAAATTCATGTACAAGGCCTTTCCTAAAAACATGGTTATGTTTATAACATTATTTATCTTTTGAAATACTTTGAATCAATAATGGCTCCATCAATTCAGTAGAGCGAATGTGTTTACTTCTCATGCCCTTTTTTAACAGAGACTCATGTTTTTGCTCACTTTCATCTTTGAATCTGTAGTTTCTTAAACCATACACATTAACACAGTACCTGTTCATTTCCTTGACCGTAATGTGTGTGAAATTAGAAACTGCTCTAGATTTCTAATAGTCAAACTTTGAGATTCAGCTGATTGAGAAACCGATTGTGTGTTTTCTTCGCAACTCTCTTAGCACTTTCATGCACTTTTATTGGCAATGTTCTACGACTACTTTGGCATGTTTTTGTTATTCCAACAAGTTGATTTTCACACTTAAATTATTGTTGCCTTTGAGAGTTATACGGAGTATTATGCTGAGGATAAGTGGATTTAATTGGCTTTTGAATATATAGGGTGGTTGTTAACAATGTGAACCAGGTGCATGAGCATTATAGTATTGGCCATACTGATAAATAATTCCATATTCCTCACTGTTGTCAGTTTAGCAGCTGCCGAAATTAGCAAATCAATCACGTCATGGGCAAATTCAAATGGGCTTTAGGAGAAGGTGTTACTAAATCTGCACATGGTTAAGACCAGTTTGACAGCACCAGTTGATGAATCGATGCTGACAGGACGGCGGTCGATACTGACTAGGTTTGCGTTACAGTGCGAGTCCATGTCCACTACTGCTTAATGAACATTTTCTATTGCCCCTCAGGTACCGATGATGAGAAATCATCATCAAAGACACACACACCATGGATTCAGCTGGTGTCACTTTAGCATAGTTGCTATGGTGCGATACTGTCCGCTCAGAGTTTCAGGGTCTAATTCCACCCCTAGCAAATTTTTTTCTTCGATTGGTGCTTTCAAGCAGTATCAAGTTGTGTGGAGATTTAGCGACTCTGCCTCGCATAGCCCATTTGAATTTGCTTGCGAAGTGACCTTCAACAGCTGATAAAAGGACTACGTGAGATACTGAATTACTTTTTTCAAAAATCAGGTTGACCAACATTCAAATGCTCATGTTCCCGGTTCATGTTGTTTTCGACCACCCTATGGTGTATCTCATGTATTTACATCCCATAGGCATTGCCTGGCAGCAGTATAAAGTCTTACCAGAATGCTTGCAGGGAATGAAAAACATTGCACCCATGAGGAGCTGAATAACTGGCTATTGTATGTCTGTCACCACCTGACCTTTTCCTCTTTTTTCGATTGCCTTTGTCACACCGACACAGATAGGCCTTTTGGCGACGATGGGATAGGAAAGGTTAGAGGCACGCGGCTGTGAGCTTGCATCCGGGAGATAGTAGGTTCGAATCCCACTATCGGCAGCCCTGAAGATGGTTTTCCGTGGTTTCCCATTTTCACACCAGGCAAATGCTGGGGCTGTACCTTAATTAAGGCCACGGCCGCTTCCTTCCAACTCCTAGGCCCTTCTCATCCCATCGTCGCCATAAGACCTATCTGTGTCGGTGCGACGTAAAGCCCATAGCAAAAAAAAAAAAAAAAAAATGGAAAACAAGAGAAAAACCATCTTGTGGGCTGCCAGCAGTAAAGTTTGAACCCACTACCTCCCAAATGCAAGCTCACAGCTGCGCGCCCCTAACCGCACGGCCAACTTGCTCAGTCCCTTTTTCCTTTTCGTGCTTCCTGTATTAGCTTCACTTATTAAAACAAGAGCAGAAATTTCAAGTAGCCTGGACACCAGGCACGTCACTGCCACAATGTGGTCATCTAATTGCAGTCGAAAAGACTGTTACCTCAAAGCCAAGTGTAACCGAAAACATGCCTGTTTGATTGAAATATTGCCTTTACTTGATTTTCTAGTGAAGAATCATGTTTAAAATCAAAGTAACCTCACAAGTTGAAAGTCCTTAATAAGCTGAAAATAATGCTTGCTGTACATTACTATTTTTTTTTTCAAATAATATTTTTGGGAGAAAATATTATTTGAATGTTCGCTCCACATGTGCATTTAACAGTTGGTTATTGGCAGGTGTAATATAATTTTTTGTTTGTAAATATAGTGTATGTATATTTGAACTTCCATGTTTGCTGTAATATTTTCATTCTCTGTAAATATTGTATTGCTGAATGTACTTAATGCTAGAGTATTCTGATTGCTTTTGTAATTAATTATTATGTATATATATAGTTAACGTCTGTGTAAAAATACACACCAATCAAAAAATATTCAGTATATACCAGATTCTGTTGCTTTCAAGTAGAACCGATATCATATTGCTTCATGTGAAACATAGAATAATAAGTACAATGAAAATATACTCAATAACTTAGGATCCAGTGAAAATTAAAACACTTGGTCTGTAACTAAACCCCACAAATTAAAGATAGTTTTTAATGCATCCACAAGTCAATAGAGTGTTTGTCCTGTACAAACCCTGTGGCACTCTTGAATGCAGCGGGACATGTTCAGTACCAAATTATTGAACATTTCTTGAGGCAAACAATCCCACCTCTTGATGGCAGCATGTTTTATGACCTGAATCGTTAGTGGTGGATGTTGATGGTTTGAAATTCCTACTCTAAGAAGGGATCACGCATGCTTTATGCAGTTCCTGTCCAGGGAAGACGCTGGCCAGTCCATTCTGCCGATCACATATCCTTCCAGCTATGTTCACAGCTGCTGTACGATGTGGACAAGCATTATCGTCTTATAGAGTAAATACATCTCCTACAGTCTCTGCAAAATGACTTGCTATGGGTTGGAGAGTGTTGCATTGTACACATCAGCCGTCACGTAGAACGTGAACCAGCGGTGAAACAATGCCTGTCCAGGATAGCGCCGAACCTCCAAGATGTTGGTGACATTCTACCGAGAATCATTCATTGTAACATTCCTCTCTTGCCCTCCACACACGTGGGGAGGTATCATCAGGGTGTAAACCAATTCTCACTTCATCAGTGAACCACATTCCGGATCATTGATCTTGTGCCCAAGTCTGATGTGCTTTAGCCCATCGAATGCAATCCACCATGTGGAGGAGTCCTGAGGGGGTTATCTTGATTAGTTCCCCACCATGGAGTCTTGTGCACAGTGTGGGTACTTATAATAACTCTTCTGTTGTCTCAAAGCTCGTGCCACAGAGTAGCAGCTGTGTGTATACGGTGTTTCCATGCTTAAATTCATATATATTGCTCTTGAGGTGGTGGTATTTGCATGAATGGCCTGCGCAGTGCCCATCTGTTACTGAATGGGGGTCTTGGAACTTTTCTCGCAACTTGGAACCAACACTTTGATTCATGTCAACAATGTTATCATCAGCTTATCTAGTGTGATACGATCTGCCGTAGACAGTGTAGGATGAGGTATTTCAGTTCATAGAAGCGAGTCACACTGACAAGTTTGCTTGTACGCCACTTCAGTTCTAGTGTACTGGGTTTGTTTACCAATTCTTAGTCAAATGCCCCTAGCTGTGAAGAAGGCAGGGCTGCCATGATTCAGAGGTGCCAACTATTTCGGATTGTCCGTAATTATTACGGATTTCACCTCACAATAACGGAGTTACCGTCAAAGGGGAAATAATTACGGAAAAGCTGACATTATCACGAAAAAATAATTTTTGACGGAAACAAAAGAAAAGGAAAAATTTTGAGTCCTTTCGAGCCTTTCTCCTAAATCGACTTTATTTCAGTGCTTGTGAGTTGGCAACGTTACTTATTCGATCGTGACTTCCTTTTGCTACCCATAAGCGTTGTAAAATTAATTGTGAATGAAGGAGCTCCTCTACAAATCCTTCAGTAATGTTGTATTTGCTGTGTTAAGTGTACCTGACAGTTGACAGAAAGATCTGCACTGCACTGGTATCGCTTATGGTTCAGAAAACGAAAATGTCATCACAGTTGGAAGGATGCTTCAAGAAAAACTACACTGAAAAGCAGCTGCTGCGTGAGAAACAAGCTACAAGGAATGTTTTATCATAGAACCAACAGGTTGCGTGCAAATGTTATTGTGTAATATGATATACTTTTCGATAGATTGCTAGAGGGAAGGGCAAAAGGGGTGTGTCATTATCAAGAAGGAAGGCGTATGCTTTGGACTTGACTCGAAATTTTTCTTGGGGGCGGAGGGCAATTACTGATAATCCACTTCAAAGTTGGCATCTCTGATGATTTAAATAATGTACGTTATAATAATTATGTTGTGTGACCTCCGAAGAGGCCTGATGCAGGTCTTTTAACTTGATGCCTGTTAGGCGATTCGCGTGTCTGCAAGAATGGGGCCTTACCTATGATGAATTCTAATGCTAGAGATGGCACACACATGCCCATCCCCCGAATCATGGGAATTAACTGTTGAAGGTGAACACCCCGGACCCTTTGGACCATGCTAACTATTTAGTCATGGAGCTGGACAATCCATTGCCAGTCACAATTTTTACTGAATCTTCTTCACAATGCATTCCAGTCTAACCATAAATACAGCATAAATTGGTAGGTAAACTGCAAATATCCTTAACATTTTTGATGAGTATATTATGATTTTTTTTCCTTTATGTAATAAGCAATTTTGTATTGTTACTGCTTTCTAAAAATATATTAGAGACTTTACTGTTTTCCTAATGAAGAAAATTTTGTACTGTTCATTTTTCCTGCACCTTGTGTCCTTGATTCATCACCACACCCATTTGTTTTAGGTCCTTAAAATACTGATGAGCCTGTGCGTGTGGGTAGGTTGTCAACTGTTTCACAGTGTCAGAATCAGGATTAAAGTTCATAACCTTCGTTCAGTAGATTCCAGTCATTTTACTACTGTTGTAATTCACATTTTACTTTGAAATAAGTTCACGGTCCAACTAACACCTGTCTTGGAATTTGCAGTATGAAGCAAGCAAGTATCTTCCTCTTTCTGAAAAGTACTTTTTGCTTGGACATTGACTGTCTCTGTGACATTCTCTATGTAAAACTAGCAGTATCTTGTTGAAGTACTAGATAGGTGTACCAAATAAAACTGCATCTCTTTATTAATATTTATACATACATGCAGACAGATGTGTCAGTTATAAGAACACAAGCTGACTGACGTACTTTCTCCTTAATACATTACATTAAAGCATATTGATCAACACAGAAAATGTAAAAATTTCACAAGACTCTAAATCTCATGATTTCAAGATCATCAAGCTACAGTTTCATTCAAAATCTTGCATGTTACTGGCTCAAGATTTGAAGGGCAGCTGCAAAGGTGAGTGAAAAACTTATGTCAAAACTGAGCCAACAGGCAAGGCTCAAAATGAGCAGCATGTCACTATGATAAACAGTGCCGGTACAAAGCTATAAAATATGAAATTATAAATATGTTACAATTATGGCCATCAGTCTGATGACTTCTGCTTAAGTGGTTTGGTATTTGCAGTTAACTAGGGTAAGTAGTAGGAAGGAAACAGTCAATGTATTAGCAGATTATTATAAAGGCACCATGCTTTCACTGGGGATGAAATTGGAATTCATTCTAATCCATTACATGATGTTATGTGGTCTCTGGAGAGGCCAGAAGCAGGCAGGACTTTCTAGCTTATGCTCATGGGCGACTTGTGCATATGCGTATGACGAAGGTAGGGATAGGATGAAACCCGGTGTTGGCACTTATCTTACTCCTATCAAGGGGTCTGAGCAAGCCTGACATCCCCATCCAACAGATGAGTCACCATCAGCAGAATCATATGCCCTCACTCAACATATAAACTGCTCTAAATGCAAATTAATGATGATTGAAATTAAGGTCTCCACAGCTAGCACACCAGTAGTTGGATTGGTTCATCATGATCTGTATTGCATTGAAATAAATGTAGCCTACCAAAAAGAACTATAGATGAAGGAATTTTTGTTCATGGCTCAAAATGGTTTTACATTGATTTAACATGGTAAAAATGTCATGGTACCTGGGACGTATTTACAGTATGTACTATAGGCCAATATCTGAGATACACTGAGAATCTAACCCCAGATCAGGTTTGATATTTGTCTGATAGGCATTTGTCTTGTCCATCAGTTCAACATCATCGCTTGTAAGGTTGGTGGTATATAGACAGCATGTGTAGGACTTGGGTAAGCACGGCAAGAGTACCCATTTCTGCTACTGATCATATTCAAATTGTGACACGGATGTGAAAGTGTGTGTCGCTAGTGTTCGAGTGAGTGAGAGTGATTTCTTCAAAATTTTAAAAAGTTTCAGGGAGAAATAAACTGTTGCTGGTCGACAAAGTGAAACAACTCGCTGGAAGAATCGGTATTTGTTGCTTTCAGCATGTCATATGCCCATGCTACTGCCACCATATTCCATCAGGATCATCAGAGATGCACGTGAGTGAAGGTGTTAGATCGCCCAGGTGGCAGCTTCCCTATCAATAGTATACCTAGCCATTTGTCCAATGTTTTCAAAAAACTTGGAAATTTATTGAACATTTCCCTTTTGCCCGAGTCCTAATGTGCCGCAAATTTCACAACTTTGAATGTATGAGCGACAAAAGGTTGCCTTTGTAATAAACCACCTAAATCATGACCAGGCAATTTATAATGTTTTAAAAGATAGGCCTATGTCTGTTTAATAGAGTTAAATATAAAACCATTTTTCTGGAGAACTTTAAAATGAACATGAAACGCCAGTTTTACTTGCGAAGAAGAAAGTATATTCCATATTTTGTAAAATAAAAATACATTTACGAGTCGGTTATTGACAGGCACGAGGTATCAAGAGGTGTCTTCTTTCTAAATCGTTGGGCTGGCCTAATGTACATTTAATACCGGTAATAGGTTTATTGCGGGGCGCGCGGCTGTGAGCTTGTATCCGGGAGATAGGGGGTTCGAATACCACTGTCAGCAGTCCTGAAGATGGTTTTTCCATGTTCACACTAGGTAAATGCTGAGCTGTACCTTAATTAAGACCACGGCCGCTTCCTTCCAACTCCAAGGCCTTTCCTGTCCCATCGTCGCCATAAGACCTATCTGTGTCGGTGCGACGTAAAGCCACTAGCAAAAAAAAGGTTTTATTGCAGCTAATGTACATTTAGAGTTTATCTATTTCGTACCTTCAGTGATTTTTTGTTCTATTATTTTCATTCTCCGTGCGTTGTAATGCTTAATGACAGTGTAGGCCTAATCTGATTCCTATTGTAATTATGGAACCGTACTGGAAATTCATTGATTTCTCTTCTTTGTTTAATGCGTAATTATGTATGCACTTGCAGAATACATTATGCTCCTTTGAGTACTTTCGCAATGAAGAAATTGTGACGATTACTTTTCGTGCACTTTGTGTTCTCAATCACCAACGAGTTGTAGCTCGATCGCCACGCCCACTTGTTTTGATCGCTAATAATATGGCGGACGCGGCGTTCAAGAAGATTCAAATATGGCGGTCGAATAGCCACTCTATAGTCCTCTTTCTAGCTCGTTGTTTGCAACTGTGATATGGTAAGCTTTAAGATGTGTGCAAAAATTTACACTGTAACTCAGTATTGAATGATAAATATAAATATGGGAGTAATCTTTGTACTGTATTAAATTATCAGTTTCTTATTCGTTGTTAGCGAAGAAACTATGAATATAATATGCCTCAGTTTTTCAGTTCCATTTCCTTCAATCTTTGTGGCACTTAGGTATTGTAGGTGTATAACATAAATAAGGTTAAGATTGTTTCTGTAACGAACCTTAAGTTTGAGTATCAGCTTCAGCTCTATGTCGTACTTGTGTGACGTTATATTGTATAATTAACACTCGTCATAAAAGTGAAGTCATTTTATTCTTAAACCTACATTTAAGTACCTACTGTAAGCAATTGGTATCCCGGAGACACAACACGGGCAACTACATTCCGTCTGTTATTGCACATCATGTTAACAACGTCTTCCCTATGCATTATTAAAACTTTAAAATTATAACGGTGAATATTATTTTCCCCACTTCTAATGTCCCGAATCTTCCGAAAAAATACTGCCCGATCTCGTCATCATATCAACTATAGCAAAGAGAATATGAACTACTATAGTATTTTCAGGGGCGTATTCTCCTTGAATGCAAGGCATTCATTGCATGCGTTATGATAACACAAAGAACTGTCTGATGTACGATTTTAGGTTGTTTCAAGTCAAATATTAACGATTTCATCTCTCAGAAGTTCAAAAGTCCGCGCAACGGTACTGGTTCCGTTGCTTGACTACGTGTAGTGCTGGTGTAGTCTCGCCGTCTACTCCACTCCAGGAAGAAAGAGACAGCGAATTGAGGAGTTAAGGATATAAGGCATTCAATCTTAAAATTGCATTTGGTGGCAGACGTAGTTCTGAAACCTTCCGAACGATGTCGCTGCAATTGAAACTTGGTCAGAATTTGTCACCCCATACCCGTGCTACCCTCTGCCATCTGTTAACAACTTGGAGAAAGTCGGCATCTTTACAGCGAACGGGACCCACAGATTAATCCCCAGCGAGAACCCAACGCGACGAAACTGACCAATGCCACTGGAGTGACTTACCTGTTAGCTGTGGCTAACTAGTGAGTTAATTCATTGTGTTTTCGGTGTTTTATTATATTTTGCGCACATGTGGTATTAACGATGGATGAGTCTAAAACGGATATAATTGTAAATCAGTTTGAAAAGGCATTTACTGGCCGTTCGTTTGATGAAAAGATTCAAATAGTTAAAGCCGGGAGACCTCTACCTTCCCTCGTAAATTTCTTCTTCTTCTTCTTCTTCTTCTTCTTAATCTGCTTACCCTCCAGGGTTGGCTTTTCCCTCGGACTCAGCGAGGAATCCCTCCTCTACCGCCTCAAGGGCAGTGTACTGGAGCTTCAGACTCTGCGTCAGGGGATACAACTGGGGAGGATGACCAGTACCTCGCCCAGGCTGCCTCACCTCCTATGCTGAACAGGGGCCTTGCGGGGGATGGGAAGATTGGAAGGGATAGACAAGGAAGAGGGAAGGAAGCGGCCGTGGCCTGAAGTTAGGTACCATCCCGGCATTTGCCTGGAGGAGAAGTGGGAAACCACGGAAAACCACTTCGAGGATGGCTGAGGTGGGAATCGAACCCACCTCTACTCAGTTGACCTCCCGAGGCTGAGTGGACCCCGTTCCAGCCCTCGTACCACTTTTCAAATTTCGTGGCAGAGCCGGGAATCGAACCCGGGCCTCCGGGGCTGGCAGCTAATCACACTAACCACTACACCACAGAGGCGGACCCTCGTAAATTTCAAAACAGAGAACAAGAATTGTGTACGCACGTTCAATCCAGAAACTTACAGTAAAACTGTTTGGCTCGAGTTCACCTACATGTAATTAGGGTGAGTAGAATTGAAATTTACTTTATATATTGTGTTAACTGCATGGTTACTAGTTGCATGCCTCAGTGGAGATTCCAGGATGCGCCACTGAGTATTTTCCATACTGGCCGCCCCCGACCAAAGAGGGACCGTGCCGATAATCATATGCTCGTGCTACCTGTGACAGATTCACCGATAAAAGTCACAGATATTCTGAAATATCGGTTGAGCCAACACCTGAGTATACCGATTCTAACAGCACATTACTCGATTCCGCCCCTAGCCCATCACTACGTAACACCGTACACGACGTGCGATGCGTAATTGCGAAAACGTATTCATATTCCATTCAACGTAAGTCCCTTCACGGGAACTTCCAAAAATTACTTTCGATAAATGCATGAGCACGAACGTAAGGTATTGTTTACACATAACGGTTCCTATCATTATTTATGAAACAGTATTTGCCATAATGTTAAAAGGAGTAACATCGAAATAGCAGATGAATAGAAAATATGCCTTCAATTCAACTTTATCCTTCATTTTTGTCCAAGAAAAGATTTTTTTTCACCGTTATATATAGCCAGTTAACTCGATAAGCATTATATAGGATCACAGATTTCTATAAACTAGTGCATTAGACACCGACACGAATGCTAGAAATCATGCCATCTTCCAATACCAGGATGACCAATCTACGGTCTGGACAGTGTTGCCAACTCCTAAGTCCAAATCCCCCCCCCCCCCAGATCACTTCTAAAGTCCCTCTACGTGAGACAAAAACCCCAAATCATAATTATTATTTTCGTCACCATCTTATTGATTAAACACAATGTTTTAAAAAATCTACAGAAATACTACGGTAGACAAAAGGATGATTAGAAACGTACAAGAAAATTATTAGAAACCGTGCATGCTAATGTTGAAGAGAAAACTACTCACAAGTTTGTCTTTCTTGTATTCCTGCTGAAGGATCCTTAATATTTGCTGAGATCCTCTAGCACCTCCTCTTTTTCACTCATTTCAACGTTTTTGTAATGATACATGGGCTCACTGAACTATTTCATCACTCGAGGGGATGGTTGAAAACGAGTGCAACATATTTTTTCCTTATTAAATAATAACTAGATTCAAGTGAGAATTTATTAGTTCGAACGATAACCTGTTCCTTAATTTGTTTGTTATAATAGAAAAGACTGAAATTGCGCGCTCCACTGTGGCATTTGATACTGGTAACGTTAGCAGCCTAATTGCAAGGTTACCAGTATTAGAGAAACGATCATTTCCAGCTGCATCTTTATCCTGAAGAACCTCATCCCACAAAGGCGTAATACTTGATGTGTTGTGCCATTGCTTATATTGGGAGATCGTTCCACTCTGAGACAATGTCATCTATATTCCCAGCCACTTTACGAGCACTGAAATTGGAGACTAGTTGAAATATTTCATGTTTCTTCTGTGATGTTGCCGTGGAAGGATGTAGCACTGCCATCGTCTGTAAAGTTGCTATATTTTCAAAATCAAAATCTCTTTATTTGCAAATGAGGTGTCTACCTCGGTGCAAATGGTACACTAAAATACATTATTGTCAAGCACTAAATATTAAATTAACAAGAGAAGAAAATTTTCCTATAATACAATATTATACAATTTACGCTAACAATTTTTTCTATTATGCAGCTCATCCTTAATTAATTTATATTGTTTACAAAATTCTACTTATAATATCTCCTGTACTACTTACAAATATAGTCAACTGATATACAATATGTGGAATTACTTCAAATGACACTGTACAACTGGTATAAGATTAAAATTTACATTGCATTTATTTACTTTTTTTTCCTTTACCCATTCTGGAACCTAAGTAGCATAACGACCTGCTGCGTCTTAACCAGAGCCCCTTTTGCCACCACTTTTCAGAGTTTTCTGGTAATCTTTTCTGTAGTCCCTTGCACAAATCAATTAAGAACTTTTTGCATCTTTCATGAACGTCGTTGCGTTCATCAGGTTTCAGAAGTTGCACCAAACATTCAAAGTCATATCTTAACCCTCCAATGCACGGGTTGGGTCTGTGAGACCCATGCGCTGGCATTTCCAAGATTTTCTGATAGACGGTGGGAGCTGCATATTTCCGGCTTCTGCTACCTTCCTGTTTTTACCGGTGTAGTATTCTTGCAGACGAACATGGAAGTGATTGCTTTAGTACGTGAGCAGTGGCAAGTTATAGTGCTCTGTGGGTCTGCGAAACCCAACCCGTGCAGTCATGTAAGTTTTTTATCATAGCATTTTAGTCTTTCAGTTTTAACCGTGTAACATAAAGAAGATTATAGGGTGATTATATCTTAGCGTCGTTTATCTAGCCTGGCTGTCTTTCACCTTAGTTCCTTGGGTTTTTAGTACAGAGGTGAGACTGAAAATGGGTTGACCTGGGCTAATGAGTTCGTTTCTTCGTGGGTCTATGAAAAGGGAGTGTTACGATGCCAGCATTCCACGTGATATAGAACGAGTTGCTGCATTTTTGGAGGGACCATTATCAGATGATGAAATTTGCTGTGGTAAGCAACCTGAAGGCCCGTATCAAGATGTGGCTTTCAGACCTGCTGTTGTAGACAGAATGTGCATTCCTGTGTCCGGAAGTGGACGTATTTTGACAGTTGACAACTGGTTTACCTCGTACCCTATTGTCAAAATGAAGCATAAACATATTACCATGGTCGGTACTGTTCGAAAAAATAAGAAAGTTGCCCACAAGTTTTGTGGTAGCTCCAAAACGAAAAATTAACAACAGTTTATTCCAGGAGGACATGACATTGGTTTCCTATGTTCCAAATAAAGGAAGAACTGTTGTTTTCCTGTCGTCGATGCACAGCGATGATAGAACTGACGAAAGTATAGTCACATTCTATAATTCATCTAAGGGTGTGTAGACTGTGTAGACGAGAGAACGGCATTCTATGACGTGGCTCGAAACACCAGACGTTGTACATTGGTGGTTTCTATGCGTTGCTGAATATTTCAGGCTTTAACGCATATTTAATATTTAGAGGCAACAACCCTAACTCTCCGGACGCAAGGAACAGAATACATTTTTTGAAAAAACTCTTGTTTCTTCTAACTGAAGAACAAATAAGAGAAAGAGCTGTCTCAAGATATCTTCCTAAGAGTATTCGCGATACTGCACGAAGGGTATCTGGGGTGACGGAAGAAGCAGTACGCGAAAACACAGAAAGTAAAAGAGGACGTCGTGCAAACTGTGGAGACAGAAAGACCCGCTACTCGTGCTGTTTGTGCAGAAAGTTCCTGTGTCTTGAACACTCCGTATTTGTGTGTAGTGAATGTAAAGCTGAAATGTGAATGTTGCAGTGAACTTTCTGGATAGTGAATATTAGGTTATAATGGTTTCATAAATTTTGACCTCATAAGTTCTGAATTTTATGATCAAACAAAATATTGTGTGTAAACTTGCAGTGGTTAGAGAACTGCTTTGTAAAAGGTTAAGTAAGTGTTAATCATCAACGGTTTTGTGACAGCAATGTGTTTATAATGTTATTGGAATAGGACAGAATGAATAATGAAAATAAAAATATAATAGCATACTATAAAAAAGAAATGTGATGATGGGTCTGTGAGACCCAACCCGTTTACTCATGTAACTTTTTGTGACCCGTGCACTGGAGGGTTAAATACATACGTACTTCTCAAAGTCAAAGTAGGGGAGATCTACATCCTTCTGATTTTCCAGCTGAGTGAGAACAACCATTTTTCAGTACTGATTTAAAGAGTAGAAAGACATCCTTCAGAGCTTTCTCTGCTTCAACTCGCTCACTTTGAAATATTATATTAATCCTGCATATAGCTTTTAACTCAGTTTTGAGGAACACCAGAAGGGCTTTATAGGCTACGTAGAGCAGTCCATTATATTATAAAGTTGTTCAGCCATGAAACATTTGTCCTCAATTCTTGCTAAGGAAAATAGCAATTTCAGATCTTGCCATTGTTCCAGAGTTGTTTCAATGGTAGCATATCTCGCAAACCACCGAGTGCCACAAAGCCCTTGAATCGTTTTGAGGTTGCGATTGTTATTGATTGTTTTAAACAGTTGTTTGTAATGGCCTAGTCTCTCAGGACTCTAGGAAAACCACTTATGAGTCTCCCTGATTAGAAACTCCAACTGACAAGGAGAAGTTTTAGTAGCTTTCTCGGCACAAAGATGGAGTGAATGACATACGCACTCCATGACGATAAGGTCAGGGACAGTCCGTTTCAGAAAAGTTGTTACAGAATTATTGATCTCTACCATTACACTTGCACCATTCACCCCAATGCCTACTAAGTTTTCAAGTTTAATGCCATCACTTTCAAGATAGCCTTTCAGTGAATTGTAAATGGTTTCTGCATCACAAGTAGTCAGTTACAAAATACAATAAAATGTAGAAACAATGTCTTTTCAACAACAGAAATGTACCGTAACACAAAGCTAAGCAGCTTTTGAGTGTTAAGATCGGCACTTTCATCAATAATAATAGAGTAAGGGGAACTTTCAATTTCGAGAACCAAATTTTCTTGCAGAGAAGGGCCTATAACGTTCTTAATAAGCTCGGTATATTTTGTTCTATGGATCTTTATACTATGTAAAGTAGTAGAAGTAGAACACTCTAACAGAGAAATAAGTTCCCCCAGATGATCAACAATCTTAATGGAAGAACGTTGAGCTACATAACTAGCAATTTTAAGTTCCTGCCAATTTCTACAGGTTTGATCTCTTGGCACGATTTCGCGACCCTCTCCATCTGAACTTTATCGCAATCCTTTTTATGAGTTTTGAGTCTAGCATGGAAATATCTGCAGAACGCTTCGGGTGTTAACCATTCTGAAAAGTGATGAAGAGATTTGTTACTCACTAATTATCAAAGATGAAAAAGAACATGTTTATAACCTAACCACAACAGCAAAACTGATCCACTGTGTCCGTGTACTGATGAGCGATTTACAAACATCTCAAGACAGCTGTTTATAATGACTTAATCTCTTAGGACTGTAGGAAAAACAGTTGTGGGTAACCATTGACACCTCATGTCTAGCTAGCAATGTCGTACCGTATTTTTAAATGTACACTTTTCTGTTTGAGATAATGACAAAATAAATATCTCATGAGAGCATTTTGTAATGTGGTATTTAACACCTTTTAAGTATACTCAAATTGATTAAATTTCATATATAACTTTCCGGTACCTTACAATACGGGAAATGTTTCCCACGTCTTTGTATACTTCTGTACGTATTTCTTCTTCTATTTGGATGCCATTGTATATTACACTGGTACACATTCACAAAAAATAATACATCACTCCACAGAATTTATTAACACATCAAGCAAATAACATTACAACTGCATGAACTGCACAGACACAGTGAAAACTGCTTCGAGTTACGCTATCAGACTGTTACCAAATACAGTAGAGACAATACACGACACTGAGCGAGATATCGAGGGACAGCTATTGGAGCACACTCTAGCGGATAGACCTGAACGGTACTGATTCTGTCATAAGAGGACGTGTATTTTTGTGTGAAGGTTTTGGTGTTATTTATGCGTTTTCACTGAATTGACATAATTAAATAGTAGCGTGTGTCATTCCTTGATATCTCCTCTCAACATGAGGGAAAAGGTATGTGCTGTGTTTGGCTGCAGTAATTACGAAGTAGAGAAAAATGCGCGCTCGTTCTTCAGGTTCCCTCGTGACAAGAACATGTAAGTAATATTGTGTTTGCATATATATTCTTCCAGTGTCAGAGATTTTTATAGTACTTCATAATCTTCTGACCTGCTCGACCCATGTTTTAACGGGCTTAAAATATAATACGCATATTTTATTGTATAGTGCAGCAGTTAACCTTCAATACCGATGTGTTGTTGTAGGTGTGATCTGTGGGTTTTGAAATGTCACAGAAGCGATTTGGATAAAGTGTACAAGAAAGAAGGGACGTTACGCTTGTATAAGAATTATAAGATCTGTTCATATCATTTCCAGGCCAGCGACTTTAAAAATCTTCGACTATACAGCCAAGGGTATGTTACATTTTTACTCTAATTGTACGTAAATATTCCTCAAAGCATCACTATCGACAACATTTTCAAACTTTTCTTTCTTTTATCCCTCTTCTCAGATTAAAGCCGGGATTTTATAGATTTTCTTTCTGTTAGTAGGCTTCATGTTAAGAGGAAAATTGTCCAGCTATTAAATGTTAATTCATTGCATCATATGTGTAAGGAATGTGCCGATATTTTTATTGACAAATGTCTTAATGTGATGATACATTGTTTTTAAATGAGGAAAAAAGACAAATCCAACCATAAGATTTCAGGCAGGTATGCTAAAGCTAAAAAAGTAATGTATAAATGAAAGATCAAGCCATTTCACAGCAGTCCATTTCACACCTTGTTTATATGTCTAATTTCAGTCTTTGAATAATAACCTTTTAAATAATTCTTCATTCATTTATCCAGAATTGCTTTAGCAACTTCGCTGTTAATATCTCAATACCACTTTCTTTCTAGACGTAATTTATTTATCCATTTCCGTATATACATTTCCATTGATATTTGAATTTAGCGCGATTTGTTCAGGTCAAGTCACTAGGAGCGCCACCGTCGAATTGTCTCCCATTTTAGCAAGGCGAAATCCGTAAGTGTCGTGTATTGTCTCTACTGTATTTGCTGTTACATTCACGTACTGCGGGGATTTTCCTCCTACATGACATTTTTTCGACAAAACAGACCAATGAACTATGTGCAAGACCCGAAGTCTCTGATTCCCCTCAACATGTACCAATAGGAATAAATGCTGCTGCGGTTATCGAGGAAAAAAAAAAGTAAACTCGTGTCCTCATCCTGAGGTGGTGCAGCTCTTTTCAGGCACACCTCCATTGGAGGTGAGCTGCATGTACCATTTCAACCACATACCAGCCCTCCTGCCATTCTTAAATTCCTGGCAGTACCGGGAATCGAACCCGGGCCCCCGAGGACGGCAGCTAATAACACTAACCGTTACGCTACGGAGGCGGACGTTATCGAGGAGAAGGAGACACAGAGAGAAAGTGAGAGATATGCATATTTGTAATGTTTTGATGTACCGTGTAGGTAGTTTGTAGTTCTTATTAATTGAAAAAATCAGTAGATTTCATATAAATACGACGCTGGTAGTTAACAGAAATGTAAAGAATAAGGCGGCTGCTTGGTTCATAAAAGAGACAAGAAGAGGGAATCCCGAGGTACGTGAAGGGATCGTACGTTAAGAGCTGCTAGAAGAGAAAATAATGACGTTGCGTGATTAACTGCAGTGTCTGAAACAGGCTGGCCAACAGTGAAAAATTAAACCTCAAAATAAATTTGACACACTAGCGGACCCAACCATACTACAGCAATAAAATAAATAAATAAATAAATAAATAAATAAATAAATAAATAAATAAATAAATAAATAAATAAATAAATAAATAAATAAAATAAATCAATAAATACAGAAATAAATAAAAAATGTCATTCCCACAGCCCCTCAAAAAATAATTTTCCTCCTAAAATTCCCCCCGACTCTTTTATCCCCCCAACTTGCCCTCTAGGACGATTAAATCCCCAAGTTGGCGACACTGGGTCTGGATCGTTCAAATACGGTATTTTGCCTTTGGCGTACTGTGAACGGTCCGAACTTTGGATCGTATGTGGCACCTTGTATAGTCTTGCTGGAATTTTGTAGTAAAAAGTACTTTTAGGCCCGGTTTCATCAACACATGTTATTTACAGTGGCGGCTGATGGTTTAAAAGTTCAGTGGTGCACAATTTTTACCAATGACATAATATGATTACAGGCTAATTTTCAAATCTAGATACATCAACAATACTTTTTTATTAAAAATAAAACAAACATTTTACATTTCTATTTTCAGGAATATTACTATAACGCATCAACATTTTTTCATTTAAAAACTCTTTTACCATACTGAAATGAAACACTTTGAGGTAGCCTCATTCCGGTATTGAAAAAATATCCTTTTGTAATGTATCTGGTTGCGAAATTAAACGTGGCGTGGGCCTTCCCATTCGTTTCACCTCGGATTGTTCCTCGGCAGTCCGTTGCGAAAACGGCCTAGACATTAAAGACTGCACCGAATTCATGATCTGGCAAAATACCACTAACTGATAAAAACGCACTAGGTAAAACTTCAGACCTTGTCACGCAAGTTTGTATCGTAGTAATCATGGCTGACGGTGGGCGAATGGACACTGCCATTGGTTGAAGGCTAGTCCAGTGAAATGTCGTTCCCATAATTCAATACAGACAGAAGTTATGACCAACTTACGCGATGAAAAGACCTAAGAGTGAGGCAATGTCAAAGAATAACCATATGAAACAAATAAGAGTAAGAACTGAACTATGGTAGTGACATTTCATAGGGCAAATCTTCAGGCGATGCAGAGTCCATTCGTGCCAACGCCAGCCACGATTATATAACAACGTGATGAAATAGTTGAGACGTTTCGATGCAGTAATTACGATTCTAAACACTTGAAACCCTAGATAGCGCTAGTTATGCTTAAATATAGAGGCTTAAATCCGCGCGACTTGTGATTGAATATAAAAAAGAAATAGAGGCCTAATTATTAGTAGTACGTAGCGTTCCCAACACCGGAAGAAAAAATCACAAGGAAATGTAACCTGAATGATAAACAATGTATAATAGAGAAGAAGAATGTATGTAAATGGAACCAACCTTAATGTAGTGGAGGTTAGGCGACGACACGAAAAAACAACACGATTGAACTTCTCATTCACTAATAATTTGACATGACGGCCACACCATTCACATACTCTGCTATTTGAAATCAAATTGTGACGTACATAGAATTGAAGTAAATCATTGAAGTTGTTCTTGTAATTCGCTGAAAAACTTGTTACATTAATAACACATCCATCGCACGGTGCCATGTCAATAAAATTAGATAGGTTTTCTGTATCAACAATGGCCAGATGCACTGGATGCGCTATGTACGAAGAAAGAAGTAGTAGGCTTTGCTTCTATCAATCCTATCATTTCGTGACCAGTAAGCGACATAGAATGCCGTGGTGTATTAATGTGAAGAGAAACGTCATTGTGGTCCAGGGCTAAGTCGTGCGAGTCGTCTGCGAGAAAAATAAACATAGTCCAGGGCTAACCTAACCTAACCGCGAGTCGTCTGCGAGAAAAATAAATAACCTAACCTATAGTCCTAACCTAACCTAACCGCGAGTCGTCTGCGAGAAAAATAAATAACCTAACCTAACCTGCGATAAAATTAAACATAGTCCTAACCTAACCTAACCTATGTGAAAACAAATGTAATTGTGGTCCAGGGCTCAACAAATGTAATTGTGGTCCAGGGCTCAGTACCATTTAGTTCCTAAGTACAGTGGTTGGCAGCATCGGCGAGTCGTGCAAGTCGTCTGCGAGAAAAATAAACATAGGACAGTCATACCGCGCGTAGATATTGCCGATGCAAGCGGTAACCATGGTATTAATGTTGCGTGACATAGACTGAAGTTCTAATAACGCACAATAATAAAAACACACATGCTGACACGAATGTTTACACAACGAAATCAATAAGCTACTTAGCTTGTACGCACATAACAAAGCTCACGACTATACTAAAAGAAATGGCGGTGTTTATTATCAAATTTAGAGACAGTCATATATCCAGCCACGGCCGACTTGATGCGTCGCTCTAGCCAGGACGAATAGCTCTAGCTAGCTACTTACGGAGCGCAGCGTGGGATCAAACCGGCCGTGATCCAGCAGATGAACTTCCATCCGGTGTCGCTAGATGACACTCCTGTTCTATAACAGAATCTCACATTGAGCAGCAACGGTCTCTAGCGACTTCGCTAGTAGTTGGTTACGTAGGAGCACGGCCGATTTGATGCGTCGCTCTAGGTAGCTCCTTAGCGCAGCGAGGGATCCAGTCGGCCGTGGTAGGAGGAGCCAGGTTGATAAACCTCCATTTAAGCAATGTATAAGAAGCCACGCCTATCTTTTCCTCTCCCCGCGCACCCCTCTAGCAGCCCCGCGCACCCCTCGAGCAGCATAAGTTTCATCCTACCTCAGGTTGACTTCCCGCTGCAAACTTTTCGGCTCCTGCAGTGAACATCTAAGAGTACCGGCTTGTAAAGTACCCTGCAGTCAATATTTGCTCTTTCAAGCTCTTGAAAGATTTGTCTTGTTGAATGTAAATACAGTAGTTGAGTAATCCAAATGATAAAACTTTACCTAAAATAAACATAAAAATTTAATGGGGGTAGCGCAAACCTGCAACCTTATAGAGAAACCGCCCCTGGTTAAATATATACTAACAAGTAGTTAGTTAATCATCATCATCATCTGTTCACCCTCAAGGTTCGGTTTTTCCCTCGGACTTAGCGAGGGATCCCACCTCTACCGCCTCAAGGGCAGTGTCCTGGAGCTTCAGACTTTGGGTCGGGGGATACAACTGGGGAGTGTGACCAGTACCTCGCCCAGGCGGCCTCACCTGCTATGCTGAACAGGGGCGTTGTGGAGGGATGGGAAGATTGGAAGGGATATGCAAGGAGGAGGGAAGGAAGCGGCCGTGGCCTTAAGTTAGGTACCATCCTGGCATTCGCCTGGAGGAGAAGTGGGAAACCACGGAAAACCACTTCGAGGATGGCTGAGGTGGGAATCGAACCCACCTCTACTCAGTTGACCTCCTGAGGCTGAGTGGACCCCGTTCCAGCCCTCGTACCACTTTTCAAATTTTCCAGCCCTCGTACCACTTTTCAAATTGGTAGAGCCGGGAATCGAACCCGGGCCTCCGGGGGTGGCAGCTAATCACGCTAACCACTACACCACACAGGCGGGCAGTTAATTAATACGGATTAAAAATTTAACATCTTGTTAGGTTTCTTGCGTTTCATCAAACGTTTCTTGTGAAATGTTAACTAATCGACTGTTAACTCTCCCAATATTGCGAACTGGTGCGAATCAAGGAGGCAGTGGAACAAACATGCTGTTTTACAGCGCGCTCCGATGCGATTTTGTTTGAGTACAGCTGTAAAAATATGGCGCGTGAAGTGAAACGGAATCGTAGTACTAATTTTTCCTGACACAGCCCATAAGCATCAGCAAGCAAGCAAGCAAGCAAGCTAATTTTTCCTCCTTCGAAAAAGAGTTATTAATTGAATTAGTTAGTAAATATATATATATGTTATTGAATGCAAGCGCACAGACGGCTTGACAATAAAAGAAAAAGACGAGGCGTGGGAGAAAGTCCGCGAGGGTTTCAATGGGGTTAACAGATACTCTTTAGCGGGAATCCACTGTCACCAAATAAAATCACTTCGTTAGTTGTCCCACTTCAAACTGTGCTCCGATATGGGAGTTATTAAATATTGTATTGTCGTGTGCAGAACCAGACCACCTAGCAAGTATATCACTGATTTGGAGGTTAGGCTCCCTATTCACCTGAACATTAACATTAACAGACAAATATCCCTTCCGATTACAATATATTTCGACCCAATTGCCTACAGGTGATTGGATTCTTACATGTGTGCAATCTATTTCATCTATAAAAAACACCAGGAAAATGGCTTATTTCATAGAAGTCGCGGATAATTTGCTGACGCTCTTCTACTGAAGGGAATGTTATATACTAGAGGTGGGAAAAGTCGTGACTTTGATGTATCAGTGACAACCGTGACAGTGACACAAATGTGACAGCTCCAAAATGTCGTGACAAAGTCACATTCGTGACAAAACGTTTTATCCTGTTGTTGTTTGAAAGAGTCACTCTTACCACCTCTTCTTGCTAAAACGGGAGGACTTAACGCGAGCAGGCCAATGCGCAACCAGTGGCCTATCATCTCTGTCACCCACTCATTTATTCATTTAATAACACAAAACATTGCTTTATGATATTCTCGTATATTATTATATCCCTAAAATGTTCTCGTGTAGTAAGACAAAATGTTTCTGCCATATTGTAAACAAATCATAGAGTAGCTCTTACTTCCCTTCGATAAGAGCCCTTAATATTCATAGAAAAAGTGGAGATATTGTCATGCTAATTTCAATACATGAGAAATTACAGGCATTAGCTTCAAGTGAAATATATTACACGGCATGTATACAACAATAAAATACGAAAACATACATGCTAGAATTCCTCAAAACTAAAATAAATATAATCATACAATAAAGCCTAGTTGCACAAAACTATGACAAACAACAGTTATACAAAATTATAATGAACCAATGTAACCCAATTATACAAAATTACGATGAACATACAAACAAATACAGTAGAGACAATACACGACACTGAGCGAGATATCGAGGGACAGCTATTGGAGCTCACTCTAGCGGATAGACCTGAACGGTACTGATTCTGTCATAAGAGCACGTGTATTTTTGTGTGAAGTTTTTGGTGTTATTTATGCGTTTTCAGTGAGCTGACATAATTAAATAGTAGCGTGTGTCATTCCTTGATATCTCCTCTCAACATGAGGGGAAAGGTATGTGCTGTGTTTGGCTACAGTAATTACGTAGTAGAGAAAAATGCGCGCTCGTTCTTCAGGTTCCCTCGTGACAAGAACATGTAAGTAATATTGTGTTTGCATATATATTCTTCCAGTGACAGAGATTTTAATAGTACTTCATAATCTTCTGACCTGCTCGACCCATGTTTTAACGGGCTTAAAATATAATACGCATATTTTATTGTATAGTGCAGCAGTTAACCTTCAATACTGATGTGTTGTTGTAGGTGTGATCTGTGGGTTGTGAAATGTCACAGAAGCGATTTGGATAAAGTGTACAAGAAAGAAGGGACGTTACGCTTGTATAAGAATTATAAGATCTGTTCAGATCATTTCCAGGCCAGCGACTTGAAAAATCCTCGACTATACAGCCAAGGGTATGTTACATTTTTACTCTAATTGTACGTAAATATTCCTCAAAGCATCACTATCGACAACATTTTCAAACTTTTCTTTCTTTTATCCCTCTTCTCAGATTAAAGCCGGGATTTTGTAGATTTTCTTTCTGTTAGTAGGCTTCATGATAAGAGGAAAATTATCCAGCTATTAAATGTTAATTCATTGCATCATATGTGTAAGGAATGTGCCGATATTTTTATTGACACATGTCTTAATGTGATGATACATTGTTTTTAAATGAGGAAAAAAGACAAATCCAACCGTAAGATTTCAGGCAGGTATGCTAAAGCTAAAAAAGTAATGCATAAATGAAAGATCAAGCCATTTCACAGCAGTCCATTTCACACCTTATTTATATGTCTAATTTCAGTCTTTGAATAATAACCTTTTAAATAATTCTTCATTCATTTATCCAGAATTGCTTTAGCAACTTCGAAGTTAATATCTCAATACCACTTTCTTTCTAGACGTAATTTATTTATCCATTTCCGTATATACATTTCCATTGATATTTGAATTTAGCGCGATTTGTTCAGGTCAAGTCACTAGGAGCGCCACCGTCGAATTGTCTCCCATTTTAGCAAGGCGAAATCCGTAAGTGTCGTGTATTGTCTCTACTGTATTTGATACAAACACATACAGTACAGCCAACTTATACACAACTATAATTAACAAACAAATAAAAACATACATTACAACCCATTTATACAAAATTATGATTAACGAACATAAACATACAATAGAGCCCATTTATACAAAATTATGATTATCATACAATATGTAGTATGAAATTTGGAAATAGAACAACTTCTGAACTTATGTCTAACTGGAAATGAAACTCTCAATCAACCATCATGAACTTACATCGGAAGAATTTACGTTTAAAAACATCAGTTGTTTCACTTTCCCGGAACTCAGACGAGTACGCCTGTCACTTATCAAGTTCCCAGCTTTGGAGAAAATACGCTCACAAGGCACTGATGTTGCTAAGACATTAAAATGTTTTTTCACTAACTTAGCCATTGTCGGAAATAAATGATGATTTTCTGACCACCATTTCAGCGGGTCCTGATTTCTAGGAAAAATCGGATCTTCCAAATAGCGCTGAACTTCTATAATTGACCTGGATGTGGCAGTGCCGCTTGGTTGTAGGATAATGAAGCGACCTCCTTATCAAATACTTCCCAGACTGACAATTCTTCAGTTTGTTCAGGCACTACTGGATCAGCGTATCTCTGACAAACCGATTCTTGCGTGTCCTTGTTCATTTCGGCCGAAACCAACTCGATAACGCGTTTCTTTGCGTTTTCGGCGATTCGCTTATTAGAAAATCCAACCATTTTGAAGCGCGGATCGAGGAAAGTACAAAGGGATATTGTCTTGCTCTCTTCAAAGTTGGACATCCTTGTTATAATGCCTCTTTGCAGCTCTGTAACTACCTGTTTTGTAACTGGAAGAAAATTTTCTTCTTGCATTTTCGAGCAGACGGCCAACAAACCTCTCGTTAACACGATAATCTGACTCGCAGTGGCATGTTTCTCTGCACTTAACTTCGTAGTTACTTCCTCAAAAGGTTTCAAAACCCTGCACAACTGGGTACATAAGTCCCATTCTTCCGATGAAAGTACGGGGAGGTCTCTATCTATTCAAGCTAATGAGCTTCTCACCGCCTCTTGAAGCAGTGTGATACGTTGCAGCATGTAAAATGTGGAGTTCCATCTGGTTGGTATCTCCTGCAGCAATCGTTTAGGCTGCGCGACTCCCGAGTTTCTCTGGTACGTTAAAAGTTTCTCACTAGCTGCTGTACTCCTCTTAAAATGTGATACGATTGTCTTCACCTTATCACGCGTTTCCTGCACTGTGTGTAGTGCATTCTGCACTATTAAATTTAAAGAATGAGCGTAGCAACCGAAATGTTTCCATTTGAGCTCATTAACAATAGCACCGGTAATATTAGCAGCATTGTCACTTACTACTATCAGCACTTTGTCACTTAAGCCCCATTCATCAACTACACGTTTAATTTCGCGAGCTAAATTTACACTAGTATGTGGCGTATCAAATCCACAGCATTCAAGTAGTGCCAAATCAAGATAAAACTCATCGTTAATGTAGTGAGCCGTTATAGCAATATAGCTTTCATTAATGGTTGATGTCCAACAATCCGTGGTCAAACACACGCTAGACACATTTTTCAGCTTGTTTTGCACGGCATTGAAGGTGTGCTCATACAAAGCAGGTAGCATTGACGTCGACAAAGTTTTTCTACTTGGTATCTGATACGACGGGTCCAGAGCATTACTATAGCTAATAAAGCCCTTGTCTTCAACAATGCTGAAAGGCTGAAAGTCCAATGTGAACAATTTCATCAGCTGGGAGTCTATTTTCTTTTTGTGTAGAGCGTTATGGTTTACTTTTCTACTTCTAGGAATGAATGATGATATGCTGGTTTGTTGGAGGTGATGAGATGTGTGTACCGGTAATTTCGGTGAGGCAGCTGGGGTAACAGTATCATGTGATGTAGATGACCTGAAACAGGTACCAACCATACGTATTACTTTCAAATGAAAGAAAAGAAAGAAAGAAAGAAAGAAAGAAAGTGACGGGGGGGGGGCAACGTGGTATTTTAGTAAAATGTCTTCCTCTCACAATAAATAATACTAGAACTTACCTTCCATTATAACGTCAGGAATATCCATGTCATGGACTCGTGTTGAGACAGGAACATTATCTGCCTTGGCTACAACTGCAGGTTCGGACAAATTCAATGTTATAGTCAGATGCTTTCTTTCCACATGTTTCCTTAAATTAGAGGTTGATGTTCTGTACGAGATCTTTTGCTGGCACATATCGCACTTTGCCACATTATCCTCGGTGATTAAAGGGGTAAAATAGGCCCACAGTTTGCTTGTTTTAGTCGTCGTACGCTTTTCCATGTTACACGTGTTTTACACCAATAAGCCACTTCAAAACCAAAAGACTTAAAACACCACAAAATAAACTCTGAAAACGATCACAGAACTAAAATATTGACAATATCCACCGTCAGTCACAAGAGCAATAACACGAGGGCACGCTTTGGTTGAATGTGACGCGAGACAGATCGGAATGTCGTGACCACGCTGTGACTGCAAATACAGTGACAGCGAGAAACAACACCAGCGCTGCATCTCGTTCCAGTACCTGCCACGTGGCATGCCAAGCGAACGTAGCGCCTCCGTGAAATCGTTACTAGTTACAAGTTCGCGACAACACACTGAAAACTGTTACATTCAGAATCCAGTCACAGCCCGTGACGGTGACAGGAGTGTCACTGTGCTATAGTAACAGTGATGTTTCTTCCTCCCCACCTCTATTATATACCTCCTTCTCATGGATACTATTGCTGCAGACACTCGACAAACAACTCTACTAACAGTGCATTTAGAAATTCCAGCATTGTCTCCGACCATTATGAGAAAAGAAACAGCAAAGATCGAGTAGCGTATACGAGTCCAACACTTTGCCAGCTGGATACCTCGCTGCACAGCCTCTTTTCTGCACAATTTGTAAGCAACGATAATGCTCAAAGAGAACCAGTTTTCAAATTTCGTGGCAGAGCTGGGAATCGAATCCGGGTCTCGGGGGGTGGCAGCTAATCACACTAACCACTACACCAAAGAGGCGGACTGACTGGGGTAACAAAACAAATAAATCTTAATTACATTATTACTCTGTAACGAGCCACTGGAGACCACGGGTCCCTCATACTCAAAAGATACCTCTGAACAACCTCCGGAAGTTTGTCGGTGGATTTCGGCTTCACTCTATATATAATTATATCAGTTCCAACAATTTTCAAACGGTCCATTAACAACAGAGACTACAGTATTGCAATAAATTTGAGGTCAGTTGGTAACTACATGCTTCCTTTTCCCAAATACAGTAGAGATTTGCTTTTCCCAAATAATCTTCGAATCAAAATGTGCTCGCCCGAACAGGGACTTGAACCCTGGACCCTTAGGTTAAAAGCCTAATGCTCTACGATAATGCTTGTAAGGAGCGGTGAGGAGTCTGGATTTAGAAATAGCCGTGAGACACTAAAGGTGTGGTTTGTATGTGCCATCTGTCGGTTCAGTATTCAACTAAACTATTGGAATGGCTGCCCCTTGATGGCTGCAATAGCCGGTAAAAAAAGAATACCGTATATGTGTTATGAAATAATTACGCTATTTATGTTATTTTCTCCTCTGCATTATTACCATTACCATATATATTTTACCGAACTCGTACGCTCATGTTCATCGATAGTACTGATTATATAGGCTACTTGCTGAACGTTTTTCTAATTATTATAAAAGGTGTTTCAATATAATTTGGGATTAGGCTTATACATAATTCCTAATGATGTTGACAGGGAGGGAATATCCATGTAAGATCCATCTGCGGTGTTAAAAGAACCTGTTGAAGTACATTTTAAAAAATAGTATATGCTACATATAGCATACTTGAATAATATTTTATATTGATTTAAAGGTGGCGTCCGCGGTATGTTCGATCTCTAACCTATGTTTCGCCCAGTGGGTACCGAAAGTTTTACCGACCGATATACATGAATTCACTTTGGAAGCTCTTAATCTTTTCAAAGATCTCTAGTGTCACTTGGACATTTCATTAGTCGGAGTTGATGTCCAGATAAATTCCTCAATTTCCCCTTCTGTCGTTGACCTTAAGAAATTGCTGCAGGCAAGCTCCCCACTCCATTGCCAATCTCACTGCTCACATATTCTGGCATCGTAGTAAACATTTCAAAGCCTTGCTTAAAGATTTAGAATGAACAATTCCTCAGCCTGTTTCCAGTCATTCGACCGGGTCAGGAATGGAATGGATGAAGCCCCTATCTAGCGGCGAGGACAGAAATGCGCCGGCTGCTGAAGCCTGTCACATTCTTCTGGGAAATGATTAATGAATGACAGAGGAAATTAAATGATTCTTGGGGATTCGAGATGAGTACATAAAGATACTACTTTCCAGGAGTGACATATCTTTGGATATCCTTCTGTTATGCATGATCGATACATTAAACCCAATACAATACAATCTCCACTTTCTGACACAAGTACACAATAGTTCCAAGCTTTGGACCATAACAATAACAAAGACTGCTACACAGTCTTCTTTTTTCCTTCCTGTCAAGTTTTCAGTGAAAAGTCTGAAGAATGGGAAGATTTCAGAGTGTTGCCCGAATGGGAGGAGCCTCTGCTCGTGTTACTCCTCTGAAGACTGAATATCTTATGTAGAAGTTCATGCACCGTAACTGGATAAGCATTGAGCTCCGGCAGTTCCAAAACTATCCTCATAATCTTCGGTGACAATGTTATTCCAGCCAAACTGGCCAGTTAAAGAAATTCTTGTTGTTGCACAACTTCCATCGCTGAAAATCATACCAGTGTTCTAAAAAATATGCAAATATAGTGTAGAGTGACTTTTAATTTAAGTTTATAACCATAGAGTACTGACTTTTATACCTATGCCTATATTCTTCTTGTCACCATAAGACCTATCTGTGTCAGTGCGACTTAAAGCCACTAGCAAAGAATGCCTTTATTCCCTTCTGTGTAGTACATAATGCAGATGATAATTAAAAGTACTTGGCATCCTAGGAAAAACATTCACAAGGAGACCTGGATTTATCATAGACAGTCGACATGCATCAGATATTATGGATGTTAGAAGCTGCAGAGGTGCTGATGCAGAGATACAGACCACTATCTTGTTAGAGTCAAGTACAGACAAAAAATAGATTTGGCAAGAACGGAAAAAGTAACAAGAAAGGCAAAGCACAATATTTTGGGTCTAAAAAATGAGGAATTGCAAGAGAAATACAAAAAGAAAATGGCTGAATCTTTGGAATAAAAAGGGAATTAAGGGAGAAAGGAGAAGTGGAAGATAAATGGGAGATACTGAAAACAACTATCAGTGAAGTTGCAGATAGTACCCTGGGAAAGAAGAAATTGGTAAAGAGAGCAGAATGGTTTGATGAGGAATGTTCAACATTAATCCAAGAGAGGAATGATGCTAGGAACAGAATGCTTCAAAGGAGAACAAGACAAACAGTAGAAGAGTATAGAGAGAAACAAAGAAGAGCAGATAAGATAAGTAGATATAAGAAAAGAGCTTTTGAAAGAAAGAGAATCGAAGAACTGGATGAAATGAAGGATAGAAACAAGGTACGAAAGTTCTATGAAAGAACAAAAGACCTTAAGAGAGGATTTCAACCAAGAGCTGTTTTCTTCAAGGATAAAGATGGAAACCTTCTGGGTGATAAAAGCAAAGTGCTTGGAAGATGGCAGGAGTATTTTTACGAGTTACTCAATGGAAATAATGAAGATGATAGAGAGGAGGAAAATATAAATGTTGATGGGGAAGAAAGAGAATTGGAAGAGGAATCAGTAAAACAGCCAGACTTAGAAGAGGTCAAAGCTGCAATTAATGCATTAAAGAATAATAGAGCCCCAGGTGAAGATGAAATGGAGTCAGAGCTGTTGAGATATGGGGGAGAGGGAATAGAAAAGGCTGTTTATGAATTGATTAAGGAGGTTTGGACAAAGGAGGAAATACCCAAGGATTGGACATTGGGTATAATTTACCCAATACATAAAAAGGGAGATAAGGCAGTATGTAGAAATTATCGAGGGATCACCTTGCTGGATGGAACGTTCAAGGTTTTTGGTAAGGTACTAGCCTTAAGATTGGAATTATGGATGGAAAGAATATTAGGGGATTACCAAGCAGGTTTTAGAAAACATCGCTCTACTTTGGATCAGATATTTATATTACGACAAGTGCTAGAGAAATTTTGTGAATATGACAAACAGCTACATCAGCTGTATGTGGATTTTAAACAGGCATATGACAGTCTAGATAGGGGTAAAATTTATAAGATTATGAAAGAATTTGGAATCCCAAGGAAATTGATTAGATTAACAGAAATGACTTTGAAAACAACAGTATGCAAGGTGAGAGTGGAGCAAAATCTGTCAGAGGAGTTTTAGTGGAGAGAGGACTAAGACAGGGAGATGTACTTTCCACACTGCTTTTTAACCTAGCATTGGAAAAAGTAATCCGTCAATTGCCCATCAACCCAGGGGGAACCATTTTGAACAGATTAGTACAAGTGATAGCATATGCTGATGATGTAGCAATAATTGCAAGAAATGAAAGAGCTCTTGAAGAGAGCTACTCAGTATTAGAAGAGAAAGCACGGGACCTAGGACTAGAAGTGAATATAAACAAAACAAAATATATGAAGATGGGAGTAAGAGGAAGGACCCCAGTAAGATTAAATGGGAAGGAATATCAAAGAGTCACATCTTTCAAATATCTAGGCTCTATAATAACAGAGGACAATAAAACCTCCGTGGAAATACAGGAGAGGATAACAAGTGGAAACTGATGCTTTTACGCCTTGCAAAATATGTTTAAATCCAGGAATGTCAGCAGGAATACAAAAATTAAAATATACACAACAGTACTAAGACCAATAGTTATGTATGGATCAGAATGCTGGGTGATGACCTCCAGAGAAGAACAGTGGCTGTTACGGTGGGAAAGGAAGATATTGAGAAAGATATTCGGTGCAGTAAGAGAGCAGGATGGGTGGAGAATGAGGACAAATGTAGAGCTGCAAGGACTGTTTGGCCAGCCAGATATTGTTCAGAGAATGGCAGAAACCTGCACCGTTAAAAAGGTGTTTATAGGAAAACTTGATGGAAGGAGGAGGGGAGGAAGACCCAGGAAAAGATGGATTGATGATGTTGAGGATGACCTTAGAAAGTTAGGAGTTAAACGTTGGAGAAGAAAAGCTGAGGACCGAGATGAATGGAGGCAGGATATAAAGGAGGCCAAGGACCTACAAGGACTGTAGCGCCGACCAGTAAGTAAGTAAGTAAGTAAGTACATAATGCCTAGAAGAAGCTGGCATACTAACTCCTGAGCCATGGATGCTCCCCTAAAGGTTTTTTCAATCAGTCACTACTGATCTGCATTTAGGGCAGTCACCCAGGTGGCAGATTCCCTATCTGTTGTTTTCTAAGCCTTTTCTTAAATGATTTAAATGATTTCTTGCTTCCCTTTAATATTGCCGATCAATTTAACTACCGTAATGTATAAGCTTCCAGACACCTTGAAAATATTTGACAATATATTATCACTCCGTCACATATAATACTACAACAGATCCACTAACAGTCACGATTCAAATCGAAAACATCCAAGGGACTGTAAACATTACCATGTGCTAGCCATGCATTCAAAGCTGAAACGCCCACAACATGGCGATGTGTGAGAGTGTTCAATATTCCACATAGCATCAACGCACTCTTTGAGTCTAGATAAGTAATATTAAAGTCTTTGGTCTAAAACAATAAGAAAGACTGGCTTTCCCAAAGCTTACATCTAATGCATGTCAAACTGGCTGGCCTATAACTTTCAGCTTTATGTCGTTCACCCTTTACTTTGTACACAGGGGCTACTCTAGCAACTCTCAATTCATTTGGTATAGCTCCTTCATGCAAACAATAATCAAATAAGTACTTCAGGTATGGTACTATATCCCAACCCATTGTCTTTAGTATATCCCCCAAGACCTTATCAATTCCATCTGCTTTTCTAGTTTTCAAGTTTTGTGTCATACTGTAAAAGTCTTTGTTGTCATAGGTAAATTTTAATGCTTCTTTAGTATTAGTAAAATCCTCTATCTGGACATTATCCTTGTAAACAACAACCTTTACATATTGCTGACTGAATACTTCTGCCTTTTGAAGATCAGCGCATACACACTCCCCGTGTTATTTATGATTCCTGGAATGTCCTTCTTGGAACCTGTTTCTGCCTTATAGTACTGGTACCTATACATACTCTTCCATTTTTTACTAAAATTTGCATGACCGCCAATTATGCTTGCCATCATGTTTTCCTTTCTGTTCTTTTTTTTTTTTTGCAAGTTACTTTACGTTGCACCGACACAGATAGGTTTTATGTCGACAATGGGACAGGAAGGGGCTAGGAGTGGGAAGGAAGCGACCATGGCCTTAATTAAGGTACAGCCCCAGCACTTACCTGGTGTGAAAATGGGAAACCACGGAAAACCATCTTCAGGGTTGTCGACAGTGGGGTTGGAACCCACTATCTCCCCAATACTGGATACTGGCCGCATTTAAGCGACTGCAACTATCGAGCTCGGTCATGTTATCCTTAGCTGACTTCTTTGCTATATTCAATTTCCTAGTAGGTAGCTTCAATTTCTCCTTACTTCCACAGCTATTTCTAACTCTATTTCATTCCAGTCTGCACCTCCTTCTTAGTCTCTTTACTTCCTTGTTATAATATAGTGGATCTACACCATTCCTTACCACATTTAAAGGTACGAACCTATTTTCACATACCTCAACAATTGCTTTAAACCCATCTCAGAGTCTATGTACATTTTGATTTATCGTTTTCCACCGATCATAGTTACTTTTTACAAACTCCCTCATGCCTGTTTTATCAGACATATGGTACTGCTAATGTTCCTAATTTTAATACCTTCCTTTCTTTCACATTTATTTTTAATTACCACAAAAACAGCTTTGTGATCACTAATGCCATCTATTACTTCGGTTTTTCTATAGAGCTCATCTGGTTTTACCTGCACCACATCCAGAATATTCTTCCCTCTAGTTGGTTCCATCACTTTCTGAATCAGATGCCCTTTCCATATTAACTTATTTGCCATTTGTTTGTCATCCTTTCTGTCGTTTGCATTACCATCCCAATTATCGTTTCGTAAATTGAGATCACCCGCTACAATCACGTTCCTTTCCATATCGTTTCCCAGATAGCTGATTTCTGAATCTGCGTCAGCGCTACCCTTTCCTCGTCTGTACACACCAAAGATATCAAGTTGCCTATTATCTTTAGAGATGAGCCTTACACCTAGGAACCTTCTTCATCTTCAAATTTTTCGTAGCTTACTAATTCTTCTTTCACAAGAATGAATACTCCCCCTCCTACCATTCCTATCCTACCTCTACGATAAAAGTCAGTCGAACCACCTCTGTCAGAACAACTAGTCTTCTTCACAATAGCCGAGGGGACATTACCAACATGCTTTCTCACAAATTAGAATCAACACTCGTGCATCAACTAGTATCAAGGATGAGTGTCCCTTTTCGATCAGTAGTATAACAAGAAGCAGCAACCATAATTTCAATTAAAAGATACAAATACTTTTGAATATCCATTCTTCACTTTTACAACGGAAATTAAGAAGAAAGCCGGATTTGAATAATATGTGCTTTAATAATTATAATTATGTCAACATATCATCTTCTAAATTGTTAAACAACCTTATATTTTAAAACAAATACTCTTTCATAGGGCAGCCACAAGAGACAGTTTAGCATCAATGATTTGTACGCAGGATTGCAAAAAGTTTCGATAAGGCAACAGTTTATTACGACCACAACCAATTTGAAAAGGTTTTAACCAGATTTTATTCAGTGTCCTAAACAAAAACAAATGTTCTCTAGTATTTTTTTTAATTCAACATAGGAATAGAATTTTAGCCATAGACATTCAGACTAAGTTTGAAAAATGGACAAGACAGTCAATAAATTTTAATTTGTATTCGTACGATCTCTTTAACAGTATGTAATCATTTCAGCCAAGGTGATTTCTTAGAAATTTCTATTACACAAATTCTCAGACTATTAATTAAGAACATGTAATATGGACTTCTTTAACTCTGTATAATATAGTATCTATGTAACATTTTGTACAAAATCAGGATCCTGATTAATGATTAAAAGGTACGAGATAAGGCTAATGATGCTCAGCTAGAGAGTGAAACATGTCCCAATAATGTAATTATGACAAGATATAAATCTTAATTATAAGAACTTTACATTGTATTGAATAGGTGGTTTTTAATAAATACACATGCTATTTGGACTTAACGTAAAATTCAGTATGGACCAACAATGAGAATGATTACATATAACACACTCCAGTTCTGTGAGAAAATTTCTGCATCCATTACATCATTTCTCAGCCATGTATCAACTCCTATTACAATATCTGGTAAGTATATACAGAGTCATTCCATCGTTACGGACGGGACATTGAGAGATTAATTTAGAGCTTTAAAGTTTGTTTATAAGAACAAAATCATAGTGAAATGGATATACCTGATTTTACATGTTCATACTAATTATTCAAGTACATTCCTATAAAATATTTTCTCTAATTTGAAGTTATTAATATATCACTTTTGATGGTTGTTACGGATGGGACAGCTGTTTGGACACCACAATCCTGGTATGTATAACTTTGAAGATTTTCTGTGAACTCTGAAGGAAAAAACATTTGTTTCTTGCAGCAAATTAAATTTCAAAACATCCCTTTTGTGATGATACAAGAAGTTTTAAAGTTTAATTATTGTAAGCAATATAATTAAATATTAAGTGTATGAGTAGCATGTTACGGATGGGACAAAAGCCTCAATATCATAGGAATTCATTTATACACAAGCCTATATTAAATTAAGTACTTTGTTAATATTAATTCTATCAAGTATCATTGTACAACATATTTATATGACATAATTTTCAAAATTGTGAACAACAGTTTATAGTCCTGGAATTTTATTTGCAAACTTATAGAAAATCCTATCTCCTATTGGTTTTATGTCAGGTTGGTAATAATCCTAACACTTCTGAAATCTTAACTACATATTTCTTTGTTTTGTCTGTTTTGAAAAGAATGTCTTTGGAAATGCCACTGCAAACTTGTTTCATGTAGTAAACTTCAAAACTCTCATCTTCAACACCTCCTTGACTCACAACCACAAATCTGTGTTTTGTACGGTTTTTGTTTTGACTCGCATCTTCTATAAGTAAGTATTGCCCTCCTTTAATATTCTTTGTTGATATCTTGGGCAGGTCAAGTTCATGGTTTCCAGTGGAGTCAGTGTCTGCATATATATCATTGTAACTTATTTTAGATCCTGGTAGAATTGCCCAAGATTCTGTATCACTCTCTGATTCACTATCACCCCATTCTTGCCAAATTTGGTGTAAATGAAGTTCTGATGTTACAGTCCTTCCAGTTACAATGTTGCATTGGTACAGACAAGAAGCCCGGAAGTAATGGCTTGACTGGATGTTCGGAATGGCATTGACAGTTTTCCATCTTTCTTCTAAGAAGCCTCTGTATTCGTTTACTTTTTCACTGTTTACTAAAATTAAATGAATCCCCTTGACAGCATCACTGCCTATCTTGTAAAAGTCTTCGGCTAATGTAACAGTTGCTTGTCGTGCTTTGACTTTTTTCCCACACCATCCTTTTAATGGTCCCTCCTATGCCATCCACGGCTCCTTTTCCATGAGAGGTGGCAAAGAAGCACCACTCACCATCAATACCAAAGTCATTAGATAGGTAACAGAGATTACCTAATGTATACTTATTCTTGAATTGGCTTGCAGCGCCATCAGAAAAAAATGTTATGTTTGCTATATTATGTGTTTCCCTTAAGTCATTAATTATGGTTTTAAGAAAAACCCAAACACAACATTTATCATGGCTTAGATCATCACTTATAATTGCATAACATTCCTTTGATCCACCTTTCAACCATGCTACACATGTAAATATTGTTACTTGTAAACTGTTCCAATGTGCACTCTGGATTTCATTTTGTGCTACACAGGAATAGTTCTCTGCGTAATCAGTTTGAATTACAGCTTCTTGTGAGTGAATGTTTGTCTTCCGCTGTTCAAAATAATTTCCTTGAATGGTTTTCACAAAACAGTGTAACTTGAATTTTGGTGCTACCTTATCAAGGATATGGTTTTTTTTTTTTTTTTTTTTTTTTTGCTAGGGGCTTTACGTCGCACCGACACAGATAGGTCTTATGGCGATGATATCAAGGATATTAACAGCCTCCTCGACTGAGCCATCAATAGTGTTAAGTACAGGTCGCCCACAAATTTCAGTCCAGTATTTCCAGGAAATAGTGGCTGTTAGATCACATTCATTTGGTAATGTACTGATTACACTATTCATGCTACAACTACTGCACATACCTGACATACATTGTTCATTACTTAAGTTGCAACAAAGTTTCATCATCAGGTTTCTTGCTGTCTTTGGGAAGTTCTCGACATGCTTTGCCAATGCTTCAACAGTATAACTGAAGTTTGCATGTTGTTTGCACACACACACATTGTGCGGCATATCAGAGGAAAGCAGAATATTTTTTGGCCTCAAATCATAGAATTTGCTTTTTTTAAATGTGAATATCTGGATTATCACTTACAAAAACAGAATAGGCTTCTCTTACTGTCATTATCATGTGCCTTTTCTGCACTTTCTGTCTCCCACCTGTACTCTGGTCTTTGATTGTTTTGTAATCTCGCCTACCTCGCCTATGCTCTATTGGTGGAAAAATATCTAATTCCCTCCATGGGAACTTAGAATTTCCATACCTGGTGCCTGATGACTGATATCATCTCGTGTATAAAATGCCCAAACTTTTTCTTTAATTTCTTGGGTTAGAAATTTAGCTGCAATTTTAGGCACTTTTTTGACCAGTTGTGATGATTCAGATGCCATTGTTTTATAGACAAGCTTTCGTACAACTGCAAGTTTTTACTTGGACTCTTCGGAAGAACACGTATCACTCTCTGAGTTGCCTTTCCAAGAGACTGTTTGCACTTAAAAGTACCCATGTGCAAACCATCAGCAGCAGGTGTCACGGGTGATTTTGTCGTATTTTTCTTTTTCAACCTTTGAACTCTTTTCCTCTCTCTCTCTCTCTCTCCTGTCGTCATTTTATAATTATTTCCATCCTACCTGACGCTGTAGAACTGTTTGACCTTAGACGTTCTTTTGCCTTAGTCCTTTCTTTTCTTTTTCGCTCTGCATCTGCCTCTTGATGTATTTTCAAACGTTCCTTGTCTTGCTTTAATTTTTCTCTATACTTCTTCACCCTTAGTCTGGTTTTTTCTTTCACTGACTGCTCCTTATCCATCTTCCATGTAGATTAGTGGCTCCAAAATAATCTAAAGAACGTAAAACCAGAAAATCAGAACCAGTAAGCCTACCACCAATTTTTTAACATCTTAATACAGTAGTGTACTGGTATGCCTAAACAAGCTGTCCTGCACTCCATTGCCTAACTGTTTGAAAAATCAATAAACGTGAAGCTGACCAAATAATTAATATAAATCAGTATTATTCTAAGAAAATACGGAAATGTGTGCCCTTGATTATACAAAAATCAAATGAAGATTTATAAAACCATCACTCAAACATGAATATTAAGCTTTGCTTCATATGTAAATGAAGATTTAGTGAAAACATTATAATTCTCATATTAATATTCTGTATGTTTTTGAAGATGTACAAAATGTGTAACGGATGGGACACTTTTTTAAAAATTAAATAGAAAGTTTTTAACTGGTTCAAGCATATTCATCTTTTGAGGTTATGCTAAGATTACAGCATTTGATCTAAATATACATCTAAAATAATTGTCTTTTATTTATAACTCAAATTACAAAAACTTTCTTACCTTACTTAGATGGGACAATCTGAAGTAGATCTAATTCAGACTCGATTCATAAAAAAGTATTAATTTTGCACACTAAAGAAACTATACTGTTGGACAGTAACAGAGTTGTACTTTTCCCTCCATTAGTCAGCTGGAAGGAGAATCTTCAATTGTCAGTGTACAAGGGCTGTCAACTTATGATTTTTTTACTCCTAATTAGTGACTTACATATACCGAGATTTAAACAAACACAAAACTGTATGAAATAGAAATTTTGTAAAATGCTTACTATTAGTATGCACTTCAATATATTGTGTAAGAGGAAAATCTTCTTCTTCTTCTTGCGTTACGGCCTCTGTAGGACCACGGACAGCTCCTTCATGGATTGCATTTTCTTCTTCTCCTCCCAGAACCTCTTCATCCTTTCTCTTCTTCTCTCCCGCTCTTCTTCCGAGATATTCAGTATCCTCTTCTCTTGTCTACTCCACTGGTGACTCTCAATCCTTTTCCTGTACCCATCCCTATCATTGATCTCTGGCATATTAGTCGGTATGTACTTGCTTCTCCAATTTTCCTTTTCTTCCACCTTGATCCCCAATTCCGACCAATCTTTCCGGAGTTCAACTACCCACTTGGTTCCTGTCTTTCCTCGTGTCCTCGCTGTTGTTCCCATACTCTTTTCGTCATTCTATCCATATTCATCCTGATTACATGTCCCGCAAACCTTGCTCTTTTCAGTCTGATTTCTTCTGAGATTGTCCTCATGTTCCGGTATAGTTCTTCCCTGGGTCTCCTCATCCATCTCTCACCTCCTCTCTTAGGGCCTAGTATTTTCCTCAATATTTTTCTCTCCTCTTTCTCTAGTTGTTCCGCACCATTTCTTCCTAGTGCTATTGTCTCAGCAGCATATAATACAGCATTTTTCACCGTTGCCTTGTAATGTCTAATCTTTGCGTCTGTAGATATATTCTTTTTATTGTGTATATCTCTGGTCATACAGAAGGCTGATCGCATCTTCTTTATCCTCTCTGTTATTCCCTCATTGCTCCTATTCCTTCCTGTTATAAATTCTCCCAGGTACTTGAATTTGTCCACCTTTTGCACGGTGCCTTCCGGTGTTGTCCAATCCTCAGTGGTATTCAATGTCTTTGTCTTGTTGTAGGCGATCCTCAGTCCTACCCTTCCGGCTATATTGCTTAAGTTGTTGAGTTGTGTCTTTGCATCTTCTTCTGTCTCACTTACTATAGCTATGTCGTCCGCAAAGGCTAGACAATCTACTTGGGCCCTATTGTCCTTTTTGTCCCCAACATGCGTCTTTGGTATTCCCACTGTCTCATTCATTGTTCTCCACTGCCTGATGACTTCATCCAGAGCTATGTTGAACAACATTGGTGATAATCCATCTCCTTGTTTGACACCAGTGTTGATATCAAATTCTTCAGAGAGTACTCCTCTGAATCTCACCCTTGCCTTTGTGTCTGATAGTATTTCCATTATGAGTTCATGTGTAGTGCCATCTAATCCTCTGTTCTTCAGGATTCTTCCAAGGGTTTGTCTGTCGATGGAGTCATATGCCTTAGTGAAATCTACAAAGGTTACCACCGTTTTTTTGTTCTTTAAGGCCCGATGTTCTATCAGTTGTTTCAGTATAAATATCTGTTCTATGCATCCTCTTCCCTTCCTAAATCCTGCTTGGTAGTCTCCAATTGTACTTTCTAACTGTTCTTCCAGTCTATTGAGCAGGACTTTCGACAACACCTTATAGCCAATCTCTAGTAGCGAAATTCCTCTATAGTTGTTTGCATCCCTCTTGTCTCCCTTCTTATGTATTGGTATTATGATTGCATTCTTCCATCCTTCTGGTAACTTCTTTGTTCTCCAAATCTGGCCGATGATGTTGGTCATGTTGTCTACTGCCTTGTCACCTCCCCACTCAATCATCTCAGCTGATATTCCATCTTCTCCGGTTGCTTTGTTATTCTTTAGATCGCTTATGGCCTGTGCAACCTCATCTCTAGTTGGAGGATATGACTCTCTCTCTTCTGTGTTTGTCCCCAGCTCCAGCTCTTCTTCAGGTGGTTCACAGTTTAACAGGTCATGAAAGTATTCTGCAAGTATCCTACAGTTCTCCTTCGCACTAACTGCCAGATCCCCATTCTTATCTCTTATAAAGAGTTCTCTGCCTTTATATCCACTCAGACTCTTTTCGAATTTCCCAAAAAAAGTCTCTACTATTGTTTTTCCTGAAGTTGTTTTCAATTTTATCCAATTCCTGCTTCATCCTCTGTCTTTTGGTCCATCTTATGGTTCTGGCTGTTTCCTTCCTTACTCGTAGGAAAACTTCCCATTTTTCCAGGTTCTTTTAATGCTCCAGTCTCTCCAGGCTTTCCTGCGATTCTCAACCGCTTTCTCACAGTCCGTATTCCACCACCAGTGTTTCTTTTTCTTTTCTTCCTTTCCCCATATTTCAGCCTGTTTCCTCATATTCAGCTTCATGTCATCCCATCCTTTTAGCTCATGGAATGGATCGCACTGTAGAATTGAGATTACCCCAGGGGGACAATCCCCCGTCAAACAAGAGGAAAATATTTAAAAACTAATATTTTCAAGATTTATTTTTAAATGTATTTGTCCACTTTGGCATGGAATGGCTCTACAGTATCTACTAAATTGCTTAATTCTATTCCTTTCTTTACAATACTTCTACAGTTCAGCACTAACATTTTTATGTCATTCCTACTTGACTTCCAGTTCCCTGTGCCCTTATCACCGCTCCCTAGGCCACCCCGTTTCTCTCATTGTACCACCCTATAACCCTTCTAAAGAAATTTTCTAACTTATATGTACCACTGCACTTTAAGTGAAGGCTATCTGAGCGCAGATTCCTATCTCCTACCCACCCATTAAGATCTAGAAATCTAACTCTCAGTTTCCCACATACCCACTCCATAGTCTCATTTAAATCCCCAATCACCTTCCAGTCAGTATGTCTCCTACACAGTATTCCACTAATAACAATCTCCGCTTCCTTAAACTTACCCATGCTGCATTTACCAGATCCCACACATCCCAACTATGTTGGAACTTGTACCTGCTTGTCTTATGTTGTTAGTACCAACGTGAAACACTACCACTTTTAGGTTCAGAATCGCCATTAAAGAAAGTGTTAAACTTGGCATGAAAACGTTAGTCATACATAACATTGAAAATGGAAGAAAGTTGACGTGCCTGATCTGGTGACATGTGAACATATTCTACAAAGCTAGAGGAGGGTGCAATGAAATTGTGATGCAAATAATGATCATGGAACATAATTTAGAGTATGTTTATGGGCAAGCAGGGGAAGATAAAGAAAAAAGTACCGGTACTTGTGTTATTCCTAAATAAAGAAGTTTTGTGAGTTGGTACTGTACAAGCCACACTCTAGTTGTAAGTTTAACTGTACAAGCTAAAACACTTTATAATAATAATGGGTATAGTGCACAAATGTGCAAAGTACAGTTTGAGATCAAAAAGTTCTGTACAAAAGAAAAGAAACTTTGCAGTGGTATATTTTCTCCACTTCACAGAGAAGCATAAGATCATGGATATGTTTTTAGACTTAGAAGATGAGAGCAAGTTCATTTCCACAATTCTGTGATCTTTTATGTAGAGGAGAAAATGTATGAGTGAAAAGTGTGCTTGTCTGTAATGGAGCACACGAGTGTAGGGGTGTGATTAAGTATTTTTCATTAAGAAAAAATACAATACTGATGGAATGAAGCAAGGATTTGTTTACAAATTAATCTGCAGTCATAGGTTGGGGTACATTAGTTATACTCAGTGTAATGGAGAATATAGGGAAGTAAAAAACATGCTGTTGAGTTGTTATCTGGTTTATATGGTGACTAAACACAGTATCGGCACAAGTACTACTCCTCATCATGGAAATGGCTGGGTCATCATTTAATTCGAGGGCCAGTCTATCACACTTGAAGGCAGGGGCGGTGCGTGGTATTGTTGCAGGTTTGCACAACTCCCAATAATTTTACGCTTCACTTGTCGTCTTTTCTTCCTATTTTGCAGTTTAATAAACCTAACATGTACTCTAAAATGTGTTAAAACCAAGCACCTTTTGTCGTTCGATGTACTAATACTTCGTAACGAACCATTAAACTCCGCCGTCTTCAAAACAAACTCAGGGGGATGACTTTCCTACGCCAAACTCCCTAGCGCACAGCACACCGCTATTTGGTTTCAGCAGGGTCAAGCCTAAGCCTGTATACGATGTATAGCATCAGGTAGCAAGCCCGCCAGTATCGGTCCTAGGGAGTTGCATGAGACCAGCAAGTCCCCTATCGAAAAACAACTCCAAATGTCCCCGTTAGATTGCACCACTCTGCAGAGATGACTTCATCCCTGCTTTCTCTCCACTCGCAACGGTAATTTCTTTTCCACGCCACTAGGGTAAGGGTAAGCTGCACCGCACCATTCACAATGTTACCAACATTGGTACTTCATGGGCAATCATAACCTTTTATTAAATCCCAAAATTTGTTTCGAGGATATACTTTCGGAGGAAACGTTTTCTCATCAGCATAACGAGCTTTGTGCCAACATTGTCACATGTTGGTAAACGGCTGGACTATTGCGACATGGAGTTGTTGGTGTTAATGTAGATGTTATGTTTACATTTATCACATGCAGGTCTTGGTGTGTTTTCCGGTGATTGAGTGTTTTGATTCTAGATAATTTTTCTGTGCGTTATTATTAAAACTGATGGATTCTAAATTGTGTGTAAGAGTTCGTCACAAAGCTGCCGGTGTTTGTGTAGTTTAGTTTCAACAAATAGTGTATACGGTTTTGGACAAACTAAAACTACGCCATGAACTATCGTCCATCTATTTAGCACAAGAAAGCAAAGCAAAGTCACCTACGTACAGGCCATGAAGGCCCATGTAGGAGTGGAAGGTAAAGGCTTCCACCATTGTTAACCTCGGCACATGATGGGGTAGAGTGGTTAGCTCTACGCCTGGCCACCTTTGCCCCTAGGAATTAACCTGGTACTCATTTTTGGTGTAGGCTGAGTGAACCTCAGGGCCATATGCACCTCCGAAAGTGGAAATCTCGTTTCTTAAATTTTACGACTTCCTGACGGAAATTCGAACCCACGTCCTTCCGGGCGAACCGAGCACGCCTTTACCGCCTCGGCCAGGCAGCCCCTATTTCGCACAAGAATTCAGATCATTGTCGGGTGCTGTTAGTTTAGCAGAGTTTATAATAACCAACAACCTAGAGAGGACGTTCACTGAACTGAGTGCTTGAAACTGCTGAAGTTTAATTCTTACAATCCCTATGACGTCTGTCGAAGCAGAAAGATGTTTTTCTACTTTGAATAAAATAAAAACTTCCTTAAGGAACTCTATGACCCAGGAAAGATGGTCGGCCTTGGCGATGCTTTCTATAGAAAGAGATCTGCTGATGGAAATCGCAGACTTCAATCAACGGGTGACTGACAAGTTTGCATCAATGAAAAACAGGAGGGCGAATTTTCAATTCAAGTGAGGTAAGAATAACTGTAGTTATACTCTTATTTCCTGTGTTTTAATTGCTGGATATATTTCAATTTTAATTACATACGGATACTAGGGATTCTTGTTATTTCTATTAGATTCTCATTTAAAATTGCAACATTGAAAATTTTGGTGCAACACCCAGCCTCAGATACGACCAGCCGCCACTGCTTGAAGGAGAGAAACTCATGACCAAGTGCTGACTTCACATCGATGTTCAAATCGCTACCAAGTACGATGGGTAGTAAATTATAATCATTCTCACAAGGCTTGCATTTTTATAGGAATGAATAGATGATGCTGCTGACCTAGTATACTTACATAATGAAACTGCTTGCCTCAGTTACAGTAGTGTCAGGAAATTGATGATGATAATTCCAGATAGATCTCCATCCCAAAAACATACCTAAGTTAAGTGTGTCACTTCTCACACATCATGACATGATACCTATCACATTATTTTTCCCATAATCAACAATTCCCTGTCTGCATCGGCCCTTGTTTTGTGCCATTTCTGATAAGCCCTTTTTTTTGTTCACAAGCTGCTCTCACTTCATCATTCCACCAAGATGTTTGTTTTTTCCTATTTTTACACACAGTTGTTCCTAGACATTTCCTTGCTGTTTCTACTACAGCATCCCTTTATGCCACCCATTCTCTTTCTACATCCTGAACCTGCTCACTATCCACTGTTTGAAACTTCTCACTATCCTAATTCCTCCAACTGCAAAATCATTTGCTCATTTATGTGACTAAGAGAAACTATGATGTGTACAATACTATTTCTGATAAACAGCCCTACCCCACACTCTGCCCTCCCCTTTTTAACACCCCTCAAGTACACTTTATAATATCACTTACTCCTAGCACATCCAGATGCATCCTCTTTGCTGACTCAGCCAGTTCTACTTTCATTCTTCCATAAGCCCCATTAATATTGACAGCTCCCCATTGAATTCCATTTTGTTTGGCAAGTTGTTTCCAAGGAGTCCCTTGCCTGTCAAATGGGAGTGGGACTCCGTTACTCCCATAGGTCCGAGGCTTGCTTAAAACGTTGTGAGATCGGTAAATTCGTGAAGCAGGTTGCTACCCTACTGACACATAGTCCAAGTGAGGATCTCTCCTCTAATGGGTTAGGGACCATGGTGGATTGTATAGTCCTAGCCGGCTGAGCACAACGGGAACCCAACTCAGATTAAGTCCGAGATGCTCACTCTCATTCCGTAGCAGCTGGTATCCCGACTCTCAGGACCACTCACTCAGCCAATGCCCATGCTTAACGAACTAGGACGTGACTACAGTAACCCGCAACATGAAGCATCAATAAATTAAAAACAAAAATAAACAATAGCTCTCAGTAGTGAAGCGTGCTAGTATCCACTGTACCAACAGTTTGAAAATATAAAGATTGAACATTCTTTAATATTTAATGTTTTGTTTCTTCGCCGGGACGTGTCGCGAGAACTCTATTGTAGCAGTCTCCCACCATTAAATCTGAGCGAGAGGCTGTTACCACTCAATGCAGTGATTATGCTCTGAATTCCTTCTAACAACACCAGAAGCACGGTCCATCAGTTGCTCTGATAAAATAAGCAATGGCACCAGAAGCACAGTCCATCACTTGCTTCATATGTATAAAATAAACAATAGCAGCTGAAGCACAGTCCATCAGTTGCTCTGTACATATAAAACAAATAACAGCACCAGAAGTATAGTCCATCACCTGCTCCACATAATTATTTAAAATAAACAATAGCACTGGTAGCACAGGATGCAGGAGAAATGCAGACGCAAAACATACTGCAGAGGACTGAGCCAGTTGGAGAAGATGCATCGCAGGGGCAAACCAGTCATTACACTGAATTACTCAAGGAGGAAGAAGAAAAAGGAGAAGAAGAAGCACAGTCTATTCCACATACATATAATAAACAAATAGTACCAGAACCACAGTCCATTAGTTGTTCCACATTACCACTAATGAGAGGGGTATGATATATCAGTGTGGGTTTATCTTTCTTCTGTCCTGTAAATAAAATTAAAATGTGAAGTATAGCACTTGAGGAACATGAAGAAAAGAAATCACACTAAACAGAACTGGCCAAGAACTTTAACCAGCCTAGTTATGTTCATTATCACCTTCTTGCAAATGATAGAGCTGTGGATGCACTATGGTGGAAGCAATTGTTTTTATCCTGCACCTTCGTTCTTTTTAAGCTTTTTGTAGATGACTTCTTTGTTGAGAAGAATTACTGTTTTTGAACCTTCTTGTTTGGAGGTTCACATTCTACTGTTTGTGTTGGTGTAAAGCAAGTTTCATCCTGACTGTCAATGGAACAAAGTGATGCTGTAAAACCTTCCACAGCTTTAAACTGCTTCAGAATTTCTTTTAGCTTATGCTTATCATTTTGAAGTAGTTCTAATTTCCCCTGTCATTACCTGAATTGTTTTTTTTTATTTCGTCCATAATACTATCTGCTGTAGCTTCTACTGGTTTATGCACTTGCTTCATGCAGCATTGCAGTTCTAAGCAACCATCATTTTCTAGGGAAGAGGGAAGTGCTTGTTGAGAGGTACCAACAAGGTTTTGTGTTAAATGCAAGATACAATAGTGGACATGTTTGCATATCGTGGTTCTGGTAAGATAATCCAGGCAACTCCAGGAGAATGCATGCACACAGATTTTTCACTTATCACAGAGCAACTGACAACAGTTCTCCAGCAATTTTCTCTCAACAGGGTACATGCCCACTTTCCATGCATATTCATTTTCATGAATTGTTTGTTCTGGTATTGCCAATGCAGTTTCATGCCTCTTTTCAAACTCTTTAAAATATTTATGGAGCTTGCCTTTTATTCATTTCTGTATTCTGTCAAATTCATTATCTCGCACTAACTGTAAGAGAGCATGTATAATCTCATCAAGTAATTTAACATGCACACCTCCCAAATATTCATACTTTATGGTTCTGTGAACTCTTTCTAGATGCATGTTTGTGCTTATATCACAACCTATTCTGAAGCATTTTGCCTACATCTGTGGAATACTTCTATAAAATCTTACAAAATACAAACCAAAGTTTTCTTCACAAAAATCTTCCAAGTGCCCATGAAAAATCCTTTTGATGAGGAAGAGACTGAAGAATCTTCAAGGAAGCCATGAGCTTTTCACGTTTTTGTGCACTTTTAATTTTGGAGGAGTTCTCAGTCCATGCTTTAAACACGTACTATAGACATAACAATCTTTGACCTGGCTCTCCCATGATACTCTTCCATGCCATGTAATATGTTTTAGTGATGTCACTCATAAAGAATTTTGTATATAGAGAACCAGTTCTTTCCTTAATTTTCATGAAGAGTGATTCATAAATATAACAGTCTCTTTGATTAGAAAACATGAAAATTACAGGGAAACCTTTGTTGTACTCATCTAATACTAATACAGTTGTTAGTTCAAAGTCATAACCATTTAGGCCATGTGTTCCATACATCCAGATGGCATTTCTTGAAAGTTTTCTTAGCATATGCTTCTGTGATACATTCACAAGCACAATGCAAAAGACATTTGTTGACAGCTTCAGTGATTCCTGCACAAGAATGTCAACACTACAGGAATTGTTTATATAACGCTGCCCTGAAAGAGTATTTAAATTGAACTCTATTCTTATATTGTGCAGGCCGATTCTTGTTACAAGGTCAGATCTCTTCATTTCAGAGCCAACATTTTCACGAACAGAATTTAGCACCATTTTGGCAGGCAGACCTAAACTCATCTGACCTGCTAAACTCTCTCTCTCTCTCTCTCTCTCTCTGCCTTTGTAAGTTAGAGATGTTTTATTTACTGCCCATGATGATAATGAGTAGGCCAAAACACTACATTTGTTTTTTCCCCCACTGTCACTCTGCAATGGCTGGTACAACCTGCATTGATCTTTGGAGATCCCTGTGCTTTAGCAGCTCTCTGCCTTGGTGCTCTACATTCATAAGACTTTCCTGAGCGATTGCAGTCATAGTAAATAATTTTGGAACCATCAGTTCTTCTTCTTCTTCTTGTCCTGCGATAATACTGCGAGTTGTTTTCTCATTGCTTCTGTCTCAGCCACTCTTCAAAGTCTGAAAAAGAAAGAGTTTAAATAACTCTCACATATCTGAAAGCTCATTAATTTTTGCACCATAAAATCATCTGGAATGGTTTGTTGTATGGGTTACAGTAGTCACGTGCTAGTTCTTGAACTATGGACAATGGCTGATTGGCCTAGTAAGTGGTTCTGAGAGTCAGGATACTAGTTTCTATAGAATAGGAGTGGACATCTCAGACATATTTTAAGTCATGGGCCCCCTTATGCTCAAGTGGCTAGGACTATACAATCCACCGGTGTTCTCTAGCTGGACTACAATCCACCAGTGGTCCCTAATCCGTTAGAGAAGAAATTCTCACTGGGAATATGTGTAAGCAGGGTAGCATCCTACTTCACAGAATATTTACCTAGAGCTCCCAGAACATTTTAAGCAAGCATCAGACCTATGGGAGTAACAGAGTCTCACTTCCATTTGACAGGTGAAGGATTCTTTGGAAAAAACTTTGCTTAAGAAATGGAATTCGATGGGGAGCTATCAATTTCAATAGGGCTTATGGAAGAATGAAAGTAGAACTGGCTGATTCAGCAAAGAGGATGTATCTGTATGGTTTATAAATTAATTATATTACGGTAATAGTAGATAATGACAAAGAGTTAGCAAATTATATAGTGTTCTTAATAGGTGTTAAAAAGGGAACAGCAGAGTGTAGGTTTAAGACTTTTCTGCAGGAATACTATTGCATGCAACATAGTTTCTGTTAGGCATGTAAATGAGCAAATGATGTGGGATGTGAGGATGTGAAGATGCAAAGAGGATGAAGTTGACAAGTTTCATGAATTGGTGAGTGACATCATAATCTGGATCAACTACAAGGATAACCGAGCTCGACAGCTGCAGTCGCTTAAGTGCAGCCAGTATCCAGTATTTGGGAGATAGTGGGTTGGAACCCCACTGTCTGCAGCCCTGAAGATGGTTTTCCGTGGTTTCCCATTTTCACACCAGGCAAATGCTGGGGCTGTACCATAATGAAGGACATGGCCACTTCCTTCCCACTCCTAGCCCTTTCCTGTCCCTTCATCGCCATAAGACCTATCTGTGTCGGTGCGACGTAAAGCAACTTGCAACAACAACAACAACAAATAACTTACAAGGATAAGATAGTGCTAATGGGCGATTTCATTGTGGGAGGTGGAAATAAAACTGAAGGATATGACAAGATGATGGGTAATGGTGAGGAAGATATGTAACACAAAGCTTATATCAATGGGAAACCTTTACTGGACTTCAGTGCAAATATTCAAGCATAGGAAGATATGTAACACAAAGCATATATCAATGGGAAACCTTTACTGGACTTCAGTGCAAATATTCAAGCATAAGGCTATTCACTGCTACACATGAGAGGGAAGGAGCACCAGATCCATAACAGACTATCATAACCAACCTTTTATCCAGGAAATCTGTTAGGATGTTCAGGTATTTCAGGGATTTTTGATGATACGGATCATTATCTGATCTGTAGCAAACTAAATATCTCTAGTCCTAGGATAGAGAAATTGAATATGTCGTCAGTCGAATAAGGGTAGGAAATCTGTAGCATGAGGCAATTAAACAGAAGTACAGTACATGAATATGATTATTAAAAAGTTCAAAACAAAAGACAGTAAGTAAATTCAGGATATAGAAAGAAAATGGGTGGCATACAGGGATGCTGTAGTAGAAACAGCAACGGAATATCTAGGAACAACTGTGTGTAAAGATGGGAAAAAGCGAACATCTTGGTGGAATGATAAAGTGAGAGCAGCTGGTAAATGTAAAAAGAAGGTGTATCAGAAATGGACGTTAGGATGTGTGTCACGCCAAGGTGCTTCATGTTTTCCATCAACTCATTGTCAGTGTTCAAGATAAGATGATAGTGGAAGATAAGTCCACACACCAGGTTTGAGGTTTTGTGCTCTTTCACTTTGATGGGGATTTTGCCAAAGTGGTCGCACTTGAGCAACTGATCAGCTAGAAGTGGAGTGTGAGTCTTGAGTAGCAAACTACCATTGTGCATTTTCTTTAATCTTCCATTTTGCCGTAGAAACCTTCAGTGTATCTACAGAACAAAATAGACATCACCACCTTGAAATCATGCCCATCAGTTCTGGTTGTACGCAGAAACCTAGGGAAGCCGGATCCCATGCTTTCATGCTGCGCCTGTTCCCAAGGGGTTGACCTCCTGAGGGAATCGAAAGTTAAAGACTTGCGTGGTGGACAAACCTGGGCAGACTTGAGACGTTTTGAAGTCATGCCGAGAGACATCCTCCCCAAATGCCACCCACTCCAATCAGGGGCCTCTGTAGCCAAACCAATCTGCCAAGGTGATACCCACCTGGTCGTAGCAGGTATTGCCCGGGGTCCAATGTTGAACAGTGCATAATATTGACTGAGGCTATGAGCACAAGGAGTCCTTTCCTCAAATCGCTTGCAATAGCATGTACCCCATAGCATACACAGAGTAATAAGTACAGATGTAAAAAAGTAATAAGTTCTTCTGGCATTAGGCTATGCAGGGACCTGCATTGTAAGGCTACTACTGCTGAGTACATGGCGCCCCCACCCAACTGGACTCTTGAAATACCATCTGTGTTTTGAGCATCATCGTACACGTAAGAGGCCTCTCCCCATGCTGCCCACACAGCAGAATTTTGATTCAGTCTACAACTAAACCTCAAGAAATAAAAAAAGAGATGAAGAGGGGCCCAATAGCCACATGACACTTTTAGTTGCCTTCTATGACAGGCAAGGATTACCTGTGGTTGTATTTAGCCCCCCCCCCCCCATCCACAACACATGGTACTAAAGCCACAATCCATTTCCGCACCCACGTTGCCCCTTTTAGTTGCCTCTTATGGCAAGGGATAAGGGATACCATGGATGTAGTCTTCATCTGCATCCCCCACCCACAAGGGGTTACACCGGTCTGTTTTCAGTCCAACTCTGCTTTACGGAGGTGAAAGCTGGGTGGACTCAGAATGTCTTATTCGTACGTAAGAAGTAACAAACATGAATGTAGCGTGAATGATTGCTGAAAAAAACAGGCGGGTACAATGGCAACAGGGCACTTGGAATGAGGAGATAAAGGCAATGGATGCATGAAACGGCTTTGGTGGTGGAACCATGTGAGGCAAATGGAGGAGAATATGTTACCTAGGAGAATAATGGATCGGTCTGGTAAAGAAGCTGACCATCGCTAATTTGGATTTCAGAAATTTTTTAACCTAAGGGCGAATCATACCTGGGATCTTACATGCAAAATGAATGATTTTTTGCTATTTTTAAGTGAATATTAAATTAAAATATTTGCCAAGCTCTGAGACTGTTTAGCCATGGTAGCCATGTTTATGATCTCATAGTTCAGTCACCACAATTAAACTATAATATCACAAGCAAACATCTGACATTTAAATTTGCGTAAAACACAAACAAAGCACACCATGGATTACAGCAGAAAATGATTACTTCACATCACAAATGACTAAGTTTACCACGGAAATCACAATGTACCTTTTAAAGGACTTGGTCATGGAGGATAAGAGAAGGACAGGGAGACCAACACAATGATGGTTAGACTTAGTTTCTAAGGATTAAAAGATAAGATGTATGGAACTAAACATGGTCACAGAGCTAGTTATAAATAGAGGATTGTGGAGGTGTATATTAAATCACAGAGGTTTGCAGACTGAACGCTGAACAGTTTATAATGAAGATGTATGTAAATAAACTAGTGCGTGGCACCATTATGCACATTTAATTCGCCAATGAATAGTAATTGTTGTAAACCATTGTGCACGTTTAAATCGCCAATGAATGGTAACTGTTGTAAACCATAAATCAATAACAGAATCTGAGAGAGCAAAAAATATAATTGAATGTTTAAGTGACATTGGGTATGTAGGGAAAGAAAAATCTTACCTTGAAAGGAATCAAATATCAACTCTTGCTTAGAGCTATGAATTTGATGTTGTTCCTCAAGATGTGCTATTAAATCTACTTTGAAATGGAAGCTTGGAGTACACAGTGATTCCAAAGAGTGATTCATTAGCATAGAGCATACTGCCTCCTTCTATCTATGGACTAATTGCATATACCTCCAAATATTTTTAGAATTAATACTCATACAATGCCAGAAAAAAAAATTAGTACACCTGGAAAGACGACATCGATTTTGATCCCACGACGGCAGATGCCACCTGGGGGATAGTAGATGTATTGATAATGGTTTTAACGTCATCCGCCAACAGACAGCGTAGTGACATAGTTGCCAGACCACCATCTGCGTGTACCCTTTAACAGGGAATGTTTACAGCCATAAGGCACACTGTGATGTAAACATGTGAAGCAAACAGGCGCCATGCAATAGAGATGCACTCGTGCTTCCTACTGCCAATTGAGCGAGTTTGACAGGGGTCAAATTGTGGCCTTCTGAGTGGCAGAATGGACCTTTTGGAGAATTGCCACACAAGTTGGATGTGCTGCGTCAGTTGTGCAATGATGCTGGTTGCAATGGTCACGTGAATATTCTCACACCCGTAGACGAGGTTCTGGATGTCCACGCAGCACAGACGCCCCCCCAAGATCGTCGTATTGTAAGGGCAGCAAGGCAGATTATACAGCTACCACAGCACAGATAAGAGGGTTTGTGAACATACAAGTGTCAAGACGAACGTTGCCAATCAGTTACTAGCAGTGGGACTATGGGCATGCACACCTCTAGCCCGTCTTCTACTCACGCCACAGCATCCACGTGCATGGCTCGAATGGTGCCGTCAGAGGATCACTTTGAAGATGAAATGGTGGGCCGTGGTCTTCAGCGATGAAAGCAGATTCTGCCTGCACGCAAGTGATGGCCATTTGCGAGTACGACGTATACCTGGTGACTGCTGTCTCGTAGAGTGCATTCGTCCAAGACACACTGGCCCCACGCCAGGCCTTCTGGTCTGGGGTGCGATAAGCTACAAGTCTCGTTCACCTTTGTGTTTGTGGAAGGAACACTGACCAGCACTCGGTACGTGCAGAATGTTGTAAGACCCGTTCTTTTGCCATTCTTGCAACAGGATAATGGTCGCCCACACACTGCGTGTGAAATTCAACGTGCTCTGCAAGATGTGCAGAAAACTTCCCTGGCCAGCACGATTTACGGACTTGTCTCCCATCGAGCACGTATGGGATATGATGGGACGACAATTGACACGTACGACTCGTCAACCCACAAGTCCTTCAGAACTATGTGAACAGGTCAAACAGGTGTGGAATAATGTATCCCAAGGCAGTATTCGCCATCTGTATGAAGGTGATGCGTTGTTCCAACTAAACTATTAGAATGGCGATTTGAATTTCTATCGCATACTACTTCCTAGCGAATTTGGATTTTTGCCACGTTCTACTTCCTAGCGCTTGGCGGCAAGGGTTGATGATCTGAATTTTTAGAGCGACGTACTTCATAGCGTTGTGCGCTAATCTGCCACTTTGTTTAGCTTTCTGTGCGTCCAATGTTTTTCACTTGATCTATTATTACGTTAAAAATTGTCTTGGATTCTGGATGAAATTCTCGATTTACAGTTATCATTCTGAGCTTTTCTGTTGTTACGTTTAACTCTGCTTGGTTTTTGGTACATCGTCTTGGATTCTGGAAGAAGTTTGCATGATTTACTGTTCTCTGGTCTTTTAATTAATAAGAATAATAATTACCGTAATCAATTTGCTCGATTTCACTTGATCCATTATTACATTTAACTCCCCTTATTTTTGGTACACTCTCTTGGATTCTGTATGGACTTTGTAGACTTATCAGACCTTTTGCTGTGCCAGAAAAGAAATTAGTACACCCTCATAGGAAGCAATGGAAAATCACTTCGGAGCTACCAATAATGTGGTTCGAACATACTATTTCCTCACTCAATTTTTACAAAATATTTTATAGCTTTATTATTATTATTATGCATTCAGTTTAAAGTTTTAGTTGTGGATTATTCTGTGGCAGCCCAGATTTTCTGAGAAGCAGTTTGGTCGTTTCATATAATAATAATGTTATTTGTTTTATGTCCCACTAACGACTTTTTAAGGTCTTCTGAGACGCCGAGGTGCCGGAATTTAGTCCCACAGGAGTTCTCTTACGTGCCAGTAAATCTACCGACACGGGGCTATCGTATTTGAGCACCTTCAAATACCACCGGACTGAGCCAGGATCGAACCTGCCAAGTTGGGGTTAGAAGGCCAGCGCCTTAACCATCTGAGCCACTCAGCTCGGCGTTTCATATAATAAAAATCAGTGATAACTGTATCACGCTATTGATAGCATATACCGTTGGGACCTCTTAGTCCAAGATGAAATCACTGTGTTTAAAGTTCAGAATTGACAGTCCGTCTTTGTGGAGTCACAATCACCATAAATAGTTAAGGGGGAGTGAAAAACGTGAGAATCCAAGTTTGAGAGGAAAAACACGCCAGGCGAAATATATGTGACCTGTAATAGAAAACTGCCAATGAATTTTAAATTTTGGAATAGTAGCACACTTAAAAGGCAGTCCCACTATCAATTATCATTTCCAATATTGGCCAGGTGCACCTGCCCTATTCTTAACAGTTAGGAGGGCAGCGAAAAAGTTGAAAAACCATGTTAGAGAAGATAACAGATCCATAGCAAAAGAGCACGTGACCATAGTGGAAACCAGCAATTAAGTTCCAATCTGTAATTAAAAAAATGAGGTATGAGAAACTTGGGCTAATTAAAAAATGAAAAATAAATGTGAAGAAATTTTAAACTTCTATATAAACATGTTAACCTTTTTTCACTGAAGACGGCACAAACGAGTCGGAACATGTTTGACTATTATTAATCCATCTAATGATGGAGTTATGTTATGTATTGAATAGGAGGACTTATTAAATTTTTCTTTGTAAAGTGAAAACCATGAATACAGAATGGTTCTAATATCTTGTAAAGGACAAACCATGTAGGCATGGCGTTCACTTTTAAGCATCAGATGCACATTTTCCTCTGTCTTGTTTTACATTTTCTATTGCTTGATGGCTCTCTTATGAGATGGAAACTGGGTATTTAGCCTCTCCTTCGCACATTGAAACTACAGGGTGATCCAAAAGTCCGTTCACATTCTCAAGGCAATACTTCACGGAATACTGGAGGTAGAGATGTAATAGTTGACACACATGACTGGCAAGACATGGTGTTTTATTGACATGAACAACGAGTGCACAAACAGGCCGACTGATGGCACTGGACAGCAACACATCAGGTACAAATGACCACATGCTTGACATGACATGGTGTTTTGTTGACACGAAAATAAAGTACATAAAATGACTAACAGATGGCACTGGCAGCAACACTCAGGTACAAATGACCACACATACTTGACATGACATGGGGTTTTATTGACACCAGAATAAAGTACATAAAATGTCCAACAGATGGTGCTGGTCAGCAACATGTCAGGTACAAATAACCACACATACTTGACATGACATGGAGTTTTACTGACACCAACAATGAGTGCACAAGCAGGCGAACAGATGGCGCTGGTCAGCAACACGTCAGTGATACTGCCTGGGACCTGTGTTCGGTATAAAAGGAGCTGTCGTGAGAGAGAGCATCATGTTGACATTACCAGAAAAGGCACTGTTAGTGAAGCTTTATATACTGTATCTCCAATATTCCGTGAAGTTTTGCTTCGTCAAATGTTAACGGACTTTTGGATCACCTTGTAGGGTCCATACAACTAAAAACACGAAGTATTTTTTGGTTGTCACGGTCAATACACATCAAATAGTACTAAGAAATGGTTAAATTTGTTCATTTAAACATATATGCACGTGTACTGAGTTTCATAAAAAAAATTAAAAGTGGTCTACGAAATACAGCAGAACATGCAGAAAGACAGACAGACATTAATTATGTTGGAACACATTGACCTCTGAGATCCATTGGTAGCAAGATAAAGAGCAGCTCACCAGCTTACCTCAACAGGCTGTCATATCGTCCTTGCACCTCAAAATACCATCATGTGACAATGTCTAGTATATATAAATTAAATTAAAAATCCACTTTTTCACCACAACAAAAAATCCTTTGATTATTTTGTTCTTATATTCTCGTGAATATTGCGGGACATGATTCGTCCCACATGGACATCATCAGCCGCATTCCCATAGTACAGATTAAAATTAACGCAAAGAATAGGTCCCAAAAAAACACTACACAATTAACAAACACATGATTAAAACATGTTATCCTTGTCAAAGCAAATGGATAAAAGATTAATGTATCTTATAACTTGATTTTTCCCTTCAGGTGTGTAGCATCTTCTATCTTGAGATACACGTTGCTTGTATTCTTCATACGGTCTTGAATATTAAAAAATATCTTCTTATAAAACAACCAGAAGTTAGAACTTATGTAAAACTGTCAAAAATGTGGGAATATATCAATGGTCTACATGCAAAGGGGATTTCTTACACTGTTGTTAGACAATATATACCTTGAAGGAGGTGAAAATTTTCTATGAACTATTGTTTCCTTCCCACACCTGACTCACTGGTACCTACTGTACAGCAGGGGATTTCAGACGTTAGTTTTTACCATCAATACAAAAAAGAAGGTTGTTAAATCTCTAGTCTTCTCAGTCTTATTATATGGCGCAGAGACGTGGACCATCCTCAAACGTGATCGTGAACGGATAGAAAGCTTTGAAATGTGGTGCTGGAGGAAAATGTTAAGGATTCCTTGGACAGCTCATCGCACGAACACATCAATCCTGAACCAACTTCAGATAAAAGTTTGTCTATCGTGTAAGGTCTCTCAGCGGATTGTACGCTACTTTGGACATATAATGCTCCGAGATGGTAGTCTTCAAAAGCTGATTGTTGAGGGCAAAGTCCAGGGAACCAGACAATGAGGACGAGTTCCAACGCGATGGATTGACATGGTGAACGGCCCCCTACAGAGTTCTCTCAGACCAACTACACTGAAAGCTTTAGGTAGGGAAGAATGGCGGAGTATGGTTCATCGGCTAGAGGGCTGAATATTATAATAGTCACGACGCTTCAGTCATGAGGCAAAACGAAGAAGAAGAAGAAGAAGAAGAAGAAGAAGAATAAAGATAAAACTGAAAACATTCTATAAATGTGCTTTATGAACCAGCTTCAATATGGGGAAGGTACTTGATAGAGCAACACAGCCAGATTCTGTTCCATTTACAGATTTTTGTTATTATTTAAAACAAGACAAACCTAGACCTAAATGTTGAAAGGAAAGCAAGTTTAATTTACAATTATTACACCGAAATACAAACTGATATTTAAAATGACCACACAAACTCACACATAATTGCTTCTTCTATCCCCATTCCATTAAAACTCATCTTAAAACACTATACCAGTTACCCTGTAATTATTATGATTTGATTACAGGTTTAGGAAGCATTATTTTTATCTGATTATCATCTATTTCTTGCTCATCAACAGTTTTTGGTTATTTAAATTTGCAGCTGTCAATGCAGCAAGCAAATTTTATTATCCTAGTATGTGCCCTTCTTCTTTTTCTGTGCGAATGGGTCACTTACGACCCACGGAATCAACATTTGTTAGGCTTTCCTCCTTGCCCAATAGTTCTTCATTTTTATCGGTTATTGTGATATCTGTTCCTCCGATCAAGTAAGTTGTGTTGGTTCTGTCTCGTCTTCCTCAAATCATCTTGTGTGAACAATTTTCCTGATTATATTCCTATCCTGCAGATTTGCTCATCCTAATTCAGCAAAGTCTTTCTCTACTTGCTTACAGCATTTTGATATTGTACGTTTCATTTGCAAAATTTGTGTATTCGATAAGTAAGTCTGTCGTTATACATTCTTTCCAAATGGCTTAAAAACTGAATTCGATGCAGTCTCATTGTAACAGTAAGTTTAGATATATTCTTGGCCCTAAGATTTTCCTTTCCTTAATTCAAAGACGCGGACAAATTAACTCGCACACGCAAGGAGCAAAAAGCAGGAAATCGTGCGATTACAAATAACTAATAACAACACTCCAGACTGCCACATTCAACAATGAAAAATCCTAATATTTCGGCCAATAAGAAACACTTTTATGAGAAGGATCTTCTAGAATAATCATTTCTGCTCAATCCGCATATTGGCGGATATTACAAAATGGCAGGAAAGGGCCTTTTACACATGGCACACCCTGCCTCACAAGTCATGTATAAAATTCCACATCCCTTTATATAATTTGCAGAAAATAATATATAATTTAAAACAGGAAAAATTTCAATACCCAGAGATCTCTTTGAACATAAATCTTCTTCATAGTCCATTTATTCATGGGCCTAAATATTAATAATTTTTAAATATTACACACCATTGATTTTCAAGTCTTTTTCTTGAAGTTTTCCAGAATAAGAAAGCCACATACAATAATTTACTTTGCATAAACTCTTCAGTTCTGTAAATGTTTCTTTTGTTTACCCAAAATGATGACAAGACAAAATTTAAATAACATTACATAACAAGGATTTCTGTGGCTTCACTGATTTCTGTTTACTACTGTTCAACAGTGGTCACAATCTTTAATTGTTCCTTTTAATTTTTATGATGTAAATTGAGTGTATCTGAAGCATAAGAGCTTCACTTTTGCTCACAGTTAACCAATGACGAATTTTACTGTCCCAGGACAAGCATTTTTTGTTATAAACATTCTTTGTGTACTGAAAAGCAATTTCCATTTTCTGAATTCTTGAAGCTACCGATTTATTTTCATTGCCATTTTTAGTGATCCATTTAGCTACGTACTTAAATTCTTTTACTCTTGCAGTTTTATTCATATCAGTGTTAAGTTTTTGCCCTACAAACTTACATTCAGATATTTTTCCTTATAACAAACAAGGACACATGAACCAGCTTTCTTCATTGCTTCACTGTGTAAGGAATCTTACATGCTGGAATATCTGCTTCCTGACAGCTTTCAGAATCTTACAGATACAACTTTTTGCTTGCAGTTGTTGTTTGTGGACATTTTCTATCTTAAAGGATTGGCCTCACCTGTATTCTGTTAGTTGCGTTCCTGCACAGTCATAAGAATTGTCTCCAACGATTCCTTAACAGGTGTACTTGAAAGAATTATCAAAATTATGGACGAGCCGACATAGACAGAGCTTATGGTGGCGGTGGGAGATAGGAAACGGCTAGGAGTGGGAAGGAAGCAGCTGTGACCCTAATTAAGGTACAGCCCCAGCATTTGCCTCCTGTGAAAATGGAAAACAATGGAAAACCATCTCCAATGTCATATATGTTCATTACAGTCCCATCCAAATTAAATGGAACATTTCTTTTTTCCCCATTATTTTCCCAATGGTTAGCGACAGTGTGCTGCACATAACTTATTCTTAGTTCCTGCACTCTCTAGATGTTATTTGCACAGTTATTCAGTGTTGTTTAATTTCTATGGCAATTGTTGTAGATTAAAGCCTTATTTATTTCAAAGCGAGTCACTTTGGAGGATTTTTGAGGTGTAATAATATTTACTTCTTCAATGGATACGACTCGCAGGAAGCGTAATGCAAGCATTATCTCAAAATACTTCTATGACACAAAGAAAGTTAGCTACTAAATATAGTGTCGGTGTAGACACTATAAATAGAATTATTCTTCACCGAAGAAAACGGGGAACCATGGCAATAAAAATAAAATGACACCAACTGATGACCGTTTTCTCTTTAGGAGAAGTTGATAAAACCCTAGGCTAACTGCTGTGGACTTGGCACGTGAACTGGGTGAAAGGGGAGTGAACCTGCATGTTTCTAATGTTTGCTGTAGACTTCTGTTAGCTAGAAGGAAAGCCTGCAAACCTGTAAAGAAATATCTTCTAACAGGAGAAATGCAAAAGAGATATCTTAAGTGGGCACATAGCAATTAGGTCTGGACAATGGGACATTGGAAGACAGTTTTTTCCCTGAGGAGAGTAATTTTCTAGTGCAGAGGCAGAGGGTTCAATATGTGTGCCGAGCGAATAATGAGGCAACAACTTCACATCATTTGCAACAGACAGTAAGACACCCCATGCAGAAGATATTTTGAGGGTGTTTCACTCATGAAGGATTGGGACCTCTAGTACCAGTTGAAGGTATGATGAAATATAACCAGAACATCCAAATACTTCAAAGAAGTGTTGTTTGTGAACTGCAGAAGAGGTTTGCAGACAGTGACAGAAATTTTCAGCAATTTTGTAAAGTATCATATGTTCACAGGCTAGATTTTAAAAGCTTGTACGTATTTATTTATAGCCTCTACCCCCTTGTCATACTTCAATGAAAGTGAAAAAAAAATTGGTGAGGAGAACAATATTCATGTTTAGAGAGGCCAGGGAACTTTCCTGACATAAACTCCATAGAAAACCTGTGGGCTATTTGCAAAAGGAGACTTGCAAACCTTGACTGTTCCACTGTTCTAAATAAAGTGTGTTTTCATGATGATGAAGAACATAAATTTATGTACTCAAAACTTGTGGAATCAATGCCAAATCATGTGAAAGAACTTACAGAACATAAAAGAGGATATATTAGTTGTTAGAAGGTATTCAAGGTAGGTAAATAAATGAAAAATGTGTACTTTGATGATGATGCTTGTTGTTTAAAGGGGTTTAACATCTAGGTCATAGGCCCCTAATTGTATGAAATGTAATGACAATTTAAAAGTCCAAAATCATCCACTGATCAAATTTCAAAACATGATGATGAAGAATTAATGGATGGATATGAATTTAAAACAATCAGTGGATCTGACCCATAATGCCCCACATTCCCAGAAACTAGCATTAAACAATAGTATTACTGACCAAGGGACTGCTTCTAAAGCTCATGCTAAATCAATGATGCATGTAGTCTAAAGAGGTCCAAAATCAAGAGTCATCGGCCCCTCACAATGGTACTTATCACTAGGAAAGTAGAACCATGGTATTTGCCATGTTGCAGTACTAATCAAAAGTAAAATAGACTCGTGGTATTCCAGACATTATGGTACAACTCACAGGTAATGTAATGAGCACATGTAATACAGACCTCTGGTGTTTAACACAATGCGGCGCCATTTACAGGCATTGCAAACCTATGGTGTTCCTCACATAAGTGTACGAAGCACAAGGACTCCTACTATCCCATGGTGTTCCTCACATAGGGGGTACTAATCATAGGTAAGGCAGACCCATGGTGTCTCTCACAGAGTAGCACTAATCACAGATACTGTAAAACTCACCCTGATTCACACACTGCCACTACTAATCACAAACCAATATTGTGTACCTAACATAGTGGTACCACACGCAAGTAATAGCGACCCGTGGTGTTCCACGCATGGTGGTACTAATTACAAGTAGTCTCATGGCTTTAATTCGATCATCCCTTGGTTGCCCCTTTTAGGTTCCTTTTATGACAGGCAGGGATACCATGGGTGTATTCTTCGCCTGCGTCTTCCACCCACAGGGGGTGTGTGTTTGGCCTGCGAAAGCTATTTTATTTTGCTCAAGTCCACCGGCAAGCCAATTAGGATCCCGCTATCCGCCATCTGGGACGCACAACATGGGAGTATCACCTCTCCCCCGTTACGTCAGCATAGTAGGTTCGTGGAATGTATACTTCATTGCCGCATTCCGATTAATTTGCACGGGACTGAATTTTGCCTGTTTTACTCATCTAATTGTTCATTCACATCTATCTTGTTGTAACCTTTAAAAGGCCAAAACACAGACACATCAAAGGGCTGTATGTTATGGGTGTAGTGGGGAGGGGAAGTAAGCATTTCTATACCTTCTTGCTCCGTAAATGTCAAGGATTCAATGCTCACATGGGTTTTTTGTGGGCATCTAACAACAGGAGAAATGGAGACTCCTTTGAACATTTCACAAAGTTCTTGAAATGTTTCAACCAGAGAAAAAAAATTCTGAAGGCCACCACATAAAAGAAAGCTAAGATAAGCTACATCATGCCAAGCTATGTTGTGCTATATCACGAATAAAATCCTAAGCTAAACTATGCTAGGCAGCTGTTTAAAGATAGATGATTAATTGAAGAGGAGACTTTTTTTATTGGCCGCTTTCATGAAAGACAAAGAAAGAGAGAGAAAGAGAAAGAAGATTTTATAGACATGATATAGGCCTTTGGGCTATAAGGTGAAATTCTTTAGGTTTTGCAGAGAACTTTGCTCTGCGTCATCAAAAGTAAATCTCGACTGTTCACGAGAAAGGCTTCACAAGGGATGAGGTTTGAATTAAGATGCTGCAATAGAAGTGGAAGTGGTACGTTCATTCATCACCAAATGGCACGCCGTACATGGAGCAGCGCTAGCATTCAAAGCGGAAGCTGACAGAACAATCAGAATCAGTCTGAGAGGGAGTCACATGACAACAGGAGTACATACATATGAAAGTATGACATAGATACAAGCCTGGAATGAAATATCTGGCGATGAGGAACTTATGAGCAAAATCCTTAATGGCTTTCAACCACATATTAAATGAGAGCCAGTGTCCCTGTTGAAATTTTTAGGATTTCTCCGTATTTTCACAGATTCCCATATAATCCTGGACCTGTAGTATCTAGTGGGGTAAGAGCTCGAGCATCTTGGAACAAAACATCATGACCCAAAAACAGAGCGTGCTCAGCTATTGCTAATTTGTCTGGCTGGTTGAGACGAATATTTTGTTCGTGATCCTTGATACGAGTCCCGATGGACCGGCATGTTTGGCCAATATATACCTTACCGCAAGTAGAGGGAATTTCATATACTCCAGAGTGTAAAAGTGGGGACAATTTGTCCTTGGTTTTACCCAGACCGTGAGCAATTTTAATGACGGTGCCAAACATAGTTTTGATATTGTGTGTGCGGAGGATCTTGGCAGTTCGATTTCTAGTGTTGTGAATGTAAGGCAGGTAGGCAGTTTCCTTCACTTCTTCCTTCTGTGAGCTTTGCTTGGTTGTTTCTCTGGGATGAAGCTGCAAATTCCTGTAACCAACTGGCATCAAAGTATCCAAATTGTAGAATGTAGGGTAAAAATGTATGTAAAAGAAATAAATGATATGTTCAATCAATTTCCAGAGTTTCATTTATTTCCTGCCAACAGTTGCCTTCCATGGTTATATCTCTTTAATAATTTGACTGACAATTATAGTTTTGTAAATCTTCAATCAGTCTTTTATCCTATGGTCTGCCTTCCATGATAATTAACAAACACAAAAACAATTAAGCAATATAACAGCTGCTGTGTTGAGGTAATTCACAAAAGCCACACACATCAAACGACTGCTAGACGCCAGCTACAGCTATGAAAATCGCCTCCTTGGTGATCTGTAAAATTTAGCTTAGCATTGCTTAGATTAGCGTAGCTTAGCATAGCAGTCTGTGTGTGCCATTCCATATAACTTCATTGGTGCAACATTTTTCGTTGGATTGCATAGCTTAGCTCAGCTTTCTGTGCGTTGTGGCCTTCATTCTCACATCGCATCCAACCTTAAGTTCCTAATGGCCTGATGCATCTGTTCCAGGAGGTGCACCTTTGTACATGCGAGATGTCATGTTAATCCTTGATATGATGAGATATAGTGGAATTGCCCGACGCATACAGCCATGGTGAACACTTGACCGCTCTCTGCTGAGCAAGGTCACTTGACCTACCTGATACTGGCCCTTCTTTGCAATCACCTTCATGAGAATCCCTGGTCTCATGGCCAACAACAAAATCTCTGTGCGGCAGTAGTGGGGAGTGGATAAAATGCCTAGGTGTTCCTTGATATGAAAAATAAAATGTCCAGATTTATTGTTAATTTTCATTTACGTAGATGTAAAATAATAACATTGCTTGATTAACAATGTGACTTCCCTTTTAAGGCACTAGACCGCAGCTACAAAAAGTTACCAAAACAATGAGTAATGAAAGAGAGGGAGAGAGATTTATGAGGTACAATTACTTTAAGCTGATTCAGTTCCCTCTAATTCTGAATACTTTGCTTGGGTAGGAACAACTGCTTGAAGAACATGTTAGACAGACTACTGTTATAAAAATCTTGATATATTTTCCTGTTTACTTCCAAAAAAAAAAAAAAAAGCACATATTACTAATCAAAAGTTTCATGAAACACGCAAATTTAGGCTATGTGTGCCTATTGATGCTATACAAACCATAGTCACCAAAATATTCCTATATTACATCAAAACCAAAAAATCATGGAATTAAAATCCCTTCCAAACCTACCACATAGGCAAATTTTAACCGCGCACTGAGACAGTGCTTCGGCTAACTTCGGGGCTCCTCGTGCCTGGGTGCCAACCAGGAATGAGTTAGCTGTATGATTTACAATTTGGCGTTATAAATTTACTCATTCGGGACACAAATATTTCAGGTTCCCTATGGGAATCAACATCTATATAATCCTCGTGCTTATCGCTGGTCCATTTGCCTGCGATACTTGGCCTATAATTTCCTTGCCTCTCACAGCTCCTTGTCTTGCACACCCTCACCACGCCCCTCAGCCCTGAAAGTGTACCTCCTCACTGGTTCCGTAGATCAACGGAGTGTTATAGTCAAAATGATCTCCAAGTGCGCAAATGTACAGAGCTGATTGTCCCTGGAGAAGTTGTACCACGGTATTTTCGCTGCTCATTTTCAGCCTGAGTGCATTGTCTAAAACTCCTGGTGCCCCAAGGCGTATTGTGCCTTTGGTCACAGAGGTCCCGGGTTCGATTCCCGGCAGGGTTGGGAATTTTAATTATTGGTTTATTTCACAGGCATGGGGGCTGCGAGTATGTGTTGTCTCCATCATCATTTCATCCTCATCACGACGTGCAGGTCGCCTACGGGTGAGTCGAACATGTCCTCAGACACTCCCGGCACAAAGAGCCATACGTCATTTCCATTTCATTTTTTACTAGTCTCTGGTACAGAACTCGCTTATGGACACTTGTCTTTTCTCACACATGATGTAGTAACAATCACAATATTTGTTGCCTAGTTTATCTGGGTTGTGATGCTTTCTTGTTGTAGCAGCACATTTTTTGTTGAGCTACTCGTTTTGTGAAGCTAGGGATTGTTTGGTAGATTAGTAAAACTACTATTTCAGTGACGGCTTTTGCCATCTTGAAGAAAATGTCGTGAAGAGTAATGAAACATGCTAGTGTTCTTCCTACATTTTGTGTACATTTGTAAATACACATATGCATTATCAATAGCAACGTACAAGTGCTTTTTTTTTTTTCAAGTTGCTTTATGTCACACCAACAACACAGATAGGTCTTATGGCGACGATGGGACAGGAAAGGGCTAGGAGTGGGAAGGAAGCAGCCGTGACCTTAATTAAGGTACAGCCTTGTGTGAAAATGGGAAACCACGGAAAACCATCTTCAGGGCTGCCGACAGTGGAGTTCGAACCCACTATCTCCCGAATACTGGACACTGGCCGCACTTAAGCGACTGCAGCCATCGAACTTGGTACTTCCAAGTGAAAATTTAATTTTGTGCATTTATGAACCATGTCATCTTTGTAGTTAGTTGCTACATTATAAAGCACATTTATTTCCATTTGAATAAACATTATTTTGCAGAACTAAATGGAATAAAGAGCAAAATTGGCTGTAAAATTTCTTCCAGGTTGTAGGCTACTCGCTTAATAGGTACACATTTTTAATTTGTTTTATTTTACAACACATAAATGTATATGGAAAGTGCACTGAATTTTCAATGTATATTGGTGTTAGGACTGCTTATTTTTTTTTTTTTTTTTTTTTTTTTTAGAGTGATAAGCATGTCATAATATTTACCACTCTTAACTTCTGTGATGAAGACAGCCTCCATGGCTCAGGCCACAGCTTGCCGGCCTCTCACCGCTGGATACCATGGTTCCAACCCCGGTCACTCCATGTGAAATTTGTGTTGGACAAAGCGGAGGCGGGACAGGTTTTCCTACGGTTACTCCGGTTTTCCCTGTCATCTTTCATTCCAGCAACACTATCCACTATCTTTTCATCTGTCAGTCATTAATCATTGTCCCAGAGGAGTGTGACATGCCTCGGCAGCTGGCACAATTCCTATCCTTGCCGCAAGTTGGAGGCTTCATTCATCTCATCCCTGACCCAGTCATGGACTGGAAAACAGGTGGTAGGTTTTCATTTTTCACCTTCTGTGATAAAGTAGGCCCTATAGGCCTATTGGAAATGCACAGTTAACACGCAAGGAGAGAGTACCTGTAAATGTTGTTGTCTCATAGAGATATAAAGAAAGAAACTGGTTTGTAGCAGGACTTACATTATCATACAGAACAGTAAGTGTGTCCAATTGTAAGCTGATGAATGTTTGTTACAGTACTTTGCAACAGTGATACGGTAAGCTTTAAGAAGTCTGCAACAGTTTATGCTGTAAGACAGTACGGTATTGAATGATAAATATATATGGGAGGAATCTTTGTATTAAATTTATCAATTTCTTGTTCGTTGTTAGCAAAGAAACTATGAATATAATATGCCTTAGTTTTTCAGTTCCATTTTCTTCAATCTTCATTGCACTTACTGTAGGTATTGTAATGTAGGTGTATAACATGAATAAAGTTAAGATTGTTTCTGTAACGAACCTTAAGGTTGAGTATCAGCCCCTCTTGTACAGTATGTTGTACTTGTATGACATTATATTGTATGATAACACTCATCAAAAAAAGTTAGGCATTTTATTCTTAAACCCTGTGAGCTTGCATCCGGGAGATAGCGGACTCGAATCCCACTGTCGGCAGCCCTGAAGACGGTTTCCCATTTTCACACCAGGCAAATGCTGCGACTGTAACTTAATTAAGGCCACGGTCGATTCCTTCCAACTCCTAGGCCTTCCTATCCCATCGTCGCCATAAGACCCATCTGTGTCGGTGCGACGTCAAATACTAGCAAATATATATATATCTTAAACCTACAGTATATTTAAGTACTGTAAGTATTGGGTATCCCGGAGACACGACACGGGTAATTACATTCCGTTTGTTAATCTATTGCACATCATGTTAACAACTTTTTCCCTCTGCATTATTAAAACTCTAATATTATAAAGATGAATATTATTTTTCCCACTTCTAATGTCCCAAATCTTCCAAAAAAATACTGTTCGACATAGTCATCATATCAACTACATGCTACTAATTCCATACTGGCCGCGTGTGACCAATCTATCTATCTATCTATCTATTAAATGGTGGGGCGGGCCACCTAGAGGGTAACGCCCTCTCTCTGGCCAAGAGATGCGGGTGGGTTGGGGAGATGTGACGGAAGGAGGTGGGTAAAGTATGTGAAGATATAGGAGATGGGAGAGGAATTGTGCCTATGCCTAGGTATTGAAGTTCGTTCGTTGAGTGAGTTTATTAGCATAAATGGTTACAAAGTAGTACAAAAGATATTACAAAGATTTAGAAGTATGTAGGAGGATGATATAACGGCTGTGGGACGAAGGTGGGGTTAGTGCTAGAGGGAAAGGAAAGGGCTAAGATGTGAAAGATACAGGAGAAGTTATGCAGGGAAGTGAGTAAGGTGTGGAGGGGGTTGGTTGGAGGTTGTATTGGAGGAGAAAAACCGGGTGGAGGAGGGTAAAAATGGATTTGTGGACTCGGTGGAAGGGAAGGAGGAGCCGGCCGGGGACGGTGACGGGGAGTATGAGATCGGTTAAGAGGTTGGGGAGGAGAGTGAGATGGTTCAATGTGATGATGGCGGCCTTGAAGATGGATTCCGTTGTTGATGAAATGTTGGGCGATGTCCAGAGTCGGTAGATGAAGGTGAACGAGGTGGGTAGATCCTGTAGCATTGAAAATCTGAGTTGCTCTGCGAACTGGTGTTCCTGCCTGGTGGAGGTCTTGAAGTATGGCATCGTTGGATAAGAGCGGGTCCACTCCTTGGATGACGCAGGTGCAATCGGTCAATGGTGGCGGCATTATGTCGGTGGTAGTTTCGGTTGGAGGCGGTGGTTGTTGACTTGATGAGGTAGGGGTGGGAGGCGTAGTGATAGTAGTGGTGAATGAAATGTCGTGTGGCTTTTAGTGCCGGGAGTGTCCGAAGACATGTTCGGCTCGCCAGATGCAGATGCAGATGAAATTAATTAATCAAGATGCAGGTCTTTCGATTTGACTCCCGTACGTGACCTGCACGTCGAGATGAGGGTGCAATGATGATGAAGACGACACATACACCCAGCCCCCGTGCCAGAGAAATTAACCAATGACGGTTAAAATTCCCGACGCTGCCTGGAATCGAACCCGGGACTCCTGTGACCAAAGGCCATGGAGCCGGACATAATAGTGGTCATGATAGGGATAAGATGTGTTGTTACCATAGTCGTGAGCGAAGTTGTGAGGGAGGTGTGAACTGGGGAGGTTGAGAGGGTGGTGGTGGTAGTTGTGGTGTAAGGAAAGGACAAGGGTTGTGGCGTGGGTGTGTAAGGAGGTGGATCAGGGGAATAGTCCGGGAGTTGCTCTAAAATATTGATGGGGGTGTCTTCCATGCAATGGAGGCGTTGGCAGATTTGTGCACCAGTAGCGAGAAGATGGTCACGTTCGGTGGATGTGTTGAAATGAAGAAGGACGTCGTTTGATGGTACGGAACCTTCATAAAGCCTTGTGGCGCAGTATACTCCAGACTTGCGGAGTTCAGATAGGATGGTGTCTTCAGTGATGGAGTGGTGGACGTCCAGGACAACGCAGGTGAACATTGTCTATAGCCGACTTCCAACTAGGCATCTGGCCGTTATGCTTGTTGGGTCGGCTGGGTGCGATGGTGGAGTTGCGGCGACACCCGGCCGAATAAAAACTAATGAGGTGAAGTATTACACAGTCCACTGTTGAGACAGACGGCGAAAAGTGTGTGTGTCGTGTGTGTGCATGACCAAGGAGTGACTGTGACGATAATCATATGCTCCATGCTGCCTGTGACAGAATCACCAATTAAAGTCACAGATATTTTTGTGTCACATATACGGCTGTCACTGTCAACTAGAGATGGTCGATAAATCACAGCCTGCTATTTTGTCACCGATATTTTTCTGTCACCGATATATCAGATACGCTGTGACGGAAGTATCTGTGACAAAATATCGTTTACGAAATATCGCTTAAGTCATCTACTTGAATCACATTCACAGGTCTATGATATCTGCTGTAGCTATGGGAAGCCAGCGCTACCTAGGTTATAACTACCAACTACTTGAGTAAAGCGAACTTCTGTTTCAGGGGCTTACCCGAGAGATAGCGAGATTGTATTTTTTAAACACAGATAACAAGGCGGCGTTTTTAAATGAGAATAGGATATGTACGTTCGATTTTTTCTACCTAAGCAACTTAATTACTGAAACCTATGGTTCATGAATATATTTATAGAATATAAATTCTCTATTAAATAACTTTTCATTAATGTTGGATTTATTTCACGTTGAGTTTAAAAAAATTGTGACATCAGGGAAAATCCCCCAACTGCCTCACAGATCAAGGGAGTCACCATTTCCATTCCTGTTTTTATGTAGTTGGTCTCTCAGTAAATCAGTGCTGTCTTACTCACAAGTGCGTCGTGAAGTGAATAATTTCAATTCTTTATAACAGATATAATAACACATAGATAGATAGACAGATAGATAGATAGATAGATAGATAGATAGATAGATAGATAGGTTAATAATAATATATTATTATGTTTAGTAAGAGACAGCGTAATAGTCATGTGTGGAGTTCTTTCACGGCTATTGACATTGAATATGCCAAGTGTGATATCTGCAGCCAGAAACTGTCTTAGCGAACATCTGTTACTAATTTAACAAAACACATACAAAGAAAACACCCAACTATATCTTATCCATATAGAACAGAAGTCAACAGGTCCAGCACCAGTACTGTAAGACAGGATGAGGTAATTATATTATATTCATTATGTTACATTAAATTAAATGAGGCTAATTACATACCAATAATTCCATGACATGGGTACCGTAATCTATTTTTCATTATTTTTATTCAGCCTCCGTCATTGAGCCCAGCAGTCGCTACTCACACTTCATCAACCAGCATGGCTTCAAGAGTACCTACTCCGTCAACCAGCACAGCTTCAGCAGTACCTACTCTGTCAACCAGCACAGCTTTGACAGAACTGTAAGAAGTCTGTCAGGTTCAGCCGTGGTTATGTCAAAGTTCAATTGCAACATACATACTGAGACAAATGACCTTCTCTATAAAAAAGGAACTGGATAAACTACTTGCTCAAATGGTAATATATGACCTTCAGCCTTTTCAAATACCGGTAGTTGAACACAAGGGTTTTAAGGCATTTGTTGCAGCACTTAATCCAGGATATGTACTACCAAATCAACGGACGATTTCAAAAACTTTGATACCTGCGTTGCACGAACAGTGTCTGAATAAGGTAAAAAATATGATGGAAGCTGTGAAGAAGGTGTGCATTATGACTTAATGTTGGACTTCCATAAACAATGAAAGTTTTTGGCCATTACCTGTCATTTCTTGTCTGATAATTTTGAGCTGAAATCTGTCCTGTTAGAATGTTGTGCTTTAGAAGGAAGCCATGTGAGAATTTATCACAGGAATTACAAAGGATTATTCATGAATACAAATTGGAAAATAAAATCATGCTTGCAGTGTCAGACAATGCAGCCAACATCAAAAGAGCTATTACAGACCTTCTTCACTGGAAGCATCTCGGCTGTTTTGCTCACCAGCTGAATATTATTGTGACAAAGGCTATCCACTTAATTGATGGGCTCCTGAACAAAATAAAAATAATAGTGAAATTTTTTAAATGGAGTTCTCAAGCAACTGAAAAATTACTAAATTTCCAGAGAAGCAGAGGAGTCACTCAAGTAAAAAAGTTAATTCTTGATGTACCAACAAGATGGAACTCCACACTCTACATGTTAGAACGGTTTTGTGAGTTAGAGCATGCCATCAAAAGCACCACAGCACTTACTGACAAAGATCTACCTGTTCTGAACCCCCAAGAGTGGAAAGTTATCCATGAAATGTGTAAAATATTAAAACCCCTTGAAATTGTGACAAAAGCAGCTAGTGGTGAAAAGTACATATCTGGGTCACTTGTCATAGTTTTGGCTAATGGGCTATAGTCAGTTTATGAAAAATTTTGTAGTGGAAGTTTTACAGACTTGTCAGAAAATATCATACAAACATTAAGCTCTGGGCTCAAGGAGAGATTTGGCCATATTGAAAAGAGCAACTCTCTTGGTTTATGTACCTTTCTTGATCCAAGATTTAAAAACTTTGCTTTCCAAAATCACCAAGCACTGGAAAACTGTAAAAGGAAGCTACAAAACTTGATGTCTTCAAGAATTAGGTCTCTGGAAGGTGATAAACCCCAAAGTCTCACTGTTGAGAACAGAGATGAATTTTCACCGTGGTCACTTATGGACAAATGTCTTTCACAAGCACTTCCACAAGGGACTCCTACATCCAGGTCAATTATTGAAGTCCAGAGATACTTAGAATGTGATATTCTAAGTAGAACTGAAGATGCATTAAAATGGTGGTATGAACACAAAGTTCAGTTTCCCTTCTTGAGTGAAATAGCTCAAGAAATTTTGTGTGTTTCATCTACTTCGGTACCCTGTGAACGAGTCTTCTCCAAGGGGAGCTTAGTCTTCAATGACAGGAGAACGAGACTGCATGGAAAATAGTCACAACGAATCTTGTTCTTCAATTCCAAACTTGGAGTGTAGAAGAGGATTCTTTCATTGTCTTGTGTAAGTCTAGATACTGAAACTTCCAAACCTAGCAACATCCTACATTTGCAGTTCTAGTTCCTAATGTGTATATCTCAATGTATTTTATACTTGCTACTAAGTATGTGATAATCAATGTTTATATTCTGAGAATATTCGTTTCATATTTATTATATTATTCTATAAAATCATGTTTGCTTGTACATTCATTCCCCTATGCTTCAGTTATTATTGTTAAGAAGAAGACATTTGCACAGTGTAGGGGAGAGTGGGGCAGTTTCATACAGTTTTAATTTTCCCACCTTTAAGGGTAGAGTGTGCCACCTTTTTTATTCTTATTAACTCCTTTTGACTTCATCTACTTCCTGTGCAAGTTGTAGCATCATAGCATCTGTTGACGAGAAGCTGTGCTGAAAAGTTTAATTTTGGTGATTTTTTAAAAAATCTTCATACTGTGAAATAGTTAGGTAAGTCTTTTGATTCACTGTGTTTGATTCTGAAACAAGTTTCACATCATACTACAGTCTTCACTGCAACTTATGTATAAGTTACAGTAGTCTCCATAACTTATGAAAAGCCACATGGCAAGATTAGTAAAATAACTGCCTATGGGGCACTTTCATACAATGGTTTGGGGCACTTTCATACACCCCCTTATATCTATTTTTAAAGCCAAAAGGATATAATTGGGGCTCCTAGGCCTAGTGGCTGGATTGCAGGAACATCTTTTCTTGAAATCATCAAGCATCTCCAAAAGATATGCAAGTCTTCTAAGGATGATACCGTACTTGTCTTGTTCGACAAATTCGGTCCATTTAAGACCAGATGCAGGCAAGCATTTAATACATGGATCTATGAAAATCCAGGAAGGACCATATCAATTTATAACATACCATAACTGACAAATGTACCATTCAGTCAGTCATTTTTCAAGATCAACATTGTGTCTTCATTCAGGAAGACTGGACTTTGGTCTCCAAATCGTTTTGTCTTTACTGACAAAGACTTTGCTGCATCTTTGACAACAGATCTCCCAAGCCCTCCACAGGATTGCACAAAAATTTCTACATCTTCAGATCCTGCCCATCATGAGGAAGATTTAATGGGATCATCTGCACCTTCAGGGCAAGAAAGTCATGTCCAAGAACCATCCAGTAACATACCCACTTCCACGCCAACACCCAATTCCAAGGCAACCCTCAAAAACCTACAATTACCTCCAGAATATATCCACCCTTACCCCAAAGCAAATCCTATAACACTTAAAGACACTGGATGAGCTAAAGGAAAGTCAAGAATTCTGACTACCACCACTCCTGAAAAAGAAAGATTGGAGGAAATGATGAAGCTTAAGAATAAAACGAAAAGAAAGCCAAACAAGACGACATCCTCGAATCTCCCTAGACGAAAATTGTTTAAATCTGGCAAGGAATCTGTAGGCTTCACTTCTTCAAGCAGTGAAGAAAGTGTTGCTGTAACAAGTGGTGAAAGTGAACTTGAGTTTAGTGACCAAGATGTTGACTTACCGCTGCTTGATAAAAGCAGTGATATTGAGCTTAATGACTTGTGTTCTGGTTGAGTTTGCAAGAAATACTTTGTTTGTCAAGTTGATGAGAAAATGAATGATTCAGAGTTTCTCAAACTTTTCACGTACAAATTATAAAAAGAATTTTGTTTTCCATGAAAAGAAAGATGTCAGTGAAATTTCTTGGGCTGATGTTTACACTAAACTTC